>NW_006434369.1:10960031-10997446 GCF_000325575.1 Pteropus alecto
TTTCCCTATGTTGTTCAATTTGCCTGGGGGATACATTTTAGAAAAAAAAAAATCGATAATTTGCCAAAACCCCAAAATATGAACAAGGCCTCCCCCTGTTTAGGCCACCAAGTAAAAACATTCTTACCAAACAAACAAACAACAAACAATAAACAAACCAAAGCTAATCCCCCCAATTATGTCCAGTTCTGTTAGGCAGGCACAGCTGAGAGAGTATCAAGCAGGAAACAAGGGAGAGCTGGTAAGTGTCTAGGAGCTTCTGGGTCAGAGCTGGAAGATCAAGTGCCTGTGGCTCATTTCGCTGGTGTTAATCTGTGATGCCTTTGGTGTTGTCAAATGTATTTCATTAGTGTTTTTCCCTTATTAAATATGAAAATTATGTCAAAGGTAAATGTCAAGGGGCTATAAAATTACTCTTCTTATCTTCTGTACATTTATCAGTTGATAAATGGAAAGACACTGCTGCCAAAATAACTGAATGAATAATTTATAAATGACTGATGCATCTTGTACATTGTTTCAGGCACCAAACAGTAGGACATCAATAATCAAAAGAAGTTGGATTAATTTAAAAGTATTTTGCCGTTGATATTTTTATCTAAATGCTGTAGTCTAGACCTCTGGGCCAGAGAGAACTTCTTTCTGTCATTTCAGTCCTTACCTATTTGGGGGTAGAAAGGTCCAGGAGACCTTCTTCTACCTCAGAGCTCCTTCTCCCCTCTGATAACAAGCAACGTCAACATCAACATCGTTGTAATGAAACCTGACTTACACATTCCCTTTCCCTCCATGTATCGTTGTGTATTATTTAGACCGGGAAAGTAAAAATGTTTTAAATTGATTTAAAATGGGGTTGCACAACAACAATGAATTTTAACCCTGCCTAGAGGTCATTTTTCACCTTAAGTTACACGAAAGCAGTGTTATCTTTAAAATGTTAGTCTCCTTAGCCAACTTTTCTTAAATATATTTAAAATTCTATGATGATGCAATCTTGGTCACCCTAAAAGGCTCTTTAATGTGTTGGTAGAGAAGGGACAGAACAAAGTTCAGTTCAATTGATTCTGCTCTGCAAGGTTTAGGTTTGAGGCCAAACGTCAATCAGAAAGAAGCCTGGGAGCTTGGTCTCACTGCAACAATAAGCTCAACTGAAAGTCCTCCTGGGATAGGCAAAAAACGCAGTTGGAGGACAATTCTTTGGAGAAAATTTGCTTGGATTTGGAGGTCTCAACCTGGTTCTAATTTTCCCCGAAAGTTAAGCAGCCGCTTATTTTGGGATATACACTAACAAAGGGGAAAGGGCCACACAACTAGCATAATGATTTATTCTGACATGACTCTTGAAGAGTGGCTACTTTATTATTTTTAAAAAATTCCACCCTGTGGCTTTACCCACCAAACCGAGAGATTTGTTTTTTGCCAGCCCATTGTCAGAATGGCCTTGTCACAGGTCTCTGAGCCCCACTGTCTGTTAACTAGACCAGTTTCCATGGAGCACAACATCTATCCCAACGTGGCAAATGGGCTGGCTGTCCCGGTCGGCTCTTGCGCATGCGCAGGGTCCGTTCTGCGCAGGAGAGATTCCAGGCTGCCCCAGGGCTCCCCGGCCTTGGGATTACCAGCAGCTCCAGGGTGAGTAAACCGCTGTGACTAAGTGAAGATTGGGAGACAAGGCCGGAGAGGGATGAAAAGTGGTCCCCTCGCTCCCAGGGCATGGAGTTGATCTGCAGAATTGGCCCAGACCCTGCAACTTCACAGACAGCGCAACAGAAGGCACTGGCTCTCTTGTTTGGGCATTTATTACCTGGAGCAAAATGTGCAGAGAGGGATGATAATGAAGTACTTGACTAATTCAGTGTGATCCAGCTGGCTGAGCCAGAGGGGCTGGCTGCCGAGGGAGGCTAGGAAGCTAAAGAACTCACTGCTAGCCATTTTCCCTGGGCACCTGGGAAGCCAAAAACAAAGGAGTGCAGAGATCAAAAAGCAGAAAAGTATCAATAATAAAGAAAGAAGGGAGACAAGGAGAGAAGGAGAAAGGGTGGGAGTGAGGCGTTTGCTCCTTTTAAATAAAGCTATTTTTTATCATTTCATTTCCGAATTAATCACTTTCTACCCTCTGGATCTACAAAGTCTAAATCCAGTCAGCCTTTTGGTAACCAACACCACGTTTTTTGTTTTACTTTTTAAACTTGCATATTTGCCAGTGAATTCTGGCAAAACAAAGAGAGACAGATTCACTTTTGCCCACACAGAAACATATAAAGTGCTTCGGTGGAGATGGAGGTGTGCTTGCATCCAATAGCTGTGACTAGAAAACTAATGTGACTAGAAAACTAATGTGACAAGAGGATATTTTTCCTTTGACTGCATAGAAGCCAGCTGCCTTATGGTTTCTCATCCTTCTGTACCTGCTAATGGCCCACACTAAGTTCTGCCTCTATCCATCTCCTCATGCAGTAAGTATTGGATCTTGCATGTTCAAATGTGCTTAAACACTTTGAGGACCATCTGCTTACACATAACAATAAGTAAAACAATGGGATGAATGACTTTAGCACTATACGTATTGTAATTATCTTTTGAAAATAGACACAACATTCATCCTGGGTTCCAAGCCTGAATCTTAACAGTCCCGTGGGACTTACTATTCTTCATACCCCCCTAAAAAGGGGCTCCCTAGACTGCCAGCACAAACGTGACAGAAATGGACTTTGGTGGGGAGAGTAAGTGGGTGAGGGAAAGTAGTTCTACCACATGTAAAATTGATTTGTAAGGCCAATCAAGGTGTAGGTTTACTCATAACAAGTAGGAGTGAAGTTAGCCTTCTGCTAATAGTTTGTCTTTACCTGAAAACTGCAATGTCTGGTTTTAGAAAATACAGTGATGTCTGAGGTCAGCTTCCTAGTCTTCCCTCTCTTTTCTTACATTGTGCTGTCTTCATTTCACCTTTCTTTAGGAGTCCTCATGCTGTCTTTCCTTTGTCCTCAGCAAAAACTTTTCTTTAATATTACTTAGGTTTAAATAACTACCAGTACTCAAAACATCCCTGGGCTATTTTTTATTAAATGAATGAAATTATTAAACACAATTGGTAAAGCTATGGGTTTTGAAGCGTTAAACTTTAGGGTAGAGAGTGTGTGTGTGTGTGTGTGTGTGTGTGTGGCTAAAGACTCTTTATTTTTCCCAAACACCACACAGGGTAGGCAGATACCTGTATAATCCACACTTAATGACTAGTTCATATGCCAACATCCTTGAAATTCAGTGTTATGTGGGTATTTCATGATACCGAGCACATGTTAGTTATATTCACCATTTTGACTACCTTATTTGCCATGAGAAAAAAAAAAAGCAGGAAAAATATACTCACTTTGATTTTTAAAACTTTAGACTATGACATAAATCTATATTTTTATCAGGACTTGAGGACTTTTTTTGAGTAAAAAGAACAGAGACCCACTCAGGTAAGATCCAATTTTGGAAGGAAGGAGGCTGTGTGAGAATATGACTATTGTGGACCTAGAATCTGGGACTAGAACATAGCTGAGGCTCACAGATACTCAAGTGAAAGAGTGATTCTGGATCTGAGCTCTAGAAACCCAGCAGTAGGGGATTATGGTTCATTACTGGAGAGCTCTGTTATTAAAGTGACTTAGCTGTGCTTTATATGTCTCCTCATCCAGAGTTTCTGCTCCCTCATAATTTTGGCATTTACTAGACCCAGCTACCCTCTCTAACCCAATGCCCTTATTTCCAATCACCAAGGGGAAACTAGATTGTATCAGTTCATCATGAGTCTCCAGGACGGTGGGTTTTGGATGGCCTATGATTTAGTCCCACCCCTGGGTTAGGTGCCTATTCCTCATTCACTTAAGACTGACAAAAGGTGGGCAGGGTTAAATAGGACAAACTATAGATTAGTGGTGGCCACAGGCAAGAGGTATCCTTTAGGATATGCACTAATAGGAATTTTGATGGTTACTCCACCAAGTGGAAATGAACACTGCATTCGGCATTTATTCACGTGTAAAATATATTCTTGATTATTGGTGCTAGGCTATGTAATTTCCTCTACATATTGTTTTAGTCAGTTGAATTATTACACAGTTAACAATTGGGTATATACTACCCTGGAGTAAGAGTCTTCATTTTGTGATGTTTCTTATGCCACGCAAGTACATTCAGAAAAATGATTCATCTGGTGGTAACCTTAAAGGGTTAATGAGACTTGCCTGAAAGTTGTATCATCTATTCCTTATACATGCTTCTGTGTAATCCATTTCACTATTATATATTTCTAGTCATCAAATAATAGTTTGCTCATATTTTTAACGAACCAGTTTAGAGTCTGGGTTCTAACCTTAAACTTTGCAGGTAGAAAAAAAATTAGATCCAGTGAGGTAAAATGCTTTGTGAGATTTTAACAGGTTAAGGTTAAACTAGCTTTTCTGACTGTCACATCAAAACAACAGTTGGCGGCCTTGAAGGATGCTTTGAATAGGTACATATTATATCTTGTGGTATTTTCAGACTATTACTCTTTGTTCTACAACTTCTTTAAAAACACAAATCCAAGAACTTTTAGTTTAAGATAGTGACATTGAGCCTGTCTACTCAGTTAGTTGAGACACTATTCAGTTAGTTAAGACACAGGAGGAAAGTTGTGGGATGTGGTATATCTGGATGACACAGAAATTAGGTAGGTGGCATGCAAAGCTCAATCTCCAAGTATTACATCTGGTCACAGATCAGAAAAGTAGCACGAGGGAGCCAAAATGTTAGGTAATGTGGTAGCCCTAGTGCTGGGGCAATGGGACACCTAGACAGGTGAGAGTCAGAAGTCAGGGGTCCAGCAGTATTTAGGAAGTCTGTTGGTGATCATGGGTAGAGCACAAGGCACCTTATATGTCAGTAGAAAATGAACTAAGATTAAGAACCAAAAGTAATAGTCAAGGTCCATTAGAATAGATGCCCAGAAGGAAGGGAGAATATAGGCTCAGGAAGCTTCACGGAGGAGCCCGGTTACTTTACTGTGTGTGCATGACTAGTTGAGGATGAGAAGGGGAGGGGTGGCACAAGCGTTCAGACATGGTCTAGAGGAGCACAAAGTTATCTTGATGAGAAGAAAACACCACACACCACACTGAACTCTCTAATTTGAGAAGCGTGTGTGTATGTGTGTGTTTGTGTACAGGTGTAGGTGTAGAAAAGAGCTTTTTAAAGAATCCTTGCTTCAAAAACATAAGTGTCTGCTGTGTATTGGCCTAGAGACATGGAACTGGCAGATGAATCCTTACTATTCTGTCACTTTTGCTTTAGAAACTTCCTCTTCAGTAAGAAATAATAGTGGCCTATTAGATTGATGCTATCCAGAGTAGGAGACATCTATTAATATTAACCTAGGCCATTGACTAAGAGTTTAGCAAATAGCTGGTGGAAGAATGGCAATGTATACATGTAGTTACAACTCCAAGGATATTTGCATTAATGTATGGCACATTTTTGTTATGTATATGCATCTTCACTCATTATTGCAACTAATACATTCTACCATGCTGGATCAAAGGACCATAGTAGGGTAAAGGAATCCTCCTGTGAAGAACACAGATATTTGTATCTGTTGGAATTCTGTCAGGAAACATGCATGGACCATTCAAATGGGTAACTGAAGTGAGTGTAATAAAGGTGTTGCTTAGAGAAGTGTGAGGTAGAGTTAAGAGAACTAATAAATTATGGGGAAGCATCCAGGGACCAGCAACAAAAGAAGCCATTTTACTGGAACCTGGTGAGAGCAGGAGACATAGAATGGGGCTGCCTATGGTCAGGAGAAGGCATCACTGTCAAAATTGTGAACTTAAGGAAAGGAGTGGGAGTGTACATATCCCAGTTCTTCCAAGGTCCCACTTGTGCCTCCCAGTGACCAAACCCACTTAGAAGCCAGAGGCCAAGGGAGATTGGATGATGTGGTCTGTGGAGGTGAGCCATCCAAGGCACGGAGTAGGGCAAAGAAGGGTCAGTGTGGATCTCAAGAGACAAATGGAGAATTATGGCAACGATATTCTTACTTGGTTTTACTTGGGCAGAGGTGAGCTAGATGCAGGTGAACTTATCTAGTACATTTCTAGACTAATCAAACAAATTAAAGTTTCTCTTACTGTAGAATTTGCACTCAGAGTGTCAGACAATAGCTAGGTAGGCCCGGTTATTTCAGTGGAACCCTTTAGAGATGAAAGTTAGATGAGCAATAGTGATTTTTCTTGTTACTCAGTAAGTTTAACATTATTTAAAGTTACCAGGATCCTGATCTTTCCACACTGTCATTCTTGGTATTGAATACTCAAAAAAATTCACCTTAAACACATCTTTCAAGAGCATTTAATATTTGCCATGGAGAAATATTTTTAGTGTTTTCTAAACTGAGATTGGAAAAGAGGCCTTATCATATACTGAGCCAGCATTACAAGCCAGTGCTCTCAGGGTGTCACTTACACAATCAATTGTTTTGGAATGTTTGCACATTTTGTGATTATAGCGGCTGGGGGGCTATCACTTTTTCAGTGAGCTGATGCTTGAGTATTAGGATAATGACAATTCATGATACCTAGTATAATGACAATTGATAATAAGTGAAGCACTATTTGAAAGACCCTAATTTAATCTGAATCACATAGGATAAACTTAACTATTAAAGTACATTTAAAAATTGAGCATCTGTCTTATTGATTTTCTTGCCCTAAATAAAATATGCTACCTCGAACATATGTGTTAATATAGTTCAATTTAAGAGGACAACACACTTTTATTGAATATTTAGTATATGCCAAGAAGTTCTGGGAAAGATAGTGGAGCAGTGTCTCAAAGGATTTTCTTCTATTGACAGAGAAAGCAAACCCTTGGCTTGCAAACATGTTCAGCGAATAATTTTGTATACTCTTTGGAAAAGCAATCTGTGGTGAAAAAACAGATTCTGGCCATTCAAATTGTGGTTCTTAGATGGAGTTTCATTTTCTGCCTATCTAAATTACAAACCTTTGGTGGAGCCTGTGTTGAGGATATGCTTTGTAAGTCTTCATGAATGTCAAATAATAATTATAAGTCTATTGTGTTTGATGATAACAGCAATACTAATAGTAATGATAAAAAACAATAGTCATCAGTATTCATGACTGTGCAATAATTGCCTTTGTTGTGCCAGGTAAGTGTGATCCGGTACCAGATGGATCAAGCAGACCCATGCATCCCCTTCTAAATAACACTGCACCCGGGATGCAACCACACCCTGCAAAGAAAACAGAGGTACTACTCAGAGGACATTGTGAGATCAGATACCTGCACTGCCTTGTTCCTTGTTGCAGTCCTATGACCTGTCCAGACAAAAACTAGGATCTCACACATCCATATACATTTCTAAACAAAAGATACAAGAATGCCAAAGCTTTTATAAAAAAAAGACCAAAAAAAAATGTATTCAGTGTCCCTCAAAATTCTTTATCATAGGCTCTTCGTTCCCTCAGAGTCCATTGCGTGCACAACCTATTTTTAGCAAATCTTTTGCTCATTGGATATTTGTGCTAAAAACAGATTAGAAATTAGGGAGAGAAATCTCCCCTACGAAGTTTTATTAAAAGGATATTAAATTGTGTCTATAAAATTCTTGTCTCACAGTATTCTATTCTCAAGCACTCTTCATCCTGTAGTAAAGGCATAAGCAGTAATGAAAAAAAAAAAAAAAAAACAACCCACAATTAATTTCAGTGAAAATCCAACTCAGTCTATGGTTTTGAACTAAGGTCAATTCCCAGTTTAGGCTCCATAGTTTTGCGACTTTGGTCAAATCCTTTACTACAGAACATGAGAAAATGTTTGTTTGTGAAGTTGCCAAGTCATTGAAAAATAATAGAACAGGGTGTTATTTTTCTCTACTTCTCACCTCATAACTAAGCCTTTGAGGATACCTCTCTGAGTATAAATTGCATAATAGAAAAAAATTGGGCCATGTCAATATTGCTGTTCATTGAATTGTTACTGAATTGTAGGCCTGTACCATTTCTGGCACTCAAGTCACAAGGCCTTGTGATTTTGGGGGCTCCCAAGAGTCATACTGACTACAGAACAGCTACCACTAAACCTTTGGATAAATGTGTCTCTTGGACCCAGTGTGGATGACTCCTACACTGATCTCCTTTCTAGGGCTGTTAAGAGGATTAATTAATGCTTACGAAGAGCTATAATCACCTTGGATGAAAGGAGCAGTAGAAGAATAATGACACTTCAGAGTAACATGGCACCTTTCATCTAAAGATCTCAAAGCACTTCACAAGTTTGAATTAATTAAGCCAAGGTAATTGCAAGGTATAATGACAAGAACAATAATAATTATAATTATCCTCAACATTATTCTTAAGAACCTGATTTGAAATCAATTCCTGACACTATCTCTGTCATGGTGCTGGTCAGCCTCTTGCTCTCCATAGTTTGCAGCAGCAATGCCAGGTGGCCTATCTTCCTTCTGCTCTTTGGCCCCTTCCTCATCAGCAGTGCTCATGACCTCTGCCATCACCATAGATTAAGTGTGGGTTTCATAGAAAGAGGGATTTAGCATTCTGGACTACCACTTCTATTAATGGTGACTTTTGGAAATGTAAGAATATGCCATTGAAAGAAATGTCTATCATGTATTCAATTTTGGATGGCTACTTTCTTACCTATAACTCTTAGTAATAATAATTTATGCTTATATAGCACTTACTGTGTGCCTGACACTGTTCTAAGTGCTTCTCGTATATTAATTTATTTGCCCCTCACAATGACTGTATGAGGTAGGTACAATAATCATCATTATCCCTATTTCACAGATGAGGAAACTGAGGCACAGAACAGTTAGTTAACTTAGCCAGGTCACAGAATTTATCATGACCAGGTTGTGGTGGTAAGTGGTGGCTGGGAATTTATGGCATTGACAATATGCTGCAAGAATTTGCACTTTAAGCCACTACATTTTACTGTTTCTATAAAAGGAAACAGGATTATAATTTTTACACAAGAAAACAGGCCAGTTTCTCAATATCATGTGAGTATTTCTACATTTTCCAGACATTTTAGAATGGGTGAAACCATGGCATTAGAAGTGGACTTCCTGGATTCAGATCCCTGTTTTGCTACTTACTAGCAGTGTAACTCTGTGAAAATACTTTACAGTTGCCCTGTCTGTAAGATGGGGATAATATAGTCTATTCCTCATTGAATTGTGAGATGATTATATGACCTAGTCATATAAAGGGCTTAGAGCCATGGCTAGCAGATAATAAATGCTCAATAAATAACAGCCATTACTATTATCTAGCCTTTAATATATAACAGATAACTTAAAAAATAAATATCTAAGACTTTGTAACATTATTACTTGCATTAAGATATAAATGAGGAATCTTATAAGATATTCAGATTAATTTTTGTGGAGCCCTGTTGTGAACTTAACAATTCTTTTAACATATCAAGGGTCTGTACTATAGAAAAGATGATTTAGAAATTCCATTGCTCTTAGTAGACTTAGCTACCCTTCTAGGGGACAGAGACCTCTCCAAACTTATAATTTATTTCAACAATGGGAAATGTAGGTTTGGGAAGAGGCAAACACCTATTACCATTTTTCTCGTCTACTCATGCTCCACAGAAAATATTTAGGGTTACAATACACTGTCCAGTGCTTTCTATGATAATCATAGTGTAGTTGTTGTTTTCCTGATGCCACTCTGGAACTCTCCCATATAAACCACCACCACACCTTCTTATAGCAGTGGCTATTACTGGTGCTCTGGAAAGGTAGAATTTCTACTGTTCTAACAATGGCAAAGAATCCAAATAATGCAGGTAGAGATCTATTTACTTAAATAAACTGTGGGCATGTCCACGATGAGATCATGTTCATGATTTTCATATTGTGTGAGTAATATTAAATTAATTTGGCATTGGTTAAACTTTATTTTTGAGAGGAGACTGTCTCTAGGGTCACTCACCAGTAAATGAAGTTGTATAATGTTCATGTATTCTGGAGTCTCCTGAATGGGGCATCTCTTGTGGGTTCTGTGGAAGCTATCTTTTAGAAATTGGAGGGTCTTGCACATGAGATTCAGTGTGTAGGGGAAAACATCTCTACCCAAATACCTGTATCATATTCTCTTGACCAACATGTTGTTAATTTTGTAGTTTCCTACAATAGACGGGGATTTTTTTTTTTTTTTTTTTTTAGTACATCTTTAATGTTGGCACTGTAGCGAGGACTGAGTAGTGAAATAAGCTGATTCTCTCTTCCTCTCAGTTTTGTCTTGTCTTTGGGCTTATGATTTTTAAAAATTTGTTTTATTTTAAAATTAGATAAGCATTTGCTTTAGAGTTATCAGGGTCATTGCCCAAACAACTAAAGTACTGTTATAGTTGCTTCTCACTTATCCCAACTGCATACATCTTTTGAGACTATAGAGATACCTTGGCTAGCCTTTTGGTTGCAAAGAAAGTCTTGGAGAAAGAATAAATGAAAAGGCTTAGGGGAGGGTCTGAAGACAATTGACAGATTTCACAGAAGCTCAGACAGAGTGCAATGACATGACAAAACAAAGTCTCAGAAGTTAATCTTAGGTAGAACATATGCTTACACGTTGAATTTTTTTTCTTAGATAATCAGTTTTCTATTATAGAGTCTGTTATCTGGGTCCTGAAAATGATGGCAAATCTGAACTAAGATTCTTTGCCTTTTCTTCTTACCCAGTTCCAGGATATCTTTGAGATGAGCCCATGTTATAGCTTTGTGTACTGTATGTCCGATCCTCATGGGTGGGACCAGTTCTAGGGGGCTCTGAGCTTTTTTTTTTTTTTTTCCTGCCAGCTTTTCAGACCAACTCATTCCCAGCTTACTTTTCATCCTATATTTAATGGGGTAATGGCATTGAGTTCTTGGTCTTTTTGACTTAGCCTGAGGGCCTCACGCCTGAGAATTTAAATCTCTCCTGAGCTTCTCACTACAACTCTAATGAGATGATCAAAAACCACCTAAGGCCACATCTAAATTATGGACCACTGATGGGAAAGACTTATCAGCTGGGCAGGGCAGGGGACACATACATGGCACCTTTTCACTTTTTACAAAGTTGATTGGTGCGACATAGTTCTAGTTAGAGTTTAGCTACTTATAGTTGAACTATATGGTGAGCTGACAATACATAAATATACACAGGGAGAATTTAGGGAAGGATTTAAGTTCTTTAAAACCTGTTTTAAAATTCACCTTGTACCTTGGAATGACTTGGACATTTGAACCTTATTTTACATTTTTGTGACTCTGGCCAATTCTCTTCCCCATGCATCTAACAATAGAGACTTTTTGGCAAAATAAATGAAGGTGACTCATTTTGATCCTTTTAAGCCAGTGAGGATTCTTATCAGGGCTATTCCCAGTCTCAAGTCCAAGGCCACCAGGATATGCAGAATTGAGGTAACCGAGGGAGTGAAGTGGGTAGAACAACCCCTCTACTCTCCAATCATATTTGCTATCCACCTTTTGACTACTTGCATGTCTAACAGCACTGACGACTTTTTATTTTGTTTGGATTAAAGTTTCTTATTCAGTGAAAAATAGCAAATCAATGTTCTAACTCAATTTTACCATTCTAAGATAGCTCAAATATTTAGATGCATGTACTCTGCTTTAATTTTGGGTATTTATATAATGTATTCTCAGCTAACTCTCAAACGGTGGACTTATAGTGGTGTCAAAGGAGAGAAAAATGAACCTCCCACCAAGTCCTAAATACCAGAAAGAGTGCTTGGTAGTTCTAGTATTGCTTCTGTTTTGATGGCTTGTCTGTCAGCAACTTCCTGTTTCTTGTCTGGACATTTGAAAGGAATCCCAAGGGACCCCTCATGCTGAAGGAAGAGACAAGAAAAGAGGAGAGGGAAAATGGGGGCTGTTATGAGAGTTTCTTGAGGGAAGGTTGGTAGTAGCTACCAGGTGACGTCAGTCAGTCAGGGATGCTGAGGCTGGTGTGCTCCCTGGGGAAGAGGGCTCTCCTCTGAGAGTCCTTTGGGAGCTGCCTGGCAGTTGATGCTGAATTTAGCATTGAGCTTAAACCCACTGAGAGGTAATGAGTACTGTAATCTCTCGCCCTCTTTTTTTCCCCTCTCTCCTCTTCCCTCCCCATCCCTGACAACAGAATACTGGAGCCAAAAGGGATTCAGATGTAGGGGGAAAGGGTAAAGTGACAAGGTCTCTGTAGGACTGATCAGAAACTGAAGTGGAGACACTTTGGGAAGATGGAGGGGGAGGAGAGCAGGGGTGAAAGGTTGATTTGTCCTTTCCTCCCGTATGGGCGTTCCTGGCCCTTGAGGTTTTCCCAGTGGGTTTATGACTTGGGACCTCCCCCAGGCATGAGAGGAGGCATTGTTTACTTCTCATAGCAGAGCAGATTCTCAGGCCCCTTACCATGTGCTCTTAGGTCAAGCCTACACAGCACAAGGTAGATGTTAAGAAAGTATCTGGATTAAAAAGAATTAAGCAACAATGAAATTGAAAGAGAAGATGAGGAAATCTTTCCTTCCTTTATCAAACAGAAATATTTGCCTAGAGAACAGGTTTTAGTTTTCTTTCAAAGACTTCGGGAGAAGAATAAGTGTGATATAAAAATGCTTTGTGAAACATGAAAAAAAATGTTTCTGTAGAATCTTTGGCAAGGAAATTATAGTTCATACAAAGCATATTGATTTCAACTCCTTCTAAATTTCTGAAAGAATGATTGAAAAATGAGATTTGCTCAAGAAATAAAGTAAACCTGAATTTCTAGCTTAAAATAGGAAAAGAATAGAAATGTCAGCAATAATGAAATCAGAAAAATAGCTCCTGATCCTTATCCACTGAAAAGAAAAGAACATGTTGCTTTCCCCTCATCTCCTTCTTTGGAAGCTGCTGAAATCATAGACTTTATGACTTTTTATTGAATTTCCTTACTAAAAAAGACTACACAAAAAGGACTTTTTAAAAAAGAAAGGCATAAAATGTAGAGAAAAGATTGATATGGGAAAATGTCTTCTTCTGGTGTACTTAAAAAGCCTGAGATAGAATCATCTCTATCCCAGACTTTCACTGAAGTTAGTGTTCCAGATACAGTCAAACAGCATGAGAGTCACCTTTGCCACCCACCTTTGTGTGACAAAGGAGCTGCAGTATTCTGCAATACATCCAGCAATGACGCCCTAATTAAATATGGATGCAGGGATTTCATTTTAATGGGACCATCTGTCATAATCAACAGGTGTACTGGAGAGGTTTCTGTTGTAGGAAATGTGTTATTATACATATTATCCTTAAATAGACCAAACAAAAACAAATTAATAAAAATAAATCCCACGTTGTGGCTAAGAAAAGGTGAAAGCAGTTAGGAATGCTTTGTAGTTATGTCTTTCAGTCTGGTCTCATGTAAAGACAGAGGCCATATAGGCAACATTCTCCCTCTTTTGTTCTGAAAAGTCCCAAAAATTTGTTTATGTCCTTGGCAACAGCTGATGACTTGTGCCTAGAAGTCTCGCGTTAAGTCAGATGATGTCTTCCCCTGGAGGTCCCAGGAAAGGAAAGGTGCATGGTGTTGGCATGACTTGGCCTTTTCTCTCTGTCCTTTCCTTTATGTGTCAGTAGCAATTGTCCTAGATTCTGCTTCCCAAGCAAAGAGTCTCTTACATTGGTGTCAATTTAATTTTTATTAACTACCATTTTGAGTCTATGTAGGAGTTGTTCACAGAGATTATTAGTGGTATGTAAAGCAGTTTATTCCTTTTTTTAAAACTATTTTGTGCTGTCCCTCAACTAATTGTATCTTATTGGAGTCTCGGCTTGTGCATGGTTTGCCCTGTGAGTGTGTTTGGTGCAGAATCTCTATTCTGGTCTGTCTCTCGTAGCTGCCTGACTCTCCAAAAGTTCTGTCACCTTTAGCTTCTGTCTATGAACAATGGTGTTTGTTGACAACCATGTCAAAGAGAAGTTGTGGAAAATGTGCAAGGTATTTACAGAACACTTTGGTGTCTTGGAAGAGAGATGCAACGTAAATATAAGGGAGCGTTAGTGTGAAACCAGCCTCTTAGCACTGCTCAGGTGTCACATATAATTTTATCTCTCCATCTGCGGATAGAGAGCGTGGTAGGCTGGTGAAAGATAGAGTTTCTGGATTGCATATTCCAGATCGTGTGCGTGTGTGTGTCATTGTACAAAAGGGCGTGCCTTCAGTTATGGCCTCCTCATGCCTGAGTCATGGAAAACCTCATAGAGTAAGTGTAGTTTTAGGATGGCTTTTAAAGATGAGAAGGAGAAAGGTGTGCAGAGAATGCAAGACAGTAGAGAAACGCTGAGAATGTAAAGAGTGACTCTAACAACAGGGAGGGCAGAAATGGGAAGTATTATGCATTAAAGGAATATGAGTGAAATATATTAACTGAGAAAGATAAATTTTAAAATCTTTCCAGGAATCTGATCTGAGAGAAAGGCTTTTTTTTTAACTTCCTAGCTGTAAAAATTAATGTTATTCTTCTGAATAACTCAGGTGGAAAACCTCAATTTAAAAATAAAGGAAGGTTTTATGGCAAGTTTATAATATATTCCAGACAGTTTTTTTTTTTTTAACTTAGAAGATGATAATCAGTTACTACTTATGGGATATGAGTCATCATAAAATAAAAATGCAATTCTGACCTGTACAATCCTGAACATATTTAACTCTTAATAAGTTTTTGATTAAACAAACAAATAAAAAACCTAACACGAAGGATGCTTATAGACTTGTTTTGTGAAAATGATTATGAAAAAATTAAAGACAACAAAAACATCCAAAGTGGAATTGGCACTTTGCTTTAGGGCTGGTCCTGATGAATAAATGATGAAAGAGAAAGGAGACAAAGAGGGATTAACAGAATATGACAAAGAGCCAACTTTGTCATGGATATGACGACGAATACCCTGACAGATAGCACAGTATCCTCTCTGCTCTCATGCCAATTTGGTTAATTCTTGGACCCAAAGGTGTAGGTCTGTCCTAAGCAGGGAGTAGCCTGTCTCTGCACCATCTCCAGACCAGGAAAGCTAAGAAAAACTGAAGAATTTTCAATGAGAAGATGAAAATTGCTGTCTGGAATCAGAAGAGCTGTGTTTAAATTCCAAAGTCACCATTTATTTGCTAGGATAACTTTCTGTTTTTATTCCCGGTCTAATTTTACACGCCTGCAGAAAGTAGTTTCTCGCCAGGGTTATAAGGATCAAACAACAAAATACATTTGAAAGGGCTTTAAAATCTATTCTTTTAAAAAAATAGAGAAACAAAACACAAATTTTTGTTTGACTTATTGGTTGGAGGAACAGGCCAATAGTATCATTGCTCTGAGTTTTTTAAGACAGGAAACCAGATGCTATGTGTTTAAGGTCTGGAAACTAGATATAATTATGAGTTCATAGAGAGAGGAATCTTAAAGAAGATAATACAACTATTTCATTGAATTTCTATAATTTTGGCAGAGTGTTGGGTTTTACTCCAGAAAGCCTCCTCCAGGTTTTCCCAAAGTCTTCTCAATTCCCAGCCATGGTGAAACTGGGCATAATCATTCCATTATGACACACGCTTCCCTATTACATTAAAGCAAAAATAAGTTTGCCAAGAAAAAGCAGCTTTTCACAGAGGGTGTAGCACATGTTGTGGGAAAACTAGTCCGGCTGGTTTCACCTCAGCTCAATCTTTTGAGTGTAATTTTTGCTGTCAGCCGTACCAACAAATATTATAGCAACCATCACCCTAATGCCAGTTCCTCATTTGGGAACACATACACACGCACACGCATACACACACACACACAGATGCAGAGTCACCGGAAAATTATAAATTGACATAACTTCCTAGATGGCCCGAGGACTTCAAAGAGTTAGAGTAGCATCAATCAGATAAAAACCTGTGTGTGTTGCCTATGTTTTAAAATGTTACAGTCATGTTTTAATAGCTGGCAGGTCAGTCTTTTTCTTTCTTTTTTTTTTTGAGTGTATAGAAAACAGGCTTCAACAGATTGAAAAATTTTAATTAATTTTTTTCATTTTTATGTTTTTTTTTTTTTTTTTTTGCTGCTTCTGTTCACCCTGGAGGTGGTCACAGTCTGGTTCCCACTGTATTCAGGGTGCTGGGCAGGAGAAGAAGCTGCAAGATGGAAGACTCCATCAATTCTGCCTAGGAAGGAAGAGCTGGGGCTGGAGGTAACGGCAGCAGGTTTTTCTCCCTGAACCCCTGCTCTGTGCCTGAATGCCGTGAACACGATCTTCAGCACACCTTGTCATCAGAGGAACTTTCTGGAAGCCAGCCAGCTGCAAGGCCCAAGGTCAAGCAACTACCATGACTATCAGCAACAAGGAGAACCTTGGGGAACCCAAGGAGGTGACGGCAGGTGGAGAGGCAGTTAGTAAATTCCACAGAGCTGCCTGCTCACTGCTGTGGCATCGTCGATGGCAGCGGCTGCTGTGACTGCTGGGAAGGTTTTATCTACTGATTAACACAGTGTGCCAGAGGGCTGATGGGATAGCCCGCTTTGGCAGAAGGTTCCAGTTGTAGCCTGCAACTAGACAGCAGAAGGAAAAGAAAAAAAAAAAAAAATTCTAACAATAGACCAGCAGGATCAGTTCCGCAGAGCACAGACACCAGTTCCAGGCCTTGCTTGTTCCATCCCAGGCTCTCGCTGCCATGGCTGCTTGCTTACATTAATTACCTCTTGTTCCCAGCGCATTTTTCCAAACTACCTTTAGGGTTCAAAGTGCAGAAACAAAATGACTCAGGTTGAAGGCAATTAACAAACAGGTTACTTTAAATTAACAGACACTTTTACCAGCTGTTCCAAAAAGCTTGCTCATGTCATGGCAGAGTTAGCAATGACATATATCCAGTGAAAAGACGAATGGGTCACATTCTCGCCAGTGATGTACACTAAATTTTATCTTGAGATTTGAATATCTCATTGGGACACATTTATCAGGGAGTTAAATCAAAAAAAGTAATAAAACTAAAACGTAAATTTTTCTCTAATATTTTTTTACCTTTTTTGTATATAAAATGAGTTAGAATTTCCGTAAATGCATTATCGATTAGTTGTCAGTTTTTTTCTATTTTGCATTCTCCTAATATCCCTATACTACTTTAGTTGTTATAGTTTTCAGAATATAGCTATTTCCCTTGTGTTACGTATGGCTTTTTTTCTCCTAGTTTGAAACTAAGCATTGTGTTCTATATTACCTTGTATATAGTGGGGATTTAACAATGCTGAATGCATAAATGAATTGTTTCACAGAATTAAAAATAGGTGACTACAGAAGAAAACCTGAAAATTTTAAACCAAATTTTTATAAGTTAATCATATTCTACCTATTGCTTCATAGAAGCATTCTGTATAGGATAGTGGGTTTCCTCACACCATTTAACATTATTTGGTTTATATGCAACTTTTCAGGAATACTTAACAACTTGAAGTGGGAGAATGCCCATTGTTTTATTGTGGGTGGTAATGACACCTGTGAAGTAGCTGTGTTTTAGTGTCATTTATAGCAGCAGTAAACACATATTGATTAAAATATATACGCACACATGCAACCTGTTCGTCAATCTATTATTTAGACAGTAGAGGTGGTGCTCTTTTGCTGTTTTGTGTAGTGACTAGAACACTGTTGACAGTCATTAAAAGTTAAAGTTAGTAATGTCTGGCTAACATGCAATGCAGATTTTCCATTTTATAAACCATTAAATAGAAACGGCAAAGCATAAAATGCCAGCTGACATGCACAGAGATATTTAAACTGACGAAGACAAGTTCAGTTTATTTGGTAGATTTTTTTATTGAACGTTTACCACTCAATACTGACCACTTATTATAGAGAACCAAGAAAAAAAGTTCACAAGGTCATATGTTAAAATAAATTAGACAAGCACCCATAAAAATATCCCAACAATTAAATTCAGGGGTCCAAATGGAAAAATTGAAATGTAGAAAATATGATGTGATAAGACATTAAGACTGGTTATAACCAAATTGTTAAATTGTCATATGAATTGACTATGAACCAATTTCACTGTTAATCAATTATAAATTGTGCTTTACCAGCTGGATTCTCACTGGGAGAAAGTTAGATTCTTTAGGAAATTCACTGATTCTTCCAGTACAAAAAATGGCATCCTGGAGGACAACCTTCTACGATCAAAGCTTGGAATAAGAAGATATAGGTTCTGGCTTGGCACTATTACTAATAACCTCTCTGACATTGAGAAAGTATTTTATTAGTTTGCTTTACTTTCTGTCCCTTTCTCTGTTGGTGAACAGCAATGAGACTCTCTCAGATCTAACAGTCTATGATTCTAAATAAACAACTTTCTATAGAGAAGTCATCTGTGTTCAACCAGCAGATTGCCACAATCACCAGGGAAATAGATGGACTGTCCAAAAATTAGCACAAAGAGCCTGGAGGATGAGTTAGTAGACCTGAGATGTGCTTCTGCCTTTACTTCTGCTTGCACTTTATTTTCCACTTTAAAATGCGAAGCAGACCATACCTTACCTGATTTTCCTAGTGCTGTGAAAAATAATAGTTTCCTATAAAAAAAGCCCTTTAAGTTCTTTTGAGAAAATATAAAAATTAAATATATATAAATATATACATATTTTTATATATACATACACACATTATACAAAAAAGATACCTAGGTTTTGGTCCTACAGGGCACTTGATGTTGTAGCTATTTGCTTCTAAAACACACCAAATCTTCTTTAGTTGTCCCATGTTTTCCAAAGCATAATATTTTTAAAACTTTAAATTTAGTAAAAAGAATGTCGCACAATCAGGCCTCGATTTTGATGTAACACGAATAAACTCCCAATCAGTAATACATGATTGTGTTTCCTTGTTTCAGATAAATAGAAAACAAGTACACTGATTGAAATACAGACAGAAATAAAATCCACTATTAATACAAAAACCTTTAATCAGATTTATTTCAATGTTCCCATTCATGTGGCAATGTTATTAAAAGGTGCCTCAATAACTTAAACATACAAGCTGGAATGGTTGCAATCCTATGACTTTTGAAAGGAAATTACATTCTTACAGGTAATTTTCTTTATCCCACATATGCAAGATACCAGCTAACTTCAGAGCTACCCTGTTTTACCTCTCCCAACAAAGTGGAAAGGAGAACAGAATCCACGGCAAGGAACAAAAGGAATAATCAAGTGAGCCAAGTATCCAGTATGATTAATGGAGAAACTGAGGCAGAATTTTTCACTTTCTCAAAGTCAAACAGCTAGTTCTGAGCTGAATCTTAGCTTACAAAGTCTGGGCTCTTTCCACTGCACCTGCTGGTCTTGACGCAACAATGCTGACATTGGAAGAGAAAGATATGAATAGGGGAAAAGGTCAGTCAGCACTGGCTCTACCCTCCAGATAATCCATTTCCAGGCAGACTCTCTCACTGGGTCTCCGAGTTTTACCAGTTTGTTTTGCAAACTATGTGTTATTCCTTTTCGTTGTTCATCAGCTCCACTGTGACACACTTATCCTCACTCTCCAGGTATGATGTGACTTTGGGAAATCAAACAAATGACTTCATCCTGGGACACATTTGGAAATTTTTGCTCTACATATTTTCAGCCTTTCTTTCTATTCTGATCAAGCAGGAAACACAGCTTAATATCAGCAAAATCTATTCTAATTTTTACAAGTACCCCTTCCTCCTTCCAGACTCACCACTACTACTCACATCCAGGAAACCATTACTACAACTGGGCTTCCTCTCTTATTCAGTGCTTGTTCTTTAAACAACAATGTTCACTTTCTCTTGCTCTAAAGAGGTCATATGTATGGCAAGTTTCCTATGCTATCCACTGGACCAGATCCCTGGAGGGCTTCACATTCCAGTTTTTAGGGGACACCTGTCATGCTCCAGGACCCTGCATTTTCATAAAGACAACTTACTAGAAATCTACTCTGCTTAAGCAAATCAAGATTTGGAAAAGTAGAAATGCTGAGTTTCTCCCTCTGCTACCTCAAGCAATAAGCTGTCCAATTCTATTTAGGATGTTTAACATGTATTTATTTACTTATCAATTAATTATTTATTATACTTCAGAGGACTTTAAGAAGCAAAGAATTGTTAGAGCTTTAAAAGAATATAAAAAGAGGAAACCATGGAATAATTTTTTTAAAAAATTGAGTTACAAAGTTCTAGGTCATTGTTATTAGTATTTCTAAGCATTCTTCAGTATCAGTAGGTGGTGCTGGGATTAGAAACCACAATACTTTGTTCTAGAAATGTCAACTATGAAATTAATTTAGATAGTATTAAAACTGTTGGTGCTAATTGTAGGTTCAGTAGGCATGATAAGTTTTATTAACACAGACTATTGTGTAATTATTATTTACTTATAATCATGCTATCGATTTGCCAGAACTTTTTTCCTCTGCAATTTTTTTCTCTTACCCATCAATATCAGTATGGCAACCAAGTAGTAAGCAAATTAATATATTTGAGAAGCATAAATGACTGATGAGGGGAAATACATCTTAATTTTTAAATGTGGGAATTTTGTGTTCTAGACTTAAAAAACTACTAGAAGCAGCAAAGTCCAAAGGCTACTAGCAGAAATTTAAAATTATAGGGTTTTGAAACTGATCTTGGAAAATAGTTGCTCTTAGGCCTTGACTAAAGGAGTCTGAGACTACAGCATATAAAATATAAAATGGCCTGAGCCATATTGTGTAGTGAACAACTTTCTAGGTTGGTTTCCCACCATCTGACAGGATCAGACAGGGTGAGCTTCATAACTTTGTCCTCTAAACAAGCCTCTTATAGATTTGTCAGTATGGGTAGCAAGAAGCACTAAAATGAAGGAAGCCGCCAAGAGACAATGCAAAAGAGAATTGAATTCTAACTGGTACAAGGAAGTTGGGTTAGAGATCTATTTCATAGGCTTGTTTTCAACAAAACACAGTGTTCAAGGATAGATAAGTTTAATAATCAATCTTGTTTGGTATTGCAGAGGACCCGATGGCATTTTATGAACCTCACCTGAAAGCAAATACCATGATGATTAGCACTAGAAGTATGGAGTCCCAGTATTTAGTCTGAGGACCCCTAATATCAGAAAGTGCCCAAGTGTTTGATTTCAGGACATAATAGAATTCAATGACATTGCTGATTTTGAACATTTTGTACCTCCTACAATGTGACAGGTTCTCTTGTTCAGGTGTGTATTGACTTGAAGACAAACAAAGAATGTTTTTCTAGAAGGGACTATAGTTTTAACTTTTAACCTGTGAGAGAGGCGGTTACTCTTTTCTGAGCTTGATAACTATGGGGAGGGGGGAACCTCCCCATAAAATTGGAAGGAACCTTAAAAGTTGCTAATCTCTAATTCCTTTGTGTAATTAAGTGATGACAATTGTTCAATAAATGAATAATCTTTCAATAGTAGAGTTCTCAGAGTAAATAATTTTTATGTCGGTGACAAACAGATAAAAAGCCAGACTATATACAACTATTTATATCATTTCTTATTTGCAAAGTTCTTCCTTTATCTTTCTCCCTCTCTTTCTTCCTTCATACCTATCTATGATTGGATATAAAGTCAGCTCTCATTTTTCCATGCAGAATGAATTGTTCATCTACTTTTAATTAACCATCCTTGTTCTCTTGCTTCCAACAAGTCAGTGAGAATATTAACTCCAACAGTAGGACTTAGAGATGAGGGTCAATGTTGGGCACAGAAAGGTTGCTTGCAGGCAAATATGGAACACGCCTCTGCAAGATGGAAAAGAAAAATATTCATTTGAAAAATGGACATCTATTATTTATACTTATTTCAAAGTTAATAGAATATTTCTTCATGTCTATCAGATATACATTTATATGATATGTTACACACACACACACACACACACACACACATACACACACGAACCTAAGGCAACATTTCATTAAGGAGATTGGGAATTCCTTTTTTTTTTTTTTTTGAGGGGCAATTTATATTGTCTAAATTGCCTAAATTCTACATTACTTTTACCAAGGCTAAAAATCAAGTCATGCCAACTTTATTTAGGTACTAAAATTTGCATTTTTCAATTTAGTTTTTTCTAGTGGGTCAAAGATCTTTTTTGGTTGAGAAAAAGGCATGGAAAGAGATAAGATACTCCTTATCAGATTGAACAAACTCTCTGAGTCAAGCTGGAAAATGCCTCAAGGTGCCGTCAGAATCAAATGGAAACATTTGTTACATAAAGCCTAAAAATATTTGAAAATTACTGCAACTTCCCCACTGCATTCTTAGATATAGATTGCTAAAACAGTCAAAATCCATAGATATGGGATAAAAGCTAACACAGTCCATAAAATAAAATGGAATGTTTAAATATGTAGGTAAAAATTTGAGGTACTAGTTGCACCCAGCTTTGGATAGTGACATCTAACCCATGAATTTCATGTTTAGAGGCTGGAAAAAAAGTTTTAAGTTTTTAAAATTTTAAAGGTTGAATTGTGTTTTTTTTTTTGAAAATCTTAAAAATCCATAATACTTTCAAGAGATACAAATGTATAATATCATGTTGGTTAATTTATATTTTGCAGTAGCTTAAATTTTAATGAGTGTATTTATTAAAATGCTCTATACTTCAATAAGGAAATTCTTTATATTCTAATTATTCCTTAAAAGTGGGAGTTTTGCACGCACTCTCTCTCTTTTCCATCGTATTACTTTGGTGAGTATATTTCTTAAACTAAGACAGTTATTGGTATATAATTTGAAAATTTTCTTTGAAAAACAAGTTGGGAAATTTTAAAACAGAACGATGTTACTTGCTAACCTTTTTTTTTTTTTTTTAATTAAGACAAATGGAGGTGGAAATAGCTTAAAATACAGACACCCTACCTTTTGATGAACTGATATTTTTCACTATTATATGTTTTATATTCTCTCCAGCCAGGAATGTACATTGTAAGCTTACTTCATCAAGCCCATCCTTATTTAAATCCTCTCTTCTTTCTGAAATTACCTAACTCCATTGTGTGCTGGTGAAAATACCGTGTACCAAAGGCCTCCTTCTTCAGGAGTAGGAGTGGAAGGTGTGGGTGGAAAGGAGGAGCCATGATTTCTTCATGAACTGTCTTCCTATATTCCTCTAGCATGTTCCTCTGTTACCACATTTGTCATTGCCTGTCTTGTACTGAGTTATTTATGTGTCTGTTTCTTCATCTGGGAAAGTTCTGTTGGACTGAAGTGAGATAAGTAGTCCTGGCTTAATCTTCTAACTTTTTTCTTTTTAATAGATGTCCCTGTGTTTATGAGCCTCATAGGCTCCTGTCTTCTCTAAAACAAGAATTTTCCTTGTCCAGGGTCACTTCCTAAAAGTTGATAAAAACATCCATTATCAAAATTTATTAGAGAGTCCTTGGGCCAATGGACCTGAGCTGAGAGTTAGAGAGATTTCTGATTTAGTTCAGAACAAATTTGCATCAGGACTAGGCCATACCCCTTTTCACATACAGGAACTCCATCCCTGTAGGCATCCTGATCTTACCTGGATTTCTCAAACTCAATTTAGATCAGGGTGTGAGTAGGTGAGAGTGTTCAAAAGAGAGGCCCCTGAGGCTTCTGGAAAATTTCTGTCTCTAGGATGTCAACTTGCTGTTTCCTGGTATCTTGAAGCTAGCCAGCCTTTAATCAGGAGCCGGTGTGGAATGGTGCAGAGTGGAGGCTCAAATCCCAGGTCTAGCAGTGACCAGTCATGTAACCTTGTTGTCTAACTTTGTGCCTCAGTTTTCTCATCTGATAAGTAGCTATAATAATAATTCCTGTCTCATAGGGTTGTCACAAAGATTCAATGAGTTAATACATGCCAAACATTTAAAACAATGACTGACATCTAGGAAGCATGTGATTTTAATCTAGTTGCATTTATTACATTATGGCTTATTTGTTTTCAAAGTTTTTTGACTTTTCTTCTAATTCCAAGACATTAATCAAATGCTGTAAATTATGCGTGCTTCTGTGTTTCTCAGGTGAACGGATACTAACCAGTCACGAGGTACATATGAAGACAGAAAACAATAAGGTCACTTTTTACAAAAGCATCTGTGAGTATCTCTGCTGTTGATGACATAAGGATACTGCAGTCTTTGCTTTTCTACTTTGAATTCCTACCAAAAGAAAACAAACAAACAAAGAAACAAATAGGCCTCCTCCCAAAAGCAAATTATCATGTGGCGTTATTTTGAATTCAGGCAGAAACTGAGTAGCTAGCTATAGAGGCAGCTCATGAAGTAAAACACCTCTTACATGGTCAGTTTAATGTCAATACTCAAAAATGTAAGAAAAGTAATATTCGTTTTTTCACACATCCACCTGAATTGGGTAGTTTAAACAGGAAAACAATATTTTATACACATAAATTGTGTATGTGTATACACATACCAATGCACACGCACACACACACACACACACACACACACAAACATACACACAGATAGTTTAAAATTGTAAAGCCATTGAGACAATTAGATGACAGAAGAAAACAAAGTTCCAAGGGCAAGTGAGTCACCAGAGTAGAGGAAGAAGCACATTTTGCTACTTTGATAAATGTCTCCGAATATATATCTTTCTTTTATAAAATCAAAAGAGGAATCACTATGAAAGACTCCAAGTACCTTTGTTTAACAGCCTAGCTTCCTAGGTGTTCTTTTACAGGCAGTGAGGTCACTGATTGTTCTCAGCAGGCTGGGGGTTACCTGCTGCAGGACTGGAGAACACAGGCAAGGTCTGCAGAAGGACAAGGACAACCAACATTGAACATGGAACCAGAGGACTAGAATCTATCCTCAACTGATTGTGTGATCTTGCGCCATCCAAACAGCCTCCCTCGGTGCCTCAGTTTACTCCCTGTAAAATCAAGGAATTGGGTTAAATAACCTTAAAATGTCCTTTCTGCCTCTGAGATAGAAATAGGAGAGGTAAGTTTTACCACATAGACCTAGGCCAAATCCTACAGGCTGAGGTAATTGTACGTCCGATTCCGACTTTTACTTTTGCTAGTTTTTGCTTTTTAAAAAAAAATTATTTCATCATCTGTTATTTCCTACTCTGCGAGATAGAACAGTCAAGTAGGAGAATAACTGAATATGTCAAGCTACCATTTTTATATTTATCCTTGAGCATATCTTTTGGATCATTCTTACAGGTGAGAGATTTTATCCCAGCGATTTGTTTATTTATATATTTATTTCCTTTCTGATCCTTTCTCTATTAGCAATAATAAAGAATCACCCACATTTCAAATTGTATGTGTGTTTTTATTACATAGATACACACATAATGAAAAGCATTAAAAATGCCAAGTTGTTTAAATGCATAATTTAAAAAGGGGACTGCATTTAGTATTTTCTTAAAGCACCTTTTTTTTTTTTTTTTCCTGTAGGGGAACATACAGTCCCCTCCCCTCATTTGCTAATGAATTGAAGCTGAAAAGCAAGTTGAAGGACGAAGTTGTCAGTAAATGATAAATAATTGACTCATGATGACACTCAGCTTCTCATCCTTAATGGCTATTATTGTTGCAGGAGGGGCTCATTAGTCCCTAGGTGTGGTTTTCACCAGGGCCAGATCAGTTTATCAGAGACCAAATAAGCACATGTGATATAATTAGAGATGTGTGAAGAGCATAGCACCTACTCTTCTCATTTAAAAGAAAAATACTCTCTTTTCCTTGGCAGCCACACCTTCTAATTACTTGCAAATGTTTAAGACTCATTATCTTCAAAGTTCGGAGAAAGGCAGAAAAAGAGGGGGGAGAAAGAACTGATAGGGGAAACTCTGAGGATCAAAGGCCCTGGTTAATCAGTGGCTGGGCTTTATTTTGGCAATTCAGAAGCCCCACTGTAGGAAGGATGAGATGACAGCTATTTGGCAATCCAGGTGGTCTCAAGTGTTGTGTTCATTCTACTGCCTATTAGCTACCCTTTCCCTCATCTCCTTTGAAGCACTGTGTTGAGTAAGAGGTGGTGGTGGTGGTAGTGGTGGAAAGAGAAAGGTGGTTTTCTCGAACTGCAGTGGTTAAATACTGCCGCCTTCCTTTCCCTCCTCCATTCCTGGTCCAGCTCACCTCTCTGTAGGGTGAAACTATTTTCTTTACCTTCAGACCTTGGCATTCCTCTCTGTGAGTCCCTTTGGTTACTGAAGGTCTTCGTTACAGGATATCAAGTTCACCAAGGGAGGACTTACTGAGAAATTTTACTCCCACTTCTGGCAAGACCCAGGGCCTCATTATATATTTGTTTAGGCATTTCATGTAAATTCTGCAAAGGACATGAGCTACCTAGTTGCTCCCTTGTGAGTGCTCAGCAAATGAGAGACAGATCGAGACTTAAAAAAGAGATAGTGTCCAAACAAGCATGATGAGAAATCACTGAAGCATGAGCTCAGTGAATTTCAGTGTGTCATCTCCGTGTGACATCAGAGTTTTGGTTTTAAAATGAGAGAGACATGATACATTGAGTCAAGTCTTTCTCAGCTGCACAATTGAGCCGCTGAGACATTAATATATATATATTTTTCTTATGCTTCCCATCATTCCTTCGTCTGGGAAGTTTATTTTCTTAAGAAGGAGAGCTTTTTACAGTCTTAGGGGTATGTGTACAAATAAACAAACATTCTTGTTGTTTATCTCTAAATGTTACTCTAAGTGTATATTATTAAATCTTAAAAGGATTTTGACCTTTGGACAAGGATACTAGAGAAGTTCCTTTGACTGTGGTGGCCCATTCAACTATGGAAATATCTTTGGAAATTTCACAAATGTATTAAACATACCAAAGATGAAGAAAGCATGTACTCTGGTCTGGAATTAATGCACAGATACAATGTTATTTTCTTTCCTTTTTGTTTCTTTGCTTCCCTCCCTCTCTCATTCCCTCCCTCCCTCCTTTCCTCCCTCCCTATCTCCCTCCCTTCCTTCCTTCCTTCCTTCCTTCCTTCCTTTCTTCCTTACTTTTTTCCATGAACTTTTCTTCCTTCCTTCCTTCCTTCCTTCCTTCCTTCTTCCTTCCTTCCTTCTGCTTAGTTCTACCCACAGCATGCACATTTTCCCACCTGTAAACTATTTAAGGAAATCTTTCTCAATGATTCAACTAAATTCTGGTGACTACCCTTTCCACCCTCTATTCTTTAGGAAGAATAATAAAGATTAGAGAATACTGCATAATTCTGAATTAACTTAAAAAGAAATATTTCCAAGTAGTTTCCTCTGTCTCAGGAATTTTTGTGTTTGGTATTCTCCTGTAAAAGCTGCCATTTTGCCACTTAACATTCAGTCAGCCATATCAAAGGTTTTACTAGAAGATGCTCTAATTAACCAAACAGTACCTCTATGCCTTTGAATTTTTATACTACTTTAAACCCTTTAAAATGGACTGGATTTTTAAACTTCTTCTCTCTTAAAGTTAAAAAAACATTTTTAGTATCTGTTAAGTGTTCATGTTGTGCTCAGCACTTAACCAATGCTATAAATGTTGCACTATATGAGAACCATATGATACAGGCTCTGCTAGAGGTTTCGGCATTCTGAAGAAGAGCAAGGACCTCATTGTTTGTGTGTGTGCAACCCTATGTTTGAGTATATATAATATTTCACTTGTATATACATATATATGTATCTCAAGTTTATATACATATGTATATATACCTATGTGTTTTAAACCAACACTGTACACATGCATGCACACAACAACACACATACAGTAGTCCTACTAAATTCTGAAAATCCTTAAGACCTTAAGAAAAATATATGGTTGAGGAACTGAAGTCAAAAGCAACTATTAAAACTTTATGAATTTCATTAATATAAACAATAAATACCAACTGCAATGTTGTAATTTAAAATAAGAAATATATATCTATTTGGTCTTCATTCCTGTTCCTGGCACAGAGCTCCTAAAATCATTGGAATTTCCAAGTGAGGAGAGAGATAAAGTATATTTTTTATGTTAATGAGGTGACTTTTGGAAAGCACCTAAGGAAACCTAAGGGTGGAGGCTGATTGCCAGGGGAGCCAACCTTGTGATTAGAAGGTTGGAACTTTTAATCCCAGTCCTGGCCTCCTGGAATTTATATCAAAGGACTAGTGTCTTACTAGGCATATTTGGTAAGTTATATATAAAACCGCATATATCATGTTGTTTTGGTGTCTATAAACATCTAAGAAAAATAATAGCTACCTTTTTTTTTATTATTTAGTCATTTAAAAAATATATTCATTGAAGACCAGCTATGTGCCAGAAACACTGAGCAGAAGAAGAGAGAAAAAGAAAAAGAAAAGAAAAGAATGGTTCTTGCCCACATGGAGCTATGTGTCAGGCACTGTGTAGGTGCTTTAGATGCATCCTTCTTTCATCCTCATAGCAACTCTGTGAAAGAAGTCTGCTCATTTTACAAGGAAAGATGCTGAGGCAAGTGGCACTATTACAAGTTAAGCTGAATAAAGTCTGATGCCAAAGTCACTTATATTAAGCACTAAATGGTATTACTTTCCCCTTACTCTACTCCAGGCCTTTGGCTCCTGCCAATGGGTGAATGAAAGAGAGGTAATATGACTCTGCAGATAACCACAGCAGAGCAGATGTTGGAATGATGATGTTAATGTGATAGGCAGAACTCTAAGATGGCCTTCGAGACTTCTCTGGTGGATGCACATTGTGTGATCCCCTCCAGTTGAGTAAGTGCAGAACCTGTGAATATGGTGGGATGTCACTCTTGTGATTAGGTTGCATTATATAACATTATATGTCAAAAGTGAAGGGATTTTGTATTTCAGTTGAGTTGGAGTTAATCAATCAGGTCAGCCTCACCTTATCAGTGAAGCCCTTAAGGACAGAGGCTTTTTGATGTAAAAAGCCATGATGTGAGAGGGCCTGTGAGTGGGAGGCATCTCAGAGATGAGAGCAACCTCTAGCCAAAGTCAGCAAGGAATTGAAAACCTCAGTCTTACAACTGCGAGGCAATGAATTCTGCCCACAATCAGTGAACCTGGAAGAGGACAATGAACTTCAGATGAAGTCAAGCCCCCACCAACAATTTGATTTCAACATGGTTCAGATTCCTGATCCACGAAAATTGTGAGGTAATAAATTTTTGGTGTTTTAAGCCACTCAGTTTATAGAAATTTGTTATATAGCAATAGAAAACTAATATGGCAGGCAAGAGATATCAAGATGACCTGAAAGTCAAAAGTTCCCCTCTTCCCAATAAAAATCAAGAAGACTGATTAAATACTTCAACTTCAATTTATCTATCTATCTATCTATCTATCTATCTATCTATCTATCTATCTATTATCTATCTATCTATCTATCTATCTATTATCTATCTATCATCTATCAATCTGTCTCTCTATCTATATATTATCCATCTATCATCTATCTATTATCTATCTATCCATCTATCTATCTATCTATCTATCTATCTATCTATCTATCTATCTATCTATCATCTATCTATCATCTAACTATCATCTATCTAATCATCTATCTCTGTGATTTATTTCTCCTGAAATATGTTCATTAACTTGGGGTTTATTTTTTGGATAACACTTGGTGAGTTCACTTATTCTGGACTTGGTCACAGTTTAACTGTTCTTTAACTAGAATCTTGGATGGATTTTTCCAATGACGCTAGGCCCTTCAGAATGATGCCAAAATTCACCAGAATATATTTCATTGGGATGTAAACTACACAAAGATGTAGGCTTTATGATAGTAAGGACTTTTTTTCTGGCCCATAGTAGGCACTAAATAAATATTTGTTTGATCAAATGATTCCTGGAAACCCTTTCTTTCACCTTTGTCCTCTACTATACTTAGCTGAAGATTTATTTATTTCAACCTAGTTTCAAAGTCTGAACTCCTTACTGACCTGGCCACCAGCAACCATTCCTGTTAGAAACATCCCTCCAGTCCTACTTTCCAGGTTTTTCTAGGTGATGCATTCAAATATTTCTTGCAAAAGAACCCTCCAGAATCCCACCACTGTCAAGTAATAGTAATTGATATTTGATCACCTTCAAACAAAGAGTCATTACCTTTTAGTGAGAATTTCCGGTTTATGAAATCAAAAAGGAATTGGAAATATTGATAAATATATCCTAAATCTGAAAAGAAATACAGATACATTAAATAATAGTTAAATGAACATGGTAGATTTGATAATATTGGTAAAAGTAGATTATTTAAGCAGCTTTTTTTTTTTTTTTTGATTTTTTTAACACAAAGTACTCAGTATCATGCTTTCCAATGGAAGTTGCCCTTGTTACTGCAAATGAGGGCATTGGCACAAACACTAATTTGACTATATGGAAGACTATATTCCCTGACTTCTGTTTTGTCCCCCAACTGTGCTCCTCTTAGTAGCTGCTCTGATATACTGGTTCACAGATCTACAGCTGCTACCCCTAATGCCATCAATCTTGTTATTATAAGGGGATTTAGCTGGATCCTAAGTAGGCTTAATGCAATCTCAGTTCTGGTACTATAATTCCCCCCCAAAAGCAACACCTTCATTGGTTTGTTTGTTTTGGATTTTGTAATTACGTGGTTGTTATGATTTTTTCCCACAACAATGGTATTAGTAATGATTCAGAAAAGGAATTTTTAAAAAACTTGTAGCTTCCTAAATATGTTACTGAAAATTCCAGCAAAGGACACATCAAATATATTTTCTCATAAATGTGTAGAAATCACAGCTTTTCTGCAAAATAAAAACCTCATGTATTTTGTTCTTTAGTGCATGTACATTTTCATTCATTGAAAAAATATGCATGCATCAAAAATGTGGTTAGAAAGTATATTAATAGTGAATATTTAACAATTATTGTGCATGTAAAGAAATTTGCTATTATCTGAACTCAAAACACTTTTGGGAATTTATTGAGCATTGAAGAATAAATTTTTTACTACAGATAAAACGGCAAAACAGAAAACTTCAAAAAAAAAAAAAGCTTTTCTACCTCTAATCACTATGCTTTTCTAGCAGCTATCTCTTGGGAGAAAACTATCTAATGACCTCTCTTTACCAATCAGATCATTATCATAATGGGTTCATGTCCTAAAGACATTACATTAAAGAAAGAGCAGTAGCTGAGCTCACAGATTTCATGGAATATGAATTTAAACATTTCTCTGCCTTATGCAGGAAGTTTTAAAATAAAAAAGCATCAAGGAATCAAGAAAAAGTGCTGTTTTATTCTTGTAGATCAAACTTCTCATTTTTCCTCTCATATAGTGTCCTTTTTCCCACAGTTCTATGGGTGCGCGCACGCATGCGCCTGCACACACACACATAAACACACACGTACTTTTCTTGATCATGTAGTATGTACATGAGACAAATGAATTTCTTGTTTGAAATCTCTGATTTACTATAATTTGTTGGCTCACAAATAATTCAACCTAAAGAAGAAAAGGAAAAATGTAGTATAAGAATCAAAGCTTTGTTTAAGCTGCTTCACAGACACCCAACCAATATAAAATGAGGAGATGAATAATGTTTGTCTGATCTGGGATGCAACAGGGATGGGGATTGGAAATGTTTAGAAGCCTTGCAGCCTTGTGAGAGAGAAGAAGAAAAAATAGGAGAAAGTAAACTTTCTCCTTAAGCATCTGCACTACTTCTGTCTAAAACATATTAAATCATGGACTTGAATTTATCTTATAACCAGCAACATTTTTCAGGTAAATTTGGCCACCAGAAAGCTGAAACCTATGAGTCACAAGAGGAAATATGTTCAACGGTGGAGAGAAGAACCACTCTCTGAAAGACCACTTTCCATCTTTATTATTCACCAGTGAGCCATCCAGTTCATAACTTCTCCTCACTATGACTAATAGACAAATTCAGAGTTCATTTGGCTGAATCAGAGAGCTGGAGCAGTCACGTTTTGCCATTTGGAAGCTGGTGTCTGCACTTGAGGTAACCAATTTGTTCCTTCATGGAATGAATACCAACTGTTGTTTTCATAGATCATGGAGATTAGAAAGCAAAATTAAATTAGATTATACTACCAGTGAGAAAATACACATGCATACACATGTATGTGTATATATATGTATATATATGCACATACCTCTACATGCATATATATGTATATACATATATGCACACACACACACATACAAACATCACAGTTGTTACCTTCTGATGATTTTGGTTTCAGCACAGACATAGATCACAAACAAAGAGACAAGCAAAAATATAGTCTCAGTGTAGAAACTTGACCAAAAAGGCTTTTCATTCAAGATAACTTTTATCATAAAAGTAATTTCCCCATAGATGTAGTTTTCCTAAAATGAAACTGAATATTTCAAACTTTTAAAATTTATAATATATATGGTCAGGTCCAATAATATCACTGTAGCTGTAGGTGCAAGCAAGTTTGTATATGAGATCACCATTATCTACAAAAAAAAAAAAAAAAAAATCGTTAAAAATACAGAAAGGTACACAGGACTAATGACCCAAGTTTCCCAAAACACCTGACTCATAGATAACAATGGTCTTGCAAATTAATTAAAAATAAATTAGGAGGATCTAATATTTTTGACCCGAATATCTTCCTTTGCCTGGACACGTTACAAAATGATAATCTTAATATCCACAGGCAAAGAGGGAAGTTACTGAAGCATAGATACACTGAGAAATGCTGGGACAATTCAGGACACTTAAGCACAACCCCCCAAAATGTCTTAATTATATAACTACTCGGTAATATCTCCATTCAGATTTGCCTTGTCCATATTCAGACATTAATTTTTCTCCCCTCAGGTAAGAAACTTGAAAGGATATGACTTTGCCATAGCTAAAAAAATAGAGTCAATTGGAGTTCAATGCTATCTCTGAATTGATCCTACAGAATTAAAAAAAGTCTGCATTTTCGCAGCTCTTGTTATGGACTGAATTTTGCGCCCCCCTCCTTCAATCCATATGTTGTAGTCCTAAATCCCAATGTGACCTTATTTGAAATAAAGAGGTAATTAAGGTTAAATGACCTCATAGAGGTGGGACCCTGATCTTATTAGTGTTGGTGCCCTTATAAGAAGAGGAATAGACACCAGAGTTCTCTCTCTCTCTCTCTACTGTGTTAGGACACAGTGAGAAGGCAGCTGAATGCAAGCCAGGATGAGAGCTCTCATCAGGAGCTGAATCATCTGACACATTGACCGTGGACTTCCAGCCTCCAGAACTGAGAAATAAATTTGTGTCATTTAAGCCACTCCATCTATGGTATTTTGTTATGGTAGCCCGAGCAGACTAAGGCAGTTCTTTTTTACTCTTCAACAGGCTTCCAAATGGATCATCAATTTTCTTTTATAATAATTTTGAGACTATCCCCATGTTGAAAGGACAATAGAGGCATATAACTGTTGAATGATTGTCTCAAGGTTACATAAAGGCCAGGCATCTGGAGGTCTTTTCAGAGTGCCCAGGATTCTGGAGTTTCTGGTGAAAAACTCTGGTGGTGGAGATGGGCAGACAACCCTGCCATTCCACCCCATTCTATAGTGGATTCATCCACTGTGCCTAAGGGGTGTCTGCCATGTCGTCGGGGAGCCTAGAGCAGGAAAAACCTTTAAGAAGCACTGAGGTATCCCTGGTAGTATTAGTTTTAGGGCATTGTCATGGAAAAGAGATTGATCTTCATTTTCTTACTGCTTTGAATCCAATGGTACACACTCAATTCTACCATGTCCTCTCCCTAGCTCCCTTTTCTCACCTTCTTAAACAGAGCAGATAGCCATGATCGAACCCTTTCTTGACACCTCAGGATTATCATCATGTAAACTATTTTTTACAGAGTTCTAAAATTCAGTGATTCCAGAGAAAGGTTTGTAGGGCTCTTTCTATATTGAATAGAACCAGATAGTTTTTTGTTTGTTTGTTTGTTTGTTTTTATTTTCACCCATCCCAGGAATGGGTTTGGAAATTTTAAAGCACTTTCTTTGTCTTAATTAGATGACATTATGATACTCATTATAAGCAGATAATAGTTGACGTTAATCAAAACAACCAACTTTCTAATTGAATTGATAAACCCATCAGTCCCCTAAGGCGTTTTATAGCATATTATGTAGAGAGAATAATTAGATGTATTTGTACAATATGGTAAAAATTAAAAGTAAAAAATATGATTTGTAACTGTAATTTAAAGTGTTGGATTTTTTCTCCCCCCAATAATAATTATCATCAGTGATTCTCTGGGGAAATTGCTGATAAAATTCACTTGGACTTTTATAAACTGATGAACCTAAGCCCAAAATTAAACAAATGCATATCTATTTTTAAAAGAACCGTATACACATTTGCTTATTTACTTAAACTGGATTGCCTTTACTCATCCAAGAAGTAGAAAGACAGTATTTAAGAAAGGCTTTGGCCTGCCTGCAAGAAAAATTCATCTCCCTTGAATGCCCAGATATTAACATGTTTGATCTTTTTAAACTTAGTCTTTTATATGTTGATGTGAACAGAGAATTCTAAGCAAGTTTTTAAGTGTGGGGTTGGGGGCTGGGGAGTGGGGGAGTGTAGTTAAGGGAAAGGGTTTGTCAGCTTTGGGAGGTTAAGGAGACTGGAGTGGTCTCTGCTAGGGTTCAGGTATACCTATGGGCTCAGGTTACTGTTAAAATATAGTTTCCTGTAGAAGGGGAAGCTTTGTAGTGTAGTAACTCCCAACCAGAATCCCCTGGAGGGCTTGCCGGGCCCCATCCCCAGAGTTTCTACAGGTCTTGGGTAGGGCTGAGAATTTTTATGGCTAATGAGTTCTTGCGAATTGCTGGCTGCTGGTCTCGGAGCTCATTTTGAGAATCATTGTTCTCGTGCTGTACAATACAGTTTGATAAAAATGTATAACTGGATCTTCTGTATTTTCCTAGGTCAAAGTAAAATCCTGGAATGGTCAGTCCTGTTGGTAAACACGAGAGGCCAGGTTGCCAAAATAGCTTCTAAGAGATCATACAAAATCTATGTAAGTATATCTTATAAGATCTTGGAAAAACCCCTTCAAATTTTAAAGCTTTACAAGGCAAATATCTTCTGCCTTAAAAAAATAAGTGTGTGTGTGCATGCGTATGAGTATATGTGTATCTGTGTGTGTACCTACGTCTGTGCGCGCACTTGTGTATTTAGTCAGTCGGATCCTTTCCACTATTTTCTCCCTTTGTAAATTATCTGATGTAAAGATGTTCCGGGATAACCCCCCACTGACCTTGGTCCTATCAGGGGTAGAAGTAGAAGACTGGTTAAGAGGGGGAAATCTAATTTTTTTATTCTGGATCTCATTTTTCATAGGTATTCCAGAAGAATATTTGAAAAAAATTATACTTACTAGAGTCCTCAAAATCAAGGGTCTTAAATTAGGCTTTTTATATGCCTAGAGGTCCATAGGTAGGAAAATAGGTCTTTTAACTTCTTGAAATCATATATAAAATTGACTATATATTTGTGAGTTGTACATTTTCCAGAAAAAAGAAAGATCTGTTACTTCCAAGAGCTTTCCAAAGCTATTCAGAATATATATTCAGAATAATATATACATATATTTAATTTTAGAAAGAAAATACATACCTACAATATAGAGAAATCTTTATATGCTAATACTGCATATCTTTAAAATCATCACATATTTATTAAAACTATTGATTTAAAATATCTACCTGGACATTACATCAGGCTATGCCACACAAATAAGCCAAAGAGTGATAGTTGCTACTTCACTTTCTAAAGTCAATTTGAAGAAAGCAAAAAAAAAACCCCACAGAATATACAGGGGACAATATAAACAATGGCCTAGTTTGGAAACCAGGCAAATATCTAAGACCTGTACATTAGAGACAATGGCACCACTGTATTTTTTGCAATGGCAAAAAGGCAGGGATATTGCATGCTCAGACAGAGTTATGTTGAGTAGAAATTAATACCCCACTTCCAGTTTGTCAAGATGGCTTCACGGAGATTGTGGGATTTCACTCTTCACTTCTCCTTCCTTTTTCACAACCAAGTTCTCAGTTTGTTTTTGAAAATGGTTCAGAGGGTGGTCATGTTAAAATAACAGACATTTAAATGTTAACATTTTATTCAATGACATCTTTGATTTAAAGGGTTTCAAATAAAAAATAGGTTGCTAGTAGTATTTAAATGATGCCAGAACGAAGTTTACCTTCATGTGGAAACAGACTGGGAATTGTGTTCTGGAAACTTGCTATTGTCACATTGTCATCTACAGAATGGAACTCAAAACCAGATGGTGAGGAGGTTGTTTATGACTAAAGATTCAAAAAATATAATAGTGTAAGAAAGGTGCCTATAAGGCAATGCCACATCATCACGTTCACCCAGAAAGGCTGGCGTTTACTGGATGGTGAGTTTGCTAGGCTTTTAGAATCCACATAAAATTCGGAAAGGGTCAATCCTACTGGTTGGCACAAGATGCTTGGTAGCCAATTCTATGCAACCATAATAAATTCATCTAGTATGCCTTACAAGCTCTCAGAATAAGGTCTTTGAACTTTAAAGCTCTCCGACGCAATTACCTCCTGATAAAAAAATAAATAATGCAATGCCTTCTCACTCCTTTCTCTTTTGTAAACTAACAGTGCAGTTGGTCAGACAAAAGTTGTGACTCATTCTACTCCTCCACTTATTAGCTCTATGAAAAGAAAAAATTACCCAATCTGAATTTCAACTTCCTCATATGTGAATTGAGGGGCAAAAGTAGAGTTTTGTTGTAAGAATTAATAACAGATGCAGAGCACTAATATTAAAAGCACTAAAAAATATTTCTTCCTCATTCTAAGGGATTTCAAAGATGGCACTCAAGTAAAACTCCTTTGTATTTTAGTCTGGATCACACTGTGGTAGTATCTGTGAGTGAAATGTTCAGTTACTTCAATTCAAATATCGTTTCTAACTTCAGGAAATCATCTACCTATCTATATTCTATGATATTATAAAGATATCCCCATTATAAAGGAGAGTATTAAAAATATATGTTCTTTACAGGTATTCAAATGTAATACATTTCAAAAAATAAACAGGAAATAGGTGTCATTGCTTAATGTTTTGTGTGCTGGGATGTTATTCCTAATTTGAAATCATTGGAGTGGGATGTTATTCTCTTGATTGGAGAGTAGCCTCCAGGGGATATTTGCACACTCTGATGTTTGGGGGAATATGTTATTTACCACCTGTAAGTTGCCTATCTTGTTATTTTTGCTGGGAGTAAAGCTGCAGCCTTTACCTCCATTAGGTAGTGTAGTTTGGTTAATGGATGGGTAACAGGAAAG
>NW_006434369.1:10997492-11045971 GCF_000325575.1 Pteropus alecto
CCGTTTTTATTATAGTGGCACCCGCAATAGTTAAGGTTGAGCAGCTGTTTCCATTATGAACTCCTATTTCTGGGGTTTATAACTGAGCTGTAAAAATTTGCTCTAGGCTAAATCTCCGCTCATTGGGGCTTAGCCTGGGAGAATTTTTCCCCTACATTTTTTTTTTTTTTGAAAAGAAGAAATCAATTTAGTCATTTAAAATAAATAATCTAAAAACATAGAAATTTCAAAAATGTTGAATTTTTATCCTGTTAATTCTAGGTGTTGGAATCAATGGTAATTACACTCCTACAACTCTGACAAGAAAAGTAAGTCTTGAAATCATACCTTTCAAATGTATATTTCCAATGTCTAATGCTGACCGATGTAACAATTTACTAAGACAAGCAATATCTTAGGCCATAAAACTAATCATGTGTCAAGAATATACCGATATGCTTCTTATCTTAATAATAATAGTTTTCTTAATAATCAGATCTGGCTATAAAAATTGAGGTAAATCTTCCTAGAGCTTGTTAAATACTTTTGCATTTTAGCAGAGCAATAAATCGACATGTTAAACTGATGAGCGGTTATTGAAGACATTGATAGCATTTTTATTCATGTTTAGAGGCCCTTGACACATATAGGAGGGCTTACTTATCTGGCCATAGACACTTTATATACATGTGATGGCAATAGGAGTCTATATGATACAATAGAAGGACTACAGATATTGATATTACAGCATGTTTTAAAATATAGGTTTTATTATTACTTGAGTATGGTGAAACCAACAGATCAGGAAACAACCGCCATTGAATAGATAGGTGATTATACTCATAGATCTCAAGATGAGGGCAGGCCACATTGTGGAAGGCCGCATTGTGGAGGGCCCCACAAGGAAGCACCAGAGTAGTCAGGACATGGAGAAATTGTATGCAAGAGGTTTTCTTGTGGTTTCCATGAGAAGGAAGAGAAAAGGCAGAATAAGTAGCTTTAGGATTTTCTAGCTTGAATAACTCCAGCAGCTCTGGGACATAAGGGCTGTCCCTAGTTTTTTGGTTACTGGCCCTGTGGTGATTAAAAGAGGTAGATAGGGGTCTAGAGTGAAGAGCATGATAAATGAGGTAGTTGGGGGTGTGGGCTCTGGATTGATTGGTTTGCACTGACTAGTAGTTGTTTACTGTCTCTAGGAATTGGCTAATCCTGGGAGAGGTAGTCCCTCTGGGTTCAGTAGAGATGTCAAAGTGTCAGAATATAGATCATAAAAAGCATGGTCAATACACAGTACTTGGTTCTAACTTCTGGGTCTGACACTTCCCAACGCTATACTGAATACTAAAGAAGAATTAACATTTGAATTTCAATATTCATCTCAGTGAAAATGGATAATCACCATGCCTCTATCCTCCTCTCAATTAGAATCGACTTTTCCTCCTACCGGCTGTCTGTCCTGGGATGAGATACTAAACCTCTCTGTGCTTCAGTTTTCTCATCTTTAAAATGGTGAGAATAAAATAGGATCTGTCATGGGTTGCTGTGAATATTAAATGAAATAATTTATGCAAAGCAATCAACACAGGCTGACACAAAGCAAGCACCAGTTTTTCCATAAATATAATTTCCTTGTAAGCCCAACTCTCCATTGCACAAGTCTATGGACTTTGAGTATGGTGTTTTTGAAAAACTGCTCTAAACCTGGTGGTGTAGGGAGAAAAAGCATTCCTATTCTTGTTGGAGTCATCCATCAGTTATACTTTAGCTTGGTTGTTACCATTCAGTTTAACTGTATACCAGGAAGAGAGCTCCAGTGAATTCCAAAGTATCCAAGGATGCTCAACACATTGGCGAGATATGCAGGTAACCCAAGGGGGTTGCTGAACAGGCCATCTTGCTTAAGTTCTCCCACCCACACTACTTTCTGGTCTGTCTAGTTCTTCCTTTGACTGTAGAGGCCGTTGACATGGAGCAAATTACTCCTATTCATGGCTAACATGGCCACTCAAAGCCAATATAATGAACTCTTATCTGTGTAGGAGGAGTATTGAGTATTTTTTTTTTTAATTTTTATTTTACTTCATTTCAGGACAGCACAAGTTCACCTGCTACCCCTTTTATCCTCAAAATGAACAAACTCTTAAAGCTCCAAGAGAGATAAGCATAACCTAGCCAAAAACAGAGTAAAGTACAATCCTACAAATATTCTCTTCAATCATTTTGGAAACAGTTACACACATTTTCCTAATATAGAACACTAACGGTTGATACAAAATATTTGTTTTTCATGCAACATACAGCATACATGACGGTAACCCTATTCTGCATTTTCTATATTTATCTGGAGTTACGTGGTCCAATTATTATTATTTTTAAATAGTACATATTGGCTTTTATATGGATGTAGCTGTTTGAAGTTAATGGAAAAAGGGGTACTTTTTTCTTCTGGGTGAAGGAACCAAATTTTTCCAATAGGCAAAAGCAAAGGATCTTGTAATGAAACAAAGACAAGCCACTTGTATTAAAGGAACTCGTTTATAAATTGTGTTCCGAGGGATCCATGAGATATCAATAGATTGGTATTTCTAGTATCTCACAGATATTAATAGATTGATCAGCAATCAGTAAAAGAGTTTTTGGTAAACAGGTTTGGAAACCGTTGGATGAAAACAAATCTCTTACCATAGGAGTAATACACTGAAGCACATTAAGAATCTCTAAGAAAAAGATTTAACATGCAACATTTTTCCTATTGTTTAACTTCTAACCACACTATTTTTTAAGGATGTTTTGTGTACAGAGTGAGGATCATTAGTATTCCACTGAACAAAGTTTGGGTAATACTAAAATCGAACTGAAGAGTCCTCATCCTTCACATGGAATTAGATCATAATTTTGGTCTACTCTTATCCTTTAGGAGTGTGGGGCTTCATTTAGGTTCCTGGGTGCCCTGGAGTCAGCTTACCAACAAAACTAACTTACTTTGCTAGTAATTTGTATTATTAAAGTATTTAATATCAAAGTGTCATAAAAATAACACATTCTAATATTTTTTTCCTTTTCATTTGTTCATCCACACATCCACTTACTAAAGTTTTTGAGAGTACATTAAGTCCTTGCTATTAGTTTATTTTCTCAGCTTTAGTTTCTTTCTCTAGTAATAGTTTAGCATCCATTTCAAAAGTTTTAAGAATAAAACAAATTACTTGAGAAGAATAAGAAACTAATAAGGGCAGAGTAAGGAATAATGGCTACTTTTCTAGAAAATAGAAAACAAAATGATCTCCAAAGATCAGTTCTGAGAATGGTCTTCAAAATCTCCTTTTAAATTGTATGGTAAAATATGCTCAAGGAGCATGAAGCAATCTTAAGCAATGCAATGCCACATCAATAGCAATAAATTACATGGGTTTTGTGTGGCTAAAAATAATAACTTTGTATGTACAAATGTAAATTATTATTTCAATGGCATTTATGTCATCGCATTTACTGCACAAATATCATAGCCACATAAATGGATTTCTAAAGAAAGAAAAGGAAAAAGGAAAAAAAATCTTAATCTTAGTATTCCAACCAAGTTTTTACTATGTAGTAGTCTGAGGTTTTTTCCAGACATTACCCTTAAGTACGTGTAATTTCTACATCACAGTAGAGCAGGCAGAATTATTGTGTGTGTGTGTGTGTGTTTTAAATTAAACTCAGAACAAAGATTTTCTATGTTGCTACATAAATTTCACAGTTGTCATTCTAAAGTCTTATAAAGTACCCCAATTCACTTAACTACTTCTCTACTGGATTATTTCCAGATATTTGTAAATAATTCTGCAATAAACATCTTCGAGTCATAGTTTTCCCCCATCTTTTGGTGTAGGCAATATTTTCAGCCATGGAAATGAGTGTTTCAAAGAGAAGAAACATTTTTACAGTCCTCAAGCCATAGTTATATATTGCATCCTCAAATTACACCACGTTGCATGCATTGCCATCAATGATGCATAAATATTGCAATTTTCATTTTAGTCTAGACCAGCAATGAGTACTAAATGTAAATAAAGTTTTGCTAATTTAATTGGTATAACATGATATTCTGGTGTTTGGTTTGTATTTCTTAAAACTCTGATGGTAAGCCTTTCTTTTTACGTTCTTTTATTAATTGTCTTTTCAAGTATTTAGAGCCTTTGGTAAATATCTATTGCAGTCTTAATATTTCTCTTACAAATTTTATTTGCTCTTTAGGTGTTTAGGTGTTAACTATTTACACACAACAACATTTTATCCCCAATCTATCTCTTTATATCAGTTATTTATACATTTCTTGTATAGAAGTTTATTTATTGTTTGTTTCCAAAGATATAGGTGAAGATTTGATTAAATTTTTGTTGTCAATTTCTAACTTGTGATCAGAGATTGTAATTTATAATGCTTCCAGTTTTTTAAAGATTGTTGAAGTTATTTTGAGGCCTCTACATGGTCAGTTTTACAAATGCTATATGTATACTTGAACATATACTTTTCTAATGTTAGCACAATGCTGTATATAAAACTTTTGTATTGTTTGTATCTATATTAAAAAACTTTGCTTTCTATTGGGAGAAGTGTGTTAAAACTCCCACTCTTATGATGTATTTTGTTTTACATATTTTGAGGCTATCTTACTGGGTGGGTGTATACATATTTAGAATTAGTTTTTTCTTTTAGATTAAATGCTCTTTTAGTAATTATATAGCAATCCTTTTTATACATAATATATTTTAACTAAATCTATTTTATTTGGTTTTAAAATTGGAATATCAGGTTTTTCCTGGTTAGTATTTTTTCTAGTATTTTCTCCTATCTTTTCTTTTTCATTTTTCTATATTTTCATGTCTTAGTCATGTTTCTTAAAATCAGCATAAAATTAGATTCTAATTGTCTGTTATTAAATCATTATGTTTAGAATTTATGTTTATTATAATTATCAATTAATTTTGGCTTGTATCTTGTAACTTATTTTGTGCTTTATTTTAAACTTTGCTTTTTCTATTCTTTTATTACCCATTGGGGACCATTGTGTGTTTTTTTCTTCAGTAGCTCTAAAAATCTTCTCTTTGTCTTTGATATTCTGCGGTTTCACTATAATATGCCTTAGGGGATTTTTATTTAGTTTTCTAACTTAGAGATCACTTTAATTATAGAATCTGAAAGTTTGTGCTTTTATCTAATTCTGAAAAATTATTAACTATTGTCTCTTCAAATATTACCTTTTCTCCATTCTTTCTCTTGTCCAGTTCTGAAATTTTATTGTACTTTTATTGTACTTTTATTGTGCCTTCTCATTCTATTCTCCATGTCTCTTAATGTCAACTTTATATGTTCGATTTCTTTATCTCTGCATTACATTCTGCATAATTACTTTAGCTCTATATTCTAATTCTCTAATATTTTTTTCAGTTTTGTATAATCTGCTTTTAGCAATCTACTAATTAAAAAATTTTGATCGTGGACATGGTTCCACAGTGTAGCGGTTGGCACATCTGCTTTACATGCAGAAGGTCCTGGGTTCATGTTCTGGTAGAGCCACAGTCCATGGTCTCTGGCCATACCACTCTGAGCAAGCCTGATGTCTGATCTCAGAAGCTAAGTAGAGTCAGGCCTGGTTAGTACTTGGATGGGAGACCACCTAGGAAGACCAGGTGGAGTAGGCATAAATAATAATAAAAAAGTATTTTTGATTGTTATATTATTTTTCTAGAAGTTTTATTTATTTGTTTTCTAACTTCACCTTGTTTTTTTATAGTATATTTTGCTTTGTCATACTTTTATTTATTCTAGATGGTCTAGAAAATTTCTATAATCTGAGAATTTTAATTCTATAATTAAAATGATCTGAAATTTAATTCTATAATTAAAGTGATCTCTAAGTTAGAAAACTACATAAAAATCCCCTAAGGCATATTATAGTGAAACCGCAGAATATCAAAAACAGAAGATTTTTAGAGCTACTGAAGAAAAAAACACACAATGGTCCCCAATGGGTAATAAAAGAATAGAAAAAGCAAAGTTTAAAATAAAGCACAAAATAAGTTACAAGATACAAGCCAAAATTAATTGATAATTATAATAAACATAAATTCTAATCATTGGAGGTTTAATATTATACCACATTTTTCTGCAGTCTCTTACTCAGGGTAGATTTTTTTTAGGTGTTTTGTAATTTTTAGTTGTAAGATCATGTTTTGCTATGTGTTTTTTGTGCTAGCCAGTGCAGCCTGAATCGAGGGTGTATCTTTCCAGAGAGAATTTACTTTTGCCGTTGCCAAGTCCCCCCAGTATGTTGCCAGTCTGGGACAAATTTTTAGTTGATATCCCTGTTTGGGTGTTCCAGGACCATGCTATAAAATTTGATCTTAAGCTTGTGTAGGCCTGTAATTATAGATTTTAAGGAATGCCTTTACTTTTCACCCAGAGTCAAGGCAAAGACATTCAGCATTTTTATCATCCTCTTTGACAGAGAATATATTTGTTTCCTTGTCAAACTTCCATTGAACTTGTAGACATTTGAGGACTTTGACTTTACTGTGAACCTCAGTTCCAACTCCGCCCCCCTCTTTTTGTGGACTCAAGGTTTTGTCTCCTGTCTACTCATGGTTATTAATACTAGAGCCTCTAGGTTGTCAAGTCAAACCCACCTCCACCACTCCCACTCCTCTGCCAGCCCCATAGGGTAACTGAATCGTTGGCCCATTTCTACCCCTTTGGTTGTCAATTTCCTGTTTGTTTCTATCCTTGAGGATTTGTCTTACTTTCTTGTGAGTTCTGAGCTGCTTTTATTAGGATTTCTGGATGTTTTACAGAAGAAAGATTTTCAGATTATTTAACATACCACACTACATAACGGAAGACCTTTAGAAGTATTATCCCAAAGCATACATTGAAGTATGCTATATTTACTGTTGACGGATGCTATTTCAGAAACAACTGGCTGAATATTTTTTAAAGACCTTTAAAATGATATAAAGAATAGAGTAACTGCTATATGAGCATAGATTTTGATTATTCTTTCTGAAAAGATAACAGTTGAGAGTTGAATGAAAACTACAAAATTTTTAAGTTTGGGTCATGGAGATTTGGATGTTTTTACTAAATTTCACCATAAGAGGTTCCTCTGTTTTTAAGAGAAATGAAAATATTTTGAGTTTCATTGCTAATCATTGGGACTGTCCTGAGGAGGAAGATTTTGATTCCACAGTAAGTTTTCCTTGTTGTCTTTATCAGAAACTGACTTCTGGTTGAATGAACCAGTATAAAAATTATTTTTTTTCTCTCACCTTCTAATAATGAAAAAATTCACATCCTCTTGGGAAACATGAAATGGCTGCCTCAGTTACCGCCAGTCCTGATTTCCCCATTTTCTTTCCCTCTCCTTATTACGGCTGCTCATTACAGGAGCTATTCTGTGCCAATCTGATTCATAACACTGCTGCTTTTCTGTTCCCACTTGTTTTTAATTTTTTTCTTTGTTTTATCATTTCTCTCCTCTTTTATTCATGTTGTGCCCTGTATTTCAAAGTAAAATAAAGAAATTTGATTAATCAGAATTCCTCTTAGGGGGGTCAGTTTAGTAATTTGTAATGACAGTCTTGTCAGACATTTTGGGTCAAGACTGAAACTTGTTTTGAGTGAGGCTGTCACTCGGGTTTTGGAAGAAAGAGGAAGCTAATAACACTATTGTTTATTAGAAGCAAGAGATTTGGGAGCCGATTTGATCTTAGGAGTAGAAAAGAGTCAGAATTCTGATAGAGAAAGAAGGTTGCTAAATCTTTATTTTGACACCTCTCTATAACTTATGAAAATTTTATTAACATTCACTTTATTCTTGTTGTGAAACTAAACAAGGGAAGAGTTTCGCTCCTAGGAACATGTGAAGCAAATAGAGACAGCTCATGTAGGTGAAGGAAAAAGTCAGTGGCCCTCTTGGTTATATCATTATTCAAAGAATTCTATAGTTACTTGCTTGACTTCCTATGTCAAGTCTTCTCAAATTTGCCCCATATAAAACTGACCAATCATACAATTGCCCTGAATTTTAAAGATATTTGTTTAAAATTTAGATGTCCAGCTCTTTTCATCTTCATGGTGACTTTCACCTTAAAAGTATAATGTAATGTTCTGATTAATTGGGAACTGATTAATAATTTGTGATTTTACTCTACTTTGATATTTGATATTTGTATGTCTACATACAAAATTCTATGTTTAAATAAAACTTTCAGCAATCAAGAGTCTTTATAGATCTTTAAAAATTTATCATTTATAGCAGCACTATTCATAATAGCTAAAAGGTAAAAACAGCTCAAATGTCTAAGAGATGAATGATATAAAAATTGTGGTATAGCCATACACTGGAATATTATTCAGCCATAAAATGAAATGAAATACTGACACATACTACAACATGGATAACATAAAAAAATTATGCTAGGGGAAAGAAGTCAGACATAAAAAGTCATATATTATGTGACTCCAGAATGCTAACTACCTAATGGATATGAGGTTTTTTGGGGGGTGATAAAAATGTTTTAGAACTAGATAGTGGTGATGGTTGCACAACATTGTAAATGTACTAATGTTACTGAATCGTTCACTTTAAAATGGTTAATTTAATGTTTATGTTATATAAATTTCACCTCAATAAAACGAAGGAAAGTCAAAAAATCATTATGTTTAGGAGACCTGTAGACTTGGGTACTGATCCTAATTTTTCTATTCACTTGTTGCAGCGAACTGGTCGAGTCATTTCACCTCTCTGAAACACAGATTCTTTAGTATCTGTCAAATAAACAAAATAAAATAAAATAAAATAAAATAAAAAAATAAAATAAATAAAATAATAAAATAAAATAAAATAAAATAAAATAAAATAAAATAAAATAAAATAAAATAAAATAAAATGCCTACCTTATATGACAGGTGACTAGTAATTAGTTCTTTGCCTCTAACACATTGCAATCTGAATTCAGGTAGCAGCACAATTCCTTTGAAATCATTAAAATTGATTATTTAGAAAAAATTCCTTCTTTTGTTTTCTGATGGTAAAAGTAGGACATATGTCTTATAGAAAATTTAAGAACCAAATGAGTAGACAGAAGAAAATGAAAATAGCCTGTGACTACATTGTCCCCAAATAAACACTATAGATATATTTTAAAATATTTTCTTTATGTTTCCAACTCTACACGCCTCTAATCCCTACTCTGTCTGTTTCTTCTCCTGTCTCATCTTCATCTTCTTCTTTCTCATTTTTCCTCTTTTTTATTTAGATAATAACATATTCATAATTTTTCCTGCTTTTCTCCTCATCATCATTATATCACAAGCATTTCTCCATTTTATTAATTTGCTTCAAAATATATTTTTATGATTGTATAATTTGTATGAATATACTATAATTTATTCTTCTATAGCTTCACATTTATATTATTTAATATTCCTGGTATTATAAATATTGTCATAAAGAATTCATATGTAATATTTTTAACAGAATAAGCTGTAGGGTCAGAGTGATTTTAGATGTTATTTAACTTTCCTATCATCAGAATTCTTATTAACAAATGGCATAATTATAATATTTACTTCTTAAAGTTGCTGTATCAAATGAGATATTTAATATAAAACGATTAACTTAAAAATTAAGATGAATTTGAGAATCATTGTCATGTATGCACTACCAAAACAAAACAACAACTAACCTATGGCATTTGAATTGAATTTTATTAAAATCTTGAATCATTCAAAAGAATTAACATTTTTAAAACACTGACAATGCAGTGTTTGTTTAAAAACATGGTTATCAGTTTCCATTATTTAGATAGACTCCATTCTTTCTATTGTCACTGAGGTCATCTTTCTAAAATTCAAATAAAATCTTCTCACTTTATGCAAACTCTGATGGCTTTTCATCATTTACTTAGCAGTATATGTTCTTGCAGTTGACTTACAAATCTACTTTTTTAGTACAAAGCCCTTTGGATTCTTTCTGAATTCCAGTCATCCATAATTACCTACAACTCCATACGCATATGAGGTCTTTCATCTGTCCCTTACTAGGACATATTGTACTCTCGAATTTATTATATGTCAAATTTTTGTTGGTTTTTCAAATTTGCATTCAGAATTTACATCACTATAAGTCATCCCTGATCACTTTTCCAAGTCCTACTACTCTGCTTCTATAATGTGATTACTTCTTATGTTTATATGTTTTTCTCTCCCAATAGTTTTTTGGCCCTTGATTGCAGGGATTATTTATTTTTAAATCTTTGGATTCCCTGGATCTAGAGTAGAAACTAGATATGAAATGTGCTCAAAATATTTATTCAATTGCTGATTATATGGAACTGGTCTAAAGAATTGGTAAACTTTTATATTTCTAAACATGAGAAAATTTATCAAATAGCAAGTTTCTGATCCTAATCATTTTAGGCTAATATACACATTGAAATGAAGAAATATCATTCCTGGCATTGTGTAAGAAAATGTTATTTTACATTCAAATATATGTCATCCTTTCAAATGTTTATGCTTTCAACATAAACTTTATCTCAACAAGGAGACCTTCTGGAAATCCTATAGAAATCTTTTTAATGAGTTGAAAAAAATCTTTCTTATAATCCATTGCTGTACTTAATTGTTTTTGGTAATCTCACATAATTGTGATAGACATGTTAAGGACATAGTTAGTGTTCTAGGTTTTGCCACACAAAAAACTGAACCAGTAGCCAGTTAATAAATCTGTACTGATGGCATTTTCTTTAAAGTGACATCAAATTAAGCAATTAAATATTTGAATTGTTTTACAAGGAGTTTGCAAAAGATAATTCTACTTGTTCTTTTTATTTTGTTCTCAGTAGAAAAAAATTAGCAAATGCTGCCTTCAAAATTTATTCTTTTGTATTTGAAAATGAAGGCATTATCTTCCTATCCAGTCCCCACATGTAGTCTGATCCCCACTTGAATTTACTCTCTATATCCTAGCCTGTGCGACTGAGTCGAAGTGCAAATATAATCACATACTACCCTTCTCCCAAAGCCTGTGAAGTAAGCGTGTACACACATGCTTCCTTTCAAGAGTTTGTTTTCAACATAAACTTCCAACAAAATACACAAAATATGTTCATTCACGTACATAAACTCACACAAAACCATTTGGTGGCTCTCAAATTCTTCTAAGATAAAGACTAAAATCCTCAATACACTAAGCGAGGCCCTGTGTACCCTGCCCGCCTACTTTGGACTCATTTTGTATCATTTTCTTTACAGCTTTGTGTACTCCTGCCAGGTAAATTTGAACACGCCATACACCTTTTGGCTTTGGCCTTCACAGATACTTCGTCTCCAACCATAGGGTCCCCATTGGTTCTCCTCCTAGTCTCTCCCTTGGTTAACCTTTGGTTAACTCCTAATTACCCTTTAGAGCCCAACTCAATATTGTTTTCTTAGCTAAGTCTTCCCTGACCCTCTAAATTAGTTTATTCTGAGCTGTATTCTCAGACACTATTCTCAGTTCACCCTGCACAATTAATAGGTATGCATTTTAATTAATATTTACCTCTTACACCAGATCGTAAGCTCTGCGTAGGTGAGGACCTTATATTTTTTACTCACCATTTTATGCCCTTGAGATCACACAGTTCAATGTCACCTGTCCATACTCACTCAGAAGTCTTCTGATTTCAAGAACTACATTTTTTACTCCATTTATTTAATTGAGATGTATTTAGTTTTAGAATGCTATAGACAACAATATCAAGGAGTTTTTATTTGGTATCTACTTTGCTCTATTTTGTTGGAGAGAAACATCTTAAAACTATACTTGATACTGGCATGGACAAAAACACAGTGTTGGGGTACAAATGCAGTATTTAGAGATGACATGTTCTTTCCATTATTCAGGTAGGAGAAAATAGGACTCAACTCACCCCAATGAACAACTATAAACAATAATGGTGGCACTATTCTTTTGTCTCCTTCTTTGCAGCTGCTAATGTGCTTTGACAGTTAGCTTTGCTCTTTTATGAACTCTCCACCAGCTGTAATCAGTCATGGGGAAGTCAGGCAGCAAAATTTGCATGTGCCAATTCTCACCCTAGCTTTCTAAAAAAAATGAGCATTTAAAGATATAAAACATTGTTGAATGAGATTTTTCAATGTTCCAAGTTGTAATTTCATCTTTAAACATACTATTATAGGCTTTGAATATAAAGTTAGTTTTAACCTCAGAATAAATTGACAATATGCAATTTCTGTAAGAAGAATAATGTAACATTTTAAGAAATAAAGATATTACAATACAATGTCAGGTGACTAATTACTTTCGTACACATAAAAAACATGCAGGCAGTCTTAATGTTGTAGAAATGTATGTGTTACTCTAACTGCTCAAGAATTTAGCCACCTTTATATTACCCACATTTAAAAAGAAATCATGTGGGGAAACCATGTTTTAGTAAATGTTGCTAGCATTCACTCAAGCTCACATTTATTTGCTCTGATATAAGGTATTAAAACTTGGGGAAATAGGGGGTTATTTAGAAGTTGATGATAAGAATGGAAGTTTCCTTGAAGAAAAAAGCCATAAGGGAGGTCAAGACCTTACTGTGACCTCAAATGTAACTATTACCCTACTGGTTAGTTGAAATTGGAGATCAAAGACCTCATGTGCTAAATGTATTTGGCTGTGAATTGTTTCATGAAAAGGGTAAAAGAAGTGTTTGTGTCATTTTTTTTTAGTAGAAAATGCATTTACTCACTTTAAAAAATAAAATTGTACATAGCATATGAAAGTAGTACTTCATAAATAGGACTACTCAATCTTTTTCATTCTTTATAAGTTAAATGATTTATACAGATTCTATTAAAATAGATTTTTAATGTAAATGAGAGCTTAGCTTATGTTTACCTGAGTTTTTGTTATATTTTTGTCTTTTACATATATTTTTAAAGAGTTCAGATTTGAAGGGGAAAAAAATCCTTTTAACGAGTAACTTTTTTCTTTCATCTCTCTTTTTCCTTGACTAGGAAGAACATGTTTCCATGCGTTTTTTTTACTCTTACACTCTCAATACTTCTGACACCAGATATTTGGGTTTTCCACACATCCAGCAATTCTCTGTGACACCAAATGGGTGTCCTATAATACAGTTCAGTTCAGACACTATCTACCTGGAGTTAGCATCAGATCCCACAGATTGTTAAGGGCTCAGTCCCACCAGAGTGCTCCCCTCACTTAAGATGCCAAACACAAGCCCTAGGTTGTCACCTGCCCAACTGGCTGTAAATTGAGGTTCTCAGGATTTCCTCCTTGGATTTGGTAATTTGCTAGAATTGCTTGCAGAAGTAAGGGAAAAATGTTTACCAGTTTATTATAAGGGATATAATAAAGGCTACAGAGGAATAGCAGATAAAGAGACACATGGGGCAAGGTATGTGGGAAGAGGCTTAGAGCATCCATAATCTTTCTGGTACAGCATTCTCTCAGCAGCTCCACATGCTCACCAACTGGAAGCTCCTGACCCCTGTACTTCTGGGATTTTTATGGAGCCTTCGTCATGTAGGCATGATTGATCATTGATGGTCTTCATCCCTCTCCCCTTCTGGAGGGTTGGGAGTGGGGGGGAAGTTTCCAAACTTTCAATTATGGCTTGATCTTTCTAGTGACCGGCCCCCATCCTGAAGTCATCTGGAACCCCACCAAGAGTCACCTCATTAGAACAAAAGATATTCCTGTCACCCAGAAAATTCCAAAGGATTTGGGAACTCTGTGTCAGGAACTAGGGTCAAAGACCAAATATTAGACAAAAAAGATACTCCTAGTATTCTTATCACTTAGGAAATTACAAGGACTTTAGGAGCTCTGTGCCAAGAACAGCAGGCAGAGACCAATATATTTGCTATCATTTCACACTCTCCTTTTTATTTCCTTCCTTCCTTCCTTCCTTCCTTCCTTCCTTCCTTCCTTCCTTCCTTCCTTCCTTCCTTCCTTCCTCTTCCTTCCGTCCTTCCTTCCTTCCTTCCTTTTTCTTCCTTCCTTCCTTCCTTTTTCGTCCTTCCTTCCTTCCTTCCAGCCCTTTCCAGAAATGGGTAGTTTTATTACAGAGCATAACTTTAAAACTATGGTCATTAGATTACTTGGATCAGAATTATCACATAGGGGGCTTGTTAAAAATCCAGATACCTGAGCTTCATTGAAGACTTGTTGGATCAACTCTCTGGGGGAGACTTCTAAATCTGAATATTTTACCAGCTCCCCAGGTGATTCTTATACACACTCAATCTGTAGAACCACTCTTGCTAGGAAAAGAGTATAAAAGATATTATAATCTTGGTAATAAGCCCTAGTCCTGTGAAATTCCTGATATCTTTTAAAATAAATGATGACATCTTTCAAAAAAACAATTTGCCTTTCTGTCTCACCTGGCACCCATTTGCTCTATGTCCTATTCTTTATTCTGCTGACCATGACCTTGGCTACAGCAGAGGGGAAGAGATGGCTAGCAGACCAGTCTGGAAGGAACCCCATCCTTAGGTAGTGTCTCATGCTTTTTCTCACGTCACTTCTGCTGGCTCTTTGTTTTGCTTCATCTTTCTCCATTCAATTTTTGTTCTTGGATGTCTGAAGGAACTTTAGGAGCATAGTGTTTGGAGCTGGTTATTTGGAGCCAGTCACTTACACTCCTTCATGACTAAATACATAGAATAAAGCAAGGATTGAATAGTCAGGCAATGATACCAACAAGAAAGCTAATACTGCCTGGTTGCAGGTGCAGGTAGAGTTTTAATAGTGAACAAAAGGGCACGAACAAACAAAAAAAGTTTCTGAAGAAGAGAGGATAACTTTTCCTGGGTACCACTCAACTTAGGTGTATTTTTTTTTTCTTGTTGAAAGCAAAGGAAGTTTATAAAAACCTCTCAGTGCAAGCAACACAGAAGACATTATATTGCAGCCACTTGCAGAGCGCATTTGCAAGCAATTTCATTAATTATGCAGCTAAGAATTAAGATTAGAAATAGCAGAATTTCAATTAGTCACTAAGTCTGTGTATTTAAAAAAGAAAAATTTGAATAACTGCAATCTAAGAAACTAATCTGAGAATAGTGCATCAGTTCTGATACAAAAGAGATTTCAGATATGTAGTAGGATAGTTTGGGAAATAGAAGTGAATCGGAAGACAAAGAGGAAATTGATGAAGGAAGAGGAGGAATCAGAATCGATTAGAGATATTCCCCTGACACCCCTTTCTAAAAGCTTCATCTACACTTTGACTAGGATGGAAGGGTCCTAGCTAGAATCACCACCATATTACCTGCCAAGGAAAAGTCTTTATAATTGTGTATTAACTTTCTAGTGGCCTGTATATATTCCAGATATGGTATAGTTTTTTCAATGTTATTTTTTTTTGTAAAATTAAAAAAAAATTGCATATTGAAAGGACACTTTAGTCATTGTAAAGGCATGAGTGACATTGAAAATCCTCATCTTGATGCTCAGAATTGAAAAGCCAGGTAAGTAGTAGGCACTGTAAGACTGTGTCTGAGAGAGAAATATTCTGATTTAGGTTACTAGGTCCATCCATCTGCATTTTGTAAAATTTAATGTAGTCAGAAAATAATTAGATTAGCAGTCAAAAGGAGTGACCTTTGGTCTATCTGGCATGGAGAGAACCACTAACTTCCTGGAGCCTCAGTTTTTGTTATTTTGAGTTGATGGTGACGGGTGGCATGGAGAGGAATTGAACAATGATGTCGAACTAACAGAGAGGGTCTCAAAGGTCTATTCCAGTCTTAAATTTCTTTTAAACCCTTTCATTTCCTTAGGTCTTCTGTAAATAAAAAAATTTAAAGGTTAGTGCTCTTCGTTCTCTTTCCAGTTTTTTGCCATAAGAGTTTTGATAGAGTGCCACGGTTCGTACCTGGTTCTTTTAACTCTATTTGTTTACACCTGGGCATGGCCAAGGAGGGGCTGGAATTCATTGTCTTAATACCAGCATGTTCCCCACCAGACTGTGGACTGCTATAAATCATTTTACTAGGTTCTATTTCCTGAATATTTCTTTTAGGTAGTGGGGGTAGTGTAGACTATAGAATTCAAAACAGATTTGTTGAAAGGCCTTTGAGAATAAACTGCAAGGGATGAGCCAGCTGTTGCTGCTCCTGCACAATGCAGTGAGAGACTCCCAGCAAAAAAGACTAGTAATTAGTTTCATTTGTAGGTGAAAGAAGGTCTTTGAAGATGTCTGGCATTAATTATAATGGTGGTCACTGTTGCCATTTCCAAATCCTGCTTTTTAAGATCATGCACTGTCAGTTTAGAGAGGGCTTTGCATCTCTTCTTTGGAGGAAGAGAGTACTTCATGGCATAAGTGGTAAAAATCTGAGACAGATAGCATGGGCAAGGTTAAATTACATCTCATGTTTCATTCTTAGAAAACTCATTTCTGAAAATTTGTTTTTGTGTAATAGGGACTTTGCTCTTTGTCCTAAGACATGGCCACCATTACAAATGGGAGCAACAGTACGATTGTGCTTCTACTAGTTCTTGGTCATTGGCCCAACATATCTCTTGCTTCTTACGTCTTTGTGGATGCCACATGTCCCTGCCCAAACCTCACAAAATCCTAGTTTCCATTCTTCTCAGGATACCATTTGAATCACTGCTAATTTACACTTTGTATAATAAGCAATTCCAGATGCTCCGCTGGGTAACTTCACTGGCCAACAGATATCTGCACCAGGAAATTCCCAGGTCCTACATGTCTCAAGGTCCAGAGTCTCTGGGCTCTTAATGACTCCGTAGGCTCCTCTTGGTCCTGTGACTTTAATATACTGTGGATCCCAGGGCCCAAAAGCCCTCAAAGTGCTCCTTTCACAAAGCCTAACTCTACTCTTATTCTGCTCTCCTACAGTTCATTGCTGCTACTGCAATAATTAGCATTTATTGAGCCTTTACTATATACTAGGAACTAAATCAAGTACTTTTTATGCAGGATCACTTTTAATCATCACAAGAAAATTGTGAAGTTCTTTAATATTTCCATTTCACACATGAGGAAACTGAGGCATATGGATGCAAAGTAATCTGGACATATTGCACAGTAAACATTAGAGTTGAATTTTTAACCGGATGTTCTGATTCCAAGGCTCAAATTTAACCACAAGTATTGCTAGATAAATGGGGCCCCAAGAGCCCATGATCCAGGGATTTCTTTGCCTTCGAGGTTTTAAAAAATTTCTGCCTCTCTTTGTACAATCCAAGGCCCAATTTTTGGACCCTGGGTCTCAGCCTCTACTTCTTCCTAATCTGTTTGCTCTATCTCTAAGAACCACAGGCTCTGGCAAGAACATCATATTAGTTATCTATTGCTGCACGAAGAATTTATTGGCTTAAAAAGACAAGCACTTATTATCTCATAGTTTTAGAGACTCAGGAATTCAAGAGTGGCTTGGTTGGATGCTTCTGGTTCAGAGTCTCTCATGAGGTTGTAGGCAGGGTGTTGGCTGAGGCTGAACTATCTATCTGACTCTGGCTAGAGCATCTGAGAAGGTTCATTCACTCACATGGCTCTTGGCTGGAGTCCTCAGTTCCTTACCATTAGAGCCTCTCCATAAGGTTGCCTGGGTTTCCTCAAGACAAGGCAGTTAGTTTCCCCAAGAATGAGTGAGCAAAGAGAGGGTTCCTAAGACAGAAGCAGCAGTCTTTTTATAACATAATTTCAGAAGTGACGCGCTTTTATTTCTTCTGTATTCCACTTGTTGGAAGCAAGTAACCAAATCCAGCACACTTTCCAGAAGAAGGAAATTAAACTCTACCTCTTGAAGCGAGAATTATCAGAGAATTTATGGATATATTTTTAAAACCACCACATATACTTTATGCAAGGCCCTCATTGATTGAGAAAGAAAGAACATTTTGTTTTCAGTCCAGTAAGACAATTCCAATCCAGGCCTTGCCAATTATTAGTTGCGGGAGCTAGTGCTTCAGTTTCCTAATGTGGGAAATGAAGATAATAGTCTTTACTTCATTTTTATACAAGAATTCATAACAGAATTTCTGTGAAAGTTCTGTGGAAAAAGCTATACAAATAGACAATGTCTTTGAATAATGTTGAATATTAGAAGGCTCAACATTGTGTTTATAGCTTCTGGATAATATAGAAATAATAATTTTAGAGCCAGGAATATATCTAAAATTCTCATATTCTTATTCATTTAGCAGAATATTTATTGAGTCACCAGAGCAACTTTCTAATAAACCTATGTCATGGGACCTACTGAATGGAAGAGAAAGAATATTATTGAGTGTATAGCAATGCACATATTTTGATCAAGATAAAAACAAATAAACAGTTGTTAGACAATAAAAATAAGCAAGCTTACAGAAAGTGTAGCTGAATATTTCAGTCTTTAGAGCAAAGACATTAGTGCTAATTAACGAATTATGAAACTCACACCATTTTAAAGATAATTTTATGATGCCTATTTCTTATTATAAGAATATTGCTATCAAGAGTTTCTGTCACCAAATACTAATTAAAACTTTCTTCATCCCCCTCTACAAAGTAAAGTCAATAGCAACAAAAAAAAGTTGGGTTTGTAAGGATTTTATTTGAATCTCAACATGGCAAAATTTGCATAAATTCTAATAAAGCAAAATTAAAATCCATTAACACTTGTCTCTGGTAATTAACATCAGCTTGCTGTTTTAAATGACTGTGTTTTAGACAGATGGAGGGAAGGAAGGATTGGAGAATGTGGAGCCATGGAAAAATATGAAGATTATAAACTAAGAATAATGTTTTTCAGAAAGTCTCCAATTTTAGGAAGGAAATAAAAGTTATTTAGGCTTTTAGGAAACATTGAAAAATGCTTTCCATTTGATAATGTATAGATACACTCGAGAATTTCACCAGATGTTTATTTTACAAGCTACATATGATACTTACATTTATGTACATTAATTATAATTTACTACTCAATTCTAATTACTACCCTCTGGAGAGAACAGAAATGTCGACAAATATTGATTATTTAAGACAAACTACAGAAAACTCATATTTTTAAATTTAAAAGCATAAGAGGATTTAAATTCTCTTTTTCGTGGATTCTTAAATATTTAAAGAGAATTAAGCCATTATGCATTGAAAATTAATATTTCGAACTTGTTGGTGTATTACTTTATATTTTGGGTTATTTATTCTGGACAAAATACATTCTGCTAAAATAAAAAAATAAATTTCTCTTAAAATAAGATAAAATATGAAATTGCCTTTAAAACATCTTGTCTAGGATCACTGATTGTGATTGGACCTAAACTGGAAGAAAAAAATGGTAAAAAAAAAAAAGACAGAAAGGGGAAAAAAAGAGGCATCTTAGTATTATGATGGTGGTTGGTTGGGATGAAGATAGATGATGATGATGACAATGATGACGATGATGGTGATGAGTTAATATTTATTGAGCACTTACTAGATACCATGCACTATGTTAATGTAGATTATCTTATTCTCTAATTATAATAATTTAATTATGCTAATAGTAAAATAATGATAGCTACAATTAGGATTAATGTGCAGATCTGTTCTTCTGACTGCTCATATCTGGTTTTGAATCCCTTCTATGAAATTTGCAATTTAGTTATAGCACCTCTCAGGTCCAGATTTTTAAAAAACATTTTCTTTTATCTATTTATTGATATTTTTATTTTGTTCATATGACATTTTCTTGACTTTTCTCACATCTTGCTTTAGTTTTTGTGTGTATCTTTAAAATGTTCTTTCCAAATGTGTGTTTGGTAAGTTTGCTATTTAGTCTTTTTTATGGACAGTTTCATGAATTTATATTTTTCCTCTGAATTAATCATATTTTCCTATTTATATGCCTTGTGACTACTTTCCTTGTTGTTGAAAACTGCACTTTTGAATCTTATTACATGGTAAATCTGGAAATCAGATTGTTTTTTCCTCTTCTCTAGGGCTTGCTGCTTTTTTTAAAAAAATTATTTTCCTTTTTCTCTCTCTTTAAAAAATTGTTTAGACTGTCTCTGTGTTGGTGATGAGCTTAATATATAAACTTGTTCTCTCAGGTCTTCTCTGAAACTGTATCTTTCCCTGAGCAGTGACTTTCTGAAGTCCCCTGTTTACGTGGTTGCTTTTAAATGTTCTAGTTTTTAAATGTCTGGCTCCCAAAAGGAGAAAAAGAGAAAAATAAAGTGGGAAATGTGCCAGTTCTTTATATATTCTGGAAGACAATTTGTCTGGAGGGAGAGGGGCTTGACACATGGCTTTCCACCTTTGTGTTTGCACCCTTGTAATCAAGCAGAAATCATAGATATTTGGAGGTCAAGGTCCTTATTGCCCACGTTGGTACCTGCAAGCTGTATGTAAGCTGCTCCAAGAACATATGCACTGCAGCCTGTCACCAGGCCAGAGGGTGGGGCCTAGGTAGATGCTACTATGCTAAGAGCTTAAATTGATCAAAAACTTTGTATAGACTTCAGAGTTCCCAAATAGTTACATCAGACAGATTCTGCCAATGCAACTGTTGTCCAGTTGGAGAGATGGATTGCTGGTGCTTCCTACTCTGCCAACTTCCCAGAATCCACCTCCTTCCACTTTTGAGTGGAAGCTGATTTATAAGCACAGGAATTTTCTATGTAATATTGTATGAAATCATCGTTTACATGGGTATTTATGCAATTTAATGCCCCATACACTCTAGGATAAAAGAAGAGGCCTATATTACCTTTTCATGTAATAAAGAAAGGAATCATTTATTAATCAGATGTGGATACTGTCAGGCCTGAGACAGAAAATACCTATGGAGAAGAGTTTCTAGTGGCTAATTGGGTTCAAATATAAAAACAAAACCTAGCAGCCATTGCTGAACAGGAGCTTCTCATATAACCTTTGCTTCAAGGAGAAGCCTGCACTAAATTGCCTAGCCCCCTGACTGAATTGCCCGCCGGAGCTGTCTTTCTGCCATCTGAGCCAACCCTTATAAAGGAGTTCCTAGAATCATATTTCAACCAGTAGGACTGAGACTTTCCTTGTCCAATTGGAGCTATGCAGTTACATCTTCATTAGCATCTCGCTGACCAATCAGAGTGGGTCCTTTCTAACCAATTAGGACAGCGCTTTTTGGACCAATTGAACTATGAGGATTAGGAGTCCTCATTTGCATGAGAATGGACCAATCAGGGACCAAGAGTGGGAATTTCTCTCAATATAAGTCAGCTCCCTTACTGTTCAGTGTGTGCACTTTCGGTTTCTATTGAAGTTTGCATTCCCACAGCTAGAGCTGTAACACTGAAGCTGTCCTGTATCCAGGGCTGGACCAGAGCTGAGCAGGAGGTACCTCTAGAGAGGGGCCAAGCTGCAACACTGGGGCGACCTGGCCCCAAGACTGCTTCAGAGTCATGCTGTACAATAATTGAGCTGTTTGCACTGAATAAAGTCTCCCCTTCACAGCACTCCAAAGTGGGGACTCCTGTTGGTGTTGAATTGACACCAACTACCATTGTCTAATAATTTAAAGTTTAGAGGATCTAGAAGGAGATGAAATTTGAGTCCTGATTGTCACTAATCTCCCTCTCTCTCCCTCTCTCTCTCCTGTCTCTGTCTCTCTGTCTCTCTGTCTCTGTCTCTGTCTCTCTCTCTCTCTCTGTCTCTCTCTGTCTCTCTTTGTCTCTCTCTCTGTCTCTCTCTGTCTCTCTCTCTGTCTCTCTCTCTGTCTCCTCTCATCTCTCTCCCCTCTCTTTCCTCTCTCTCTCTGGAAATGGGGAGAGAAAAAAGAAATATCTTAAGTCCTGAACCTAATTTTTAACAACAGTTGTACTTCTGGTTAAAGTTTTTGTGACTGTTATTATAGATCTGAACTTGTTTATCTAATAATGGCTGGTTTGTGGCTTTGCGCTTCAGCATCTCTTGGTCCTCATTCTACACCTGTGGCCAGTTTAAGATTATTCTGTCTTGTGGATGCCTTGATAATTGGCTTCAAAAGTCACAATAGGCACTGAAGTAATTTCCTTTCCAGAAAATTACTGGAAATTATTTACACTGGAAATAGCATTATATGAAATCATGTTTCTCTTATTGCTGAAATACCAGAATCCTCAAAGAATCATATAAATACAGAGGAGCATCTCAGACAATATTTAATAAATGTTCATATTTTTAAAAATGTGATTCATATATGTAAATATAAAGCATATTTAGGGCATTATAATATTTAAGAAAAAATGTGCATACTGTGGTTTTGAAACCTGCAATTATACTCTCTTATGCCATTGATACAATGCCAAACAATGAAGAATTTTTTAAATTTCAAATAAACACTACTCAATAATATGTCATCCATATAATGAACTGAGAAAATAAAGACATAACAGGATTGTATTTATGTCGATACATGAGTTGATTGAATTATTTCAAGTTTTAGGATTTGCAGTATTTGCCAGTTTGACTTTCTTTCCATCCAACTGTCTTTAATTATGAAATAAGATTCTACTTCAAGGGAATGAATATGGAACAGAAAGACACAAACTTGTGGATTCTTCCTTTGGATAATCAAACCCCAAAATTGATGATAGTAACTATACAGACAGATGAAGAGTTCCAGGATGGGAGGGAATGAGTTTTAAGTGACTTAAACAATCATTTCCGAAGAGCATCTTTATTCACTCATTCTTTCTAAAAGAACATATTGGGTACTTGCTATATGCCAGGCACTTGCTATTTCCTTTGGGTACAACTCTGAATAAAATACCTGCCACTAAGAAACTAGGTGTACAGTGTAGGTAACAGACTATTATAAAATAGTGTGGTAAGTGCTATGTCAGGAATAAGTGGTGGGGACTTATTGGGACACACGGCATAGCATCTAAATCACTCTTAGGGGGTGTGTGGCCAGCAAAGGCCTATTTGGGGAAATATTGCCTAGGTTAAGAATGAAGGTAGGCATTTTCCAAATAAGATGACTAGGAAGAGCATCCCAAGAATAGAGAGCCAGAAGATTCCTGAAGATCATATCAACAAGTGGCTTAGCTGGCATGAGATGTTGAATAGGTCTGTGTGTGTGTGAGTGTATGTAAGTGTGTGTGTGGGTGCATGTGTATATAGTGTTGCATTATATGGTGAGAAGCCTACTGGACATAAACAGAACTAATTCATGAAGGTTTCTGATAATCATGTAAAGGTTTATGCTTTTATGTAAGGTTCATATTTCAAAATTTAAGCTTGGATGAATGTTAATCTTAGTTATTTTTTATTTGACCCAATGATGAAAAGTTACTACACTGAAATTATGCACATTATTATAAATTAATATATTTTACTCACAGAAAATTGGAAAAGCATAAATAAAAATTTAAAAAATAATTCATAAGTAACATTAACTTTATTTTTTTCTTATGCTTTATATATGGTATTATTTTTACTTATTTTATATGGTACTATTTTTATTTAACATTATATAATGAATATTTTTCTTTGTAGATGAATTTATTTTTCTTAGAAGTGGTATGGGCCATAGAATTGTATGATGTAAAGGATGCTAAATGTCACCTACATTTAATTTTTAGGTGCTAGCACCTGAGGGATGCTGGCATCGGTAAGTAATTTCAAATGGGGAAGGGTGGAAAATACATTTTGGAGAGGAAGAATTTTAGACTCTTAGGAGGCTATAGTTTGAAATAATCTCACTCTCCTTCTGCAAACAAATTGCCACCTTCTCTCTTTGCCCCCATCCACCAATAGGAACTTGAGAGACCCCAAGTTAGTGCAAACCCAGAAGAAACTGGGGCTCAGGTAGCTTAAATAACAGAAGGGCAGAGCAAGTGTGGAACCAAGATATAGCTTTTTCCACCAACCCTAGTTCTCCAATAAAACTATAAGAATGGCAATAATTTCCTTTTTTATCACCCATATAAGCCTTAATTTTTACCTTAATTTTGTTCAGCTAACATGGAAAATCAAATTGTCTCTGAAATATAAACATAAAGATATGACTATTTTTTTCTATATTTCTCTCCTAGTTTCAGTGAGTTTCATTAATTGCAGTTTTTTTTGAAGAAGTTCATTTGTTCTGTATCATTTATAGAACTGACCTAAATGCCATTTTCAAATATCTATCTGAATTTTTGAACAGTTGAACAAATACTTTTTTAAAAAAACCTTTTAATCTTTGAAGCTGGACTTTCCTTCAAATACATTATAAAAGCAAATAATCTTTAATATTTTTAATGGTTTTATTGGGCCTTGATTTGTTACCAAAATGTATAATTTTCCTGTCTTTTCTCAGTCTCTTAATTTTCTGTGAGTGGTTATTATAGCAAAGTGCTATGTCAGGCAATTAGGGAATACAGAAGACATAAACCAAAATATTTAGGTTGAAATTACTTTGTAATAATAAAATAAAACATTTGTTATAAATCTCAACCTTTTTGTTGCTATGATTGGAAGTGGCTAGGAAAGTTTTCATTTTGTTTGTTTGTTTTTGGCATGTAGTGAGGTTAAAATATAAATTCTTATTTATTAAACCAAGAATCCATTTCTCAAAATGAGATAAATTATTTCCATAGATTTAGATTTTCTCAATAGTAGGCAAATCTTGATCATAAACTTTTTTTTTTTAAACCTCAGTAAAAGACTAAAATCCATTTTAAGGACCAGTTGAATAACTAGAGAGTTCAACATGCTTAGAAATAAAAAGTATTTTGTGAAATACTAATCTGTAGTCACTATCTTAGCAGTTACTTACTGCCCAGATTCCCTTCTCCCAGAGCTCATAGAAAGTTGAGCAAGAAGCATTTAGCCAACAGAAAACAAAGATAGACATCACAAAAATATATTCATAGGGTCTAGTAAAGACATTACTGCATCAAAAATTAATTACTATTTTGACAGTTCAGGTTTTGACATAGGATCTTTAGTTAAGTATAGTTAATATACCAAACATTGCCAAGCAGGGATGCTTCACATGGCCTCTCAGGTTGTGTGTTGCACACCTCCAGGAGGCTCCATCAGAAAGACTGTCTTTTGCAGGTAACCGACACCAAGTTTTTAAGAAATACTGCTTTAAATAAATTCGTGTGCACTCTTACTGTTGTTTTTCTTTTTTTAGTAATTTTTTAATTTTTCAATTATAGTTGACATATGATATTATATTAGTTTCAGGTATACAGCACAGCGATTAGACATTTATAAAACTTATAAAGTGATCACACCAATAAATTCAGTATCCATCTGACACCATATATAGTTATTATGATGTTATTGGCTATATTCCGTATGCTATACTTTACATCCCCATGACTATTTTGTGACTATCAATTTGTACCTCTTAATCCTTTCTCCCTTCACTCACCCCCCACCCCCCAAACCCTCTACCATCTGGCAACCATTAAAATGTTCCCTGTACGTATGTTTGTTTCTGTTTTGTTTATTTATTTTGCTTTTTTAGATTCTACATATAAGTGAATTCATATGGTGTCTGTCTTTTTCTGTATGACTTATTTCACTCAGTATAATACCTTCTAGGTCCATCCATGTTGTTGCAGATGGCAAGATTTCATTCATTTTTATGGCTGAGTAATGTTCCACTGTATATATGTACCACTTATTTATCCATTCATCTATTGATGAACACTTAGGTTATTTCCATATCTTGGATATTACAAATAATACTGCAATAAGCATTAGTGTTTTGAATTTCTTCAGATAAAAACCCAGAAGTTGAATTACTGGGCCCTTCTTTTTCTCTTGTTATAGACTTTGTTTTAAAATCTATTTTGTCTGGCATAAGTATTGCTACTCAGCTTTTTTGTTTGTTTCAATTTTCATGAAATATCTTTTTTCATCTCTTTACTTTCATTCTACATATATCTTTTGATCTGAAGTGAGTCTCTTGTAGGCAGCATAAGTAAGGATTTTTTTTATCCATTCAGCAACCCTATCTTTCGATTGGAGCATTTACTCCATTTAAATTTAAAGGGTTGGAAGATAGGTAGTTGTTGCCATTTTATTATTCATATTTTTGATCTTTTTCTTCTTTTTCTTCTTTAAGAAGTCCTTTTAACATTTCTTGTAATACTGGTTTGGTGGTGATGAACTCCTTTAGCTTTTACTTGTCTGGGAAATTCTTTCTCTGTCCTTTGATTCTAAATAATAGCTTTGCTGGGTAAAGTAATTTTGCTTATAGTTCCTTTCTTTTCATCATTTTGAATATTTCGTGCCGGTCCTTACTGGTCTTCAAAGTTTCTGTTGAGAAATCAGCTGATTTCTCATTATTAGAGTTCATAACTGCTTTTCTGTTATTGTCTTTAAGATTCTCTTTCTACATATATCTTTTGATCTGAAGTGAGTCTCTTGTAGGCAGCATAAGTAAGGATTTTTTTTATCCATTCAGCAACCCTATCTTTCGATTGGAGCATTTACTCCATTTAAATTTAAAGGGTTGGAAGATAGGTAGTTGTTGCCATTTTATTATTCATATTTTTGATCTTTTTCTTCTTTTTCTTCTTTAAATTCCCTTTAATATTTTATGTAATACTGGTTTGATGGTGATGAACTCCTTTAGCTTTTTCTTGTCCGGGAAGCTCTTTATCACTCCTTCAATTTTAAATGATAGCTTTGCTGAGTAGAATAGTCTTGGTCATTTGTCCTTGCTTTAATCATTAATTTGAAAATTTTGTGACATTCCTTACTGGTTTCAAAGTTTCTGTTGAGAAATCAGCTGACAGTCTTATAAGAGTTCCCTTGTAGGTAACTAACTGCTTCTCTCTTGCTGCTTTTAAGATTCTCTCATTGTCTTTCACATTTGGCATTTTAATTATATGTCTGGGTGTGGGCCTCTTTGAGTTCATCTTATTTGGGACTCTCCGCACTTCCTGGGCTTATATGTCTATTTTCTTCATCAGGTCAGGCCCCTTAAACTATCCTACTTTTTTTTTGCTGTTTCAATTGGTGTTCTCTGCTATCTTCCAAATTGCTGATTTGATTCTCTGCTTCATCTGCTGTTAGTGCAAGACTTGGAGTTGCTTACCTCTTGCTAAGCAAGAGGCCAGATGTTACTTGTTTGAGGTTTATGCACATTTGAGAGATTTTAGGAAAGTCCACAGCATGAGCCAAGACAGGATTCTCCATTTCTGACTAGTACTTTTTAATGTTTTCTATGTCCATTTTTATGTTTCTTATCTCTTTATTGAAGTTCTCACTGAGATCATTGAGCATCCTTATAACCAATGTTTTAAACTTGGCGTCTAGTAGATTGCTTATCTCTGTTTTTAGTTCTTTTTCTGCGAGCTCTGTTCTGTTGGTTCATATGGAAGGTGTTCCTTTGTCTCCCCATTTTGGCTGCCTCATCATGTTTGTTTTTACGTATTAGGTAGAACTGTTATATCTCCTGGTCTTAGTAGAGCGGCCTTATGTAGTAGGTGTCCTCAAGCCAGACAATTCAGTTCCTTCCTGTCTGTTCTTGGCATCTTTGAGGCACTAGAGCTCAGAGTGAGTGAGTCTGTCAGCGAGTAAGTCTGTGCATGGGCCCTTTAAGAGAAATGCCTGGCCCCAGTTACCTGAGCCAGGTGCTCCAGGTATGTCCCTTGTGTGGGTTGTGTGTGACCTCCTCTTATAGTTGAGACTTGGTTGCTGTTTGCACATCAATGGGAGGGATTGACCCTCATGCTGATAGGTTGTGAGGACTATTCATGACTACAGTGGAGCTGTAGTGCAGGGGCTTACCCTAAACTCTGGCCCCTGCCTATTCTGCCCTTTGTGTTGTGTGTAGAGGTGATTGAGTGGTGCTCTGGTGTGGTCTGGTGTGGCCAATGGACGTGTTGGTTTTGGGGCCCCTTGGGAGGGACTCTGTTGCAGGCCAAGGTCAATCACTGCTTGTGACCTGCCTAGAGACACTTGGTATGAGCTACAAAGTGATCTGCAAATTGTTGCCACTTGTGTGGAACTTGGAGGTGCCTGGGAGAGGCTAAGCTGTGAACTGAGGTTGGCTGCTGTTAGTGCAAGACTTGGAGTTGCTTAGCAAGAGGTATGGGACATGCTGAGGCCAGATGTTACTTGTTTGAGGTTTATGCACATTTGAGAGATTTTAGGAGAGTCCACAGCATGAGCCAAGACAGGGCATTTGTATGGAAGAGCCACTGGAAGAGGGTTGGATGGACCTGCAAATTGAGTGAGGTGGGTTCTCAGGAAATCAGCAGGGCAGGGTGAACAGTTGATGGAAACTTAGATGTGGCACATGCCTGCATGTGCACGCTGGGTGGGAGGAAGACTCAGCAAAGGAGCAATGGCTTCTGTCAGCACTTCTGTTTGGGAGAAAGCTGCCCCTCCAGCCCTTGCCCTCAAGCCAGACAATTCAGTTCCTTCCTGTCTGTTCTTGGCATCTTTGAGGCACTAGAGCTCAGAGTGAGTGAGTCTGTCAGCGAGTAAGTCTGTGCATGGGCCCTTTAAGAGAAATGCCTGGGACTCTAGCAGGCCTTCATCTGAATAAGGCTCTCTCGATTTTCATAGCCAGAAGTTGTGGAGACTTCTCTCCCTGACATTGGAACCCTACTCTGGGGAGTCTGGTGTGGAGCTGGAACCCCTCTCTCCTCGGGGGAGACCTCTACAGCCAAGATATCTTTCCTGATTTTTAACCACCATTTTCTGTCTGCCCCTTCTACTAGTCTCCATTTGGATTCTTCTGTATGTCCTTAGTTATAGGACTTCTGTTAAGCTAAACTTCAGGTGATTTTCTATGATGATTGTTCTCTAGTTTACTTGTAATTTTGAGATGGTTGTGAGAGGAGATGAACACATCATTTATGTACTCTACCATTTTCACTGGAAGCCCTTACTTGCTGTTGTTTTAAGAGTGCTTTTATTTATTATAATTCTAATGCTTAAACATGTTCCCTGGGGCAGATTTGTAAAGGAAAATTTCAAAACTTATAAAAGTGAATAAACATCAGGAGATATGATTCCTGTTTCAAACCCTTCCACAGATTTGCCAGTAGATGTTAGCAAGTTGTTAAGATACTCTTTAGCTCAACTTCTCCTTCAAGAAGCTATGGGTGATTATGTTTGTTTTATACTTCAAAGAAAAATCTTGACAAAGTATACCATACATTTTGCTACTCTCAGATGAACTGAGCATTATGAATATCTTTATTGAGCCTTTAATATTTATAAAGTTAACACCAGCACGTGTCTGCTGAGAATGACAGGAAGCGTATGAAGGTGCATTATTGCCATGTGACACTTTTTTAGTCAGCTGTGCCACTTAATGAAGTCACTGATTTCTTTAAAGGCAGGGGCATGGGAAGGACAAGGATTGGAGCTGGAAATGATTTAATCCAAGTGTTTACCTGTCCTACTGCAAGGGTTCGACATTACTGTGGGTCCTGTCTTCCTTACTTTCTACCCCTTTACAACATGTAGGGGCCTTTGATAGCAAAACGGATTCCTGACATCCCAAAAATGAGAGGGTGAGCATGGTCTGAGGAAAATTAAGCAAGTAAACACAATCCGAAAATTAGGGATAATGGATTGCACGTCTTTGTACAATTCACCTTGCCGCTCCCCAGGCCTTGTACCTACTCTGAGTGCAAAGGTACTTTAAAATTTAAAGTGCCAGTGAAACGTATGTTTTACTATTCTACTAAATATCGTAGGTTCTTAATAAAGGCTAATAAATTTCATTACGCTTATTACTTAAGATCCTTTGCCATAAAGGTGAAAGGCAAAATGCTATTCGGGATGAATTCTTGTGATTTTCTGATTTCCTAAAGAATGTTTATTCTTTCAGAGTAAATTATATTTGCAGAATTCTGTTACATAATTAAATGTATATGTATAGATATGTATGTATACATATGTTACAATTCGTAAGATCTTTTTTAAAATTCATGATGAAATTCTAGACACAGGGAAAAAAGTGTCCAAAAGACGATCCGTGTTTAATTTTCCTACAAAGTTCCCAAAAGTTTTAAGGATTTAACATTTTCTCAGGGGTTGTGTGTATGTGTGTGTGGTTGAGTGTAGCAAGATGTTCCTGCCTGCTATTCTGAGATCTATGGAAAACTTACTTGTAGAGACAGGTCTTCTTTCCACACAAAGTTAACATCTTGTTAAGTCGAATACAAAGGCAATGACTTAGAATATAATGACAAATCAATCCAAAGCTTCAAATGAGGGCTTTTTAAGGACTTTACTCTGTCAAAAAAATATCCGGCTTTGCATTAAAGTCTGACTGAAAGAAATTGCTGTAAATGCCACATACCTTTACTGCTAAAATTAACACAGAATGCAACCTTTGTCACACACACCTAACATTTGTCTTTTTCTTTTCAACTAGGCTATTATTTAGTGTTTGTTGAACCAGATCTGTGCAGTGCATGAACTTCTGTCCGTGATAAGTGAAGCACTTTTGTTTATGAAATTAATGGGCACCCACAAGAAGTTCTCCTTTAGTTAGCAAATTGAAAAACTTGGGCACTGTGGGAATTGCAGCAGATGCTGCTTTATTTAAAACAAAAAAGCAAAAATGAAATCACTTTACATAGAGACTTCTCACCTGCTGCTTCAAATCATTTTCTTCCCCTTGGTATCTTCCCACCCTATTAACTTCCTTGAAAACTTCATTTTTTTTTCCAACTCTTTGTTTAAAATTCAGAAAACCAGCAGTTTTGCATGGATTTTTTTTATTGCCAGTAATCCATTGAATATATAGAGTTGATTATAAGCTGTTTTCTAAAGCAGTGATTCTCAAGCTTTTATTTCAGCAGCAGTCATACTTGACAGGTAAAGTTTACTATGTGTAATAATCCTTAATTCTTTCAGTTTTCTTAGTATTATTTATAACACAGAAGACAAGAAGGGGAGGAGAAAGAAGATTTTTTTTTTGGTGTTCCTTATTATTTATTCAACAAAATAATAGCACATACAAATATAGAGTTTTTCCTTTAGAGACTTTATACAACATCCAAAAGTGTTAATTTCAATGAGTCAACTGAGATAGAAATGCTAATTTATTTGTTAGACATGACTGGAGTTTCTTCTTTCTTTTTTGCCATAAATCACACCATTAAAGCTTCATTTATGATTTTCAACTTATGCTTCTTTAAAAAGGAGCAAGAGAGGTGCACAAATTGTCTAGATTTTATTTTATTTTTCTGATTTTCTTATTTTTCTCACAGTTTTTACCAATTTTGTATTCACATCTAACTTCACAACAATTTTTTCCTAATGGATTGCCTTTATTGAAATAAAGTATTCGTCTCAGTTTTCATTGAAAGTACTTTCTTTTCTTGCACCCATACTTGGTTTAGTAAATATGTAAATCATATAACATCATTATAAATATAGTACATGTGACATAAATGAGAACAGACATGATTCTTGATAAGCCAGCCATTAGCCTGGTGGAAGCAGAACATTGTGGGTGACTAGAGAGGGACCGTGGACATCTGGAATATCTAGTATGAAGATCAGTGAATAGAGAACTTGTATAATATTCTTAGGAACAACTGCCATAGGGAAAGCATTGCTGTTATAATTAGGTGAGATGTTGGGACAGATTGGTGATAGATGCAGGGAGAGGAAAAATAGCAACATGAAAAACAAACAAAAAAATACGACTAACTTTAGTGCAGTGGTTCCCAAACCTGGATGCATTTAAAATAATCAGGGATGCTTTTAAAAGTACCAATGTCCAGGCCCTACCCAGACAATTAATTGGAATCTCTGGGTCTGGGACCTGGCCACCAATATTTTTAAGGAGCTCTATAAGAGAGACTGACATACATACAGGATTGAGTCCTCAGGCTTAATGTGATGACTCATTTAAGTTAAAAAGATAAAAATTATTTCTTTTGCACAATTACCTTAAGATATTTTCTCACAGCAGAGGAAGGGTAGAAGGACATTTTTGTTCTGCCTTCAAAGTAGTAGGATCACTGTTGACTAAACTTGATGAGGAAAAGCTGCTTGTCAGAAATGGGGTAATCTCATCATGGCTAATGGCTAGGTAGAGAAGCCAAACCATTCACACAAGAAAGCAGATGGTCTCGCCTGTGTGTTAGTCTGGGCAGACTTTGGCTCTTTTACTACTTTTAGGAAGAAAGAAATCCGCCACCCAACAACAACAAAAATTTGTAAGTATCTGTGGTGAGAACTTTTACTTAGTGCATGGTTTATAAGAAATGCATTTTTGCATTTGCATTTGGATATAGATTTCCTTGGATTTATTCATTCCATTTTAATGTTAAATGATTTATGCTATTTTTCTAAGTGTGTTAAATTCAATATATACACAATGAAAAGTTCAGAAAAGATTTTCCTCCTTGAGATGTTTTCTTTTGTGAATTTTTATGTCCTTCGCCCAAATCATTTTTAATGAGTATTATCTATCTCCTGTCTCCATTCTGTATATGTTTTTGGATTGTCTACTGCAAAGAACTTATAACTATTTTATAACTATTTTAGAATTTATAAAAAGAAGTAGGTGAAAGTTTATCTAACTGTATGTAAAAAGATAGAATTAAGATACAAATTCATTTCTGGCCTTTTAGTTCGACATTTATAGATGTACGGGTATCATATATTCAGATATGTGTATGTATGTGATACGTATTTGTGAAGTGAACAGATAAAACAATACAAAGAAAAATTCTAAACTCAGTCTGTAGTAGATACCAAGAATGGTCACTATTGGAAGATTTTTGTCATGTTTATATATTTAATTCCCTTTGCTCCTCTGTGAGAAGAGTAGATGTAAATATAACAATTCTAGAGGAGAGTCTGGCCTCTGCAGGGCTGGAGCTGAAGACTCCCTGTAAAAGACATGAAGACTGTCTCACATGGTACATAAGTAATTCTTCAAGTGGAGCCAGAAAGGCTGCTGTGTTTAATCTCTGGAGTCAAAACTGTGCTTATATTAAGTCATCTTCCTTGGCATTTGTGTATTTGTGTTTGTGCATGCACATATGTGTGCGTTTACTAGTTCAGTTTATTGTTTTGACCCAATTTTTTCATTGGCAATTTTATTTTTGGTTGTCACCTACAGTTTTTCATTATGTAGTAAGTGGTAGAGATGGAGTTTCAGTTTTGGATTTTCTTACTCAAAAACCTGCTACAACATGGATAGACATTATGCTAAGCAAAATAAGCCAGCCACAAAACAACAAATACTGCATTATTCTACTTATATGAGGTACCTAAAGTAGTCAAATTTAGTGAGACAGGAAGTAAAATGGTGGTTTCCAGGGGCTGGGAAAGTGAGAAATGGAGAGTTATTTTTTAAAGATCACAGAATTTATTTGGGGAAGATGAAGAAGGTCTGGAGATGAATGGTGGTGTTTTTCAGTTTAGCCATCTGATTCCTCTTGAGCCTTTTACTTTGTTTTATTTATTATGTTTTTAAAAATATTTTAGTAATTTTTATTTTATTATAATCAATTTTAAAGATCTCAGAAAATAAATCAGTAGTTTAATTCATGAGAAAATAAAATATATGGCCCAAATGAGATAATTCCTGAAAAGAGGTTAAAATGATGATTGTCTCTTGATTTGAAACTACATAGATCATATACATGCTCAAATTAAAATCTCTTAATGTTTCCTTACATTTGACTAGTGTTTTACAGTTTATAAAATGCCTTTAGTTACACATTTATTGTTAAAATTCTCACAATATACTTATTAATATTACTCACACTTTATAGATTAGAAAATTGAGCCTAAGAGATAAAATATCCCGTAGAGATGAATTTCTGATCCCACAACTAGGAGTTCACATTAAACTGAAGAGAACGAGAGAGAGAAAATGGACCAACTACGGAAGCTTTACAATACAAGCATCAAACCCAGACGATTACCTCTCTTGAGGAAATATGACTCCATGCATTAAAACATATTGAAGATGTTTGCTGGGTAAGGGGCCAAGGTGTAGGAGAGCAGAAAATACACAGAGATGGGGAGTGAGAGGAGATATATACAAGGTCACTCTATATTAATTTTGATATTTGATGTTTCTACTTTGTAAAACCTTCATATTTGTTGTGTTAGGCACAGCCACACCTGTGGGAGAGTTCATTAAAATTAATATTGAAGCTTTAAATTAGTAGCCAACAGACTCTGCTTTCTTCCACTAGTTCATTAAACTTTTAATGCTTATAATCTTGCCTCTCATTCTTTTTCACACACACACACACACACACACACACACACACACACACACTCACTCACTCACTCACAACAAAAGCCAAACACAGTCAACATAAAACAAACCTTCCCTTTAGTATTTGGATGGAATGTCTCCCATTATGTGGGGGTCTGTTGTCTTTTGTATCAAATTGTAAGTGCCCTGTGGGTGGAGACTATGTCATTCTGGATTAACCCTCCCACAGGTTTAGTGAATCACCACAAGCAGGGGAATGCTTATTAAACATTACTTGAGTGACTGATAAGACAAGTAATTGTACCAGAAGAAATGTTAATTTTAAAATGTCTGTAGATTCCTGAATTTCACATGTGGGAAGTCCAATGACCTGGGGTAGCTCTTGAGAATTAGTAATCTGATACAGAATCTTTCCCCTTTGTGTCACCTGTTACAATTTGGCCTCCCTTTGCCATGACTGAAAATCATTACCAGCTGACAGCTCTCCCAAGCCTTGTGTCTGCAACCAAAGCAAAATGTACAGTGCTGCTGACATTGAGTAAGTAACAACCTCAATCCATAAATTTGCCTAGATTGCTTAGATAATTCAGATCACTCTATGAAGACCTGGAGGTCCATTTTGATGAATACTTGTTTTGGTAGGTTACAAACTGAGTCTGAGGACAACAAATCTTTCTTTTATGTTAGGCAAGGTGTAAATTGTTAGTTATGGCATTTATTAATGTTATAGAAAGATCAAGTCTCTATTTTGACTGGATAGTCTTATAGTAGAAAAAAATCAATTTGAGGAGACAGGCAGCTGACTAGTGCCCAGAATGAGGATCTAGTATGTCCTAAGAAAACTAGCGTCTCCCAGATCATGTGATACACCTTAAAGTAAGTTTGGGAAACCACATTGACCCTTTTGACTACATTCAAGTGGTATTAGCTAAAAGGTATTTTAGTTGCCAAACGAAAACAAGTCAAAGATTGAAGTGCATGTTGCTGGACTCCCACTAAAACACATTACAAACAATTTTATATAAATGGAGATGCTATGGTGTGATGGAAGAATGAATAGATTTATTATTAGAAGAGCTGGTTTTGCAAACTAGCTCTTCCATGTCCTAGGGTGTAATTCGGTCAGTCTGATCCCAGTGTTCATTCATACAGACGAAAACAGTAGTTTGTGCTGTAAAAGGTGGTTGTTTGCAGAAGAATTCCAAATATTATATGTAGACACACACCCCCTGAAGGAGTTAGAACTTAATTCTCCCTTTGAATGTGGACCGTACTTAATGACTTGCTTCCAATGAACAGAGTAAGGAGAGGAAAAAGTATAACTTCAGTGGGGGAAATCTGACAAATACAAACTTAACCAAGTGAGAGAGGTCAACATCACCACTGATGGTAGTTCTTCCTTATCCTTAGTTTCACTTTCCTGATTCATTTACTTGAGGTCAACCATGTCTGAAAATACTAAATGAAATATTCTAGAAATAAATAATTTATAAGTTTGAAATTGCACACTGTTTTGAGAAGCATGATGAAATCTGCTGCCATCCTTGCTGTATTCCTCTTGGGATTTGAATCACCCCTTGTCCAGCATATCTACATTGTATACACTCCCTGCCCTTTAGTCATTTAGTAGCTGCCTCAGTAATCAGGTCCACTGCTGCTGTATGGCAGTGCTTCTGTTTAGGAAACTCTTATTTTATTGTTATAATTGCTCTCTTTTATCATTAGTTATTTTTTTTTAACCGCTTTCTGTGCCTGATTTAGAAATTAAACTTTATCATAGGTATGTATGTATAGGAAAAACATAGTATATATAGGGTTTGGAACTATCCACGGTTCTGGGCATCCACTGGGGGTTTAAGAATGTGTCCCCAGAAGATAAAGGGGGACTACTATAATGTTAATTTTACATAAAATGAGATTATTTAATAAAGAGGGCAGTTTGCTTCTTTGGTACTCTTCCTCCCCAAAACATAACCACAGCCTAATCATGAATAAACTTCAAACGCAATTGAGGACCATTCTATAGACCAACTGATCCATACTCTCCAAAAGTGCCAAGTCATGAAAAACAAGGAAAGTCTGAGAAACTGTCATAGATCAAAGCAGACTAAGGAGATGTGATGAATAAATGCAATGTGGGGTACTGAACTGAATCCTAGATCAATAAAAGGGCATTAGCAAAAAATCTGCTGAAATCTTAGAAAAGTTTGTAATTTAGTTAATAGTATTGTACCAATGCTAATTTCTTAGTTTTGACAAAGATATTGTAGTTATATAAAATGTTAACATTACGGGGAACTGGGTGATGGGTCAATAGGGACTCCTTGTGCTATCTTAGTGACTTTTCTGTAAATTTAAATTTATTTCAAAATAAAAATAAAAAGAAAAGGCAGTTGTGATAATTGAGATTACTTAAATGACAGGAATTAGAATTATAAAAATATATAGATTTTTATAGATACATAGAACTATAAAAATGTAGGTCACATTATTATCAGAATAACTAACTTTTATCAGAATAACTATACTTAAAGTTTAATGATCCCCCAACACCTTCTGTATTATATTAATAGTGAAGTCCTGGGATGATAGTGTGTAGTTTCTCTTTCTCCCTAGGTTTAGCCTACCATATAAATTACTTTTGGGTTAAAGATGACCAATAACCCTAAAGTGATGAGAATTTTGAGGAAGAATTCAATTACTATCCATATACTCTATTTGAAGCCTGCTCAGCTCATGACTTGTGCATTAATAATTAAATAATTTATAGAGTGCATAAATATGTAAATTTCATTTATACAGACAAATAAATTGAGCAGTAAATTATAAATTCAAAATCTAGAAGATGCTTATAAAGATTAAGGTGATTTTCCATTTTCTTCAGAATTGGCAACACTAGCTAAAGCAAGATCAATATTAATTAAGAAACCTAGAGAGAAGAATAATAAATTACTGAAATTAGTTGGTTAACAGTATTTGTTATGTAATTCAGAAGTTAGAATTATAGAATTAGAGTTGAAAGTAATTTTAGAGATCATATGCTGCAATCCTCTTATTTTAACATGGAGTAAGAATATTTAATTTAGAGATGCCGAAAAACTTTCTCAAGGTCCTTCTACTGGTTAGCAATGGCACAATTAGAACATGGGTTTTCTGTCTCAGTCATATTCCTCTGAGGCAGGGATTCTTTATGGGGGTCCATGAGCTTCAGGGATTTCTGAACCTCTGAAATTAAATGCAAAAGCTTTCTTGTGAGTGCATATTTGAATTTCTCTGAAGACTCATAGTCGCTTTCATCAGATTCTTAAAGGAGCCTTGACCCCAAAAAGGATGAGAACTATTGCTTTAGAATTCAAAAAATTGCTCATTGTAATTGTTCTTAGGACAGTGCTAGGATAATTTAATGCTTCTACAACTTCCATCAATCAAATTTTAAATAGAAAAATGGTAGCTGGGGCCTAATTAGTTTCCAGAAGCTACCACATTCTTTCAGAAAATCAGACGATATGATTTTATCTAGACATGTTATCCTTCCTTTTGGGAACAACATAGGCTTCTGTCTACTATATAAAAGATAAATGCTATATTGAGCATCTACTATGTGCTGACCCCTAACTAATTTAATCTAATATTAATACCAATATTCCATTTTACAAATGAAGAAACTAAGGCATGAAGAGGTTCGATAACTTATCTGAAAGTCTCAAAGCCAACTTCTAGGGCCTGTGATTATAACAGCACACTGTGCTTCTTTCCCTCTGATCTAATATTTATTTATACAGTGCATTGGATAAGCAAATTTATCACTGACTTTTGTAAAGCCTCTTAATTTGTAATTGTAGAGGCAACAGAATGTGGGATAAGAAGGTATGGGCTTGGTAGGTGGAATTATATAAATGTGGGTAATTCTGTTTCTATCTCCTTCTAGCTCACCTTGGACAAGCAACTATTTAAAATCTTGGTTCTCTTATCTATTAAATGGGGCTAATAATAATATTTATCTCATATGGTTGTTCTGATGATGAAAAGAGATAATGTATGTAAAGCACTTAACATTGTATATGCCAAACAGTCTCTTCTCCACAATGCTAGTAATTGTTAATATAACTGGATATTGTAATTTTCTTTCAGTTCATTCTGTGCTTTTCATCAAAATATAAGAGGAGCAAAAAAGTTGGCATGTATAGTTAAACCTTCACATAGGTTAAATGAATTCACTAAGATTTCAATTTATACTGATATCAAACTTCAAAAATTTTGAAAATAACAATATAAAGAGTTTTCAAGGCTGTGCGTAGCTCTGTGGATATTCTAAATTTACTGAATTGTACACTTTAAAAAGGTGATATATATGATATGTGAATTCTATCTCAATAAAGCTGATATATTAAAAAAAGTTACCATGGCTGGTACAAAACAAACAGAAAACCCACTAAATCCAACCAAGAATTTAATGAAGGATAGACATTTTATTTTTAGAATCTGATGATGTCAAATGCCAGCAACTGCTGCTTGTTTGTCCCTTAGGTTCTTTTAGAAGTTGCAGAACTTGTTTTCAGTATACTATCATACTTCATTGCATTCATCCAATGGTCTGAAACACAACTGCAAAAATGGCACGTAATACATAATCAAGGAGTAGCTTAAATGAAGGAAGTATCTGCCTCGGTATGTCCAAATGGGTAAGAGATATCAATATGTTACATTTAGATAAATGATTTGTGTAGCACATTTTAGATATAAACATAATAAGTTATGGTACTTTTGTTGTGCATTCATATTCTAACATGGTACCAAGTGAACTCATCTATAAATTGCATAGAAATTCTGATTTATAAAACACTGCTCCTCCGGGCTTCCTTCTATTCATTTTTTTCTTTTGCTTTCTTGTTACTATAACATTTTTCAAGGGATCAAAGAAGCATCCATACAGCGTATCAATGCATGTCAGTGATTTACATTTGTAGACATACAGAATACCGGCATCTTGTTAAAAAAAAATAGCGTGTCCTCAGGAAAGTTGTTGAAAAGACAGTGAAATCAGCTGTATCAGTCTTTTTATGGATCCAATTGTATTTTGAACAGACAAATGCCCTACAACTTTAGAGTTGTGATAGCTGTGTTAATGCTGGGTGATTCCAACTTCAGAAATCAAAGGATGAAAAGGAGCTATTTTATGATTTATATAAATTCTTTCTCATTCATTTAACTCCAATATAATTCTTTGAGGTGAGATGATGTCTCTAAGTTGAAAAGCTGAAAGCTAGAGGGGTATGGGCTTTCAGTCTGGGATCTGCCATTTGATCAAATGTAAAATTTTTGATCTGGATTAGCTGTCATAGTCTCTTCATTTGTAAAATATAAGTAAGAAGTTCATATTCTGGGAGAGAATGAAACTCCATATTTTCATATAAAACTAATCTCTACTGCCCTAGACCTCCTCATTTAAAAAAAAAAAAACAAATTAATGGCATTTGACAATGTTACTAAGAAGGTCAACTCTCAATTCTGCCTTATCAACAGTAGTATCAGATGAGAATATTAAAAGTAGTTCATTTTAAAATCTATTTCTATTTTTGAATAATTGACTCTAGGTGAACTTGAGCCAAAGAAGGAATTTGCAATCTGAATTTTTTTTACATCTCATTTTCATTTAAAGCATTTAATAAGAACTTATTTGTCCAGGGAAAAAGTTAAGATACTGTACAAAGTTTTTTATCTTCTTGGAACTTATCTTTTCAGACAAAAGACTCCATGTAAAGCGATAGTCTTCAGAGCAACGAGTCAGTGCCCAGAGGGATCCAGGCCCTTGGTATGGCGTCAGGTGGAGAGAGGGTGGTGGGAGCTGACCTTCAAGGGGAAATTACTTCCTCTTTTCCAATTAGTCAGAAACTTAATGGAGGAAATAGGATTTCAGAAGTTTGAATGATGGGAACAAGAGAACTTAACTAAAGTGAAGCCTGCGGAATATGTCAGCTGTGAAGTACAACTTGGGAGAAAACTTTTGGGGAATGGAGGCATGATAAAACATTTAAATGTAATAAGAAACGCAAAGAATGCACAAAAAGATGGTTAGAGAATTATATACGTGTTCTTTGTCACCAGTTTAAGAGACTCTGCTCTAACCCAAAATGCAATTTTAGTGTAAACCATTACATTCAGGCACAGTTAGTTAGCAGATTCTTCCTGCTTCTAAATTTCTCTAACTACATTACTCTCAAAGCTACTTCCATAGTAATTTTTCAAAATGCTTGAGAACTAGTTATTATATTAAGGTTCTCCAAGAGAAGGGCTGGCAATTTTTTTTTCATTCATTCAGTCATTCAGCAACTTAATGCAAAACTAACAAACATTTATTGAGAAGCAACTACTGTGCTAGGTATTTGAGAACAAATAAAACAAAGTCCTCTCCCTTTAACTCTGAGATGTACTGATAACAAACCTGGCAATGGGCTCCATCTGTACGGGAGAAGAGAAGACACACCCAGTGAAGGTGGAAGGTAGTATTTCAGCAGATCCTTGGAAGAAGAGTGCCAATTAGCTACAAATGAAAGAAACAATAAAGAAGGGATAAATATAGGAGGGTTGAGAATTTTTTTAAATTAGGATTTGATGCACATAGAACTGTCAAAAGAAGAGACAGCAGTGAATCCTCAAACATTGTGGTTTTATGGAAGAAAAGGTAAAACTAGCAACATTATATATAAGTTCGGTGAAGCTGAGCAGAGTGGTAGGATATTGAATGAAGATGAAAAGCAATTTTTGATTACTAGTAAGCTAGAGGGCTAATCGCTATGTCTTAGATATTGTTAAAGTAATAGTTAATGGTTAATATTGTATTACAGCATTTGAATCTAGCTTAAAAGAGAGGAGTGCTTGAAGCTAAATATGAAAGTTCATCATAACCACATGAGATGAAAACAGAAATTTCTGTGACTATTGATAGCTGTACATGACAGAAATGATATTTATTACCATGGACAGCTAAATTTCTATGTATACCAGAGAGAGAAAAAAAAATAGACACTTTTGAGAAGCAAATGTACTGACATGAAATGCCCAAGTAGAAAGACACGCTGGTCAGGAGAAGCGACCTTTACTTTTCACTCTTGAAATTAAATGTAAGCAGCTTCTTTTGGGCCAGGTTTGTGAATGTCCCCTCACTCCCATTTTTAATTTTCACTGTTGTGTTATTTTTAATGAGTCTATCTATTACTTATGGAGATTTCCCATAATCAGAAATCTTAATAGTTCTTTTAAAATTCTTAATCTTTTCTTTAAATGTGGAAACTAGTTTAGAGATATCAGCCATAGATAATTCAGGAAACTTTAAAGTGAGACAAAATGCTCAATTGGAAAAAAATTAATCAGGCATGACTAAATTTTATGATAATACAAAATATCAATACAGAAAAGAAATTAGAACTTACTATGATTAACTCTACCATGATCCACCTGCAGAAATTCTGGAACACCTATCTAAGCATGGCTAACCCTGGGGTCAGGGACCATGTCATTGACTGTCTTTCTAACCTTCCTCAATAATCTCTGATAAAGGAGATCTTCAGCACTCTTGAGGAAAACATTTGTAGAGAAATCCACAAAGAGCATGTGGTATCAAAATATGTTAGTAATTAAAGGATAACCGTTGAAAAAGGTTGCATGAAATTAGAAGCATTTATTCATTTCATTTCTCTATTGGTAAGAGGTACATGTATATGTGATGGTATACTCAGACAGAGAGCACAGCACTTATAGAGACTTTTGGCTGTCCAAAATCCCTCTCCTCACCATTTTTTTTTTTTACAAGGTTACTACTCGAGACCTGAGGCTTTCTTGCAAACTCTTCTTTTATTTCTTGAAAAATGTTGTCAACTGAATACCTTGATTTCAGCTAGTTCTTGATCTGTCAGATTAAATAATTCACACTAACCTATGAATGACTAATACAGAATATCTGCCAATGGATATTTGCTCCTTGAAAGGTGATTTTGTTAACCAGATCAAATCTTTAACTGGTAGAATGTGTTTGGAATATTTTTTTTTTCATTGTCAGGAAGGTTGATTGGGGTGTTTCCCATGCTCCATGTTCTCTTAAGCATTATTATCTCTAAGGCTGTTTATTTCCCTCACCCCCACTCCTTAGTTAGTCTATCAGAGAATAAAATTCATATTGTATATTGTAAGCATGGTTTAGCGATAAGAATCGCTTATATGTTTTTGCCTCCCTTTTGCAAACAATATAATAATGGAAAGGATTTTACTTTTTTGGAAAAGAGGGGAAAAAAACAATCATTGTCTCACAGTTTAACCTTGACTTTTTAATTATGAGAATTTTCATCTAGTTCACAGCCACACACATATTTTGACATAGTTGTAACCATCATGTAGCTTGAAGTATGCTTGAGAATCCAGTGAGGTTATGCTTGCAAAGTGTACCAACAGTGTTAATAGATATAATGGCTGATGTGTGTCGAATGGCAGGCACTGGCTAAATACTTTACTTGCATTTTTAAAATTTAATCTTCATAATGGCACAGTGAAGCAGATAGAATCATTGTCTTCATTTTCCGTTGAGGATGCTGAGGTGCTGTGAGGTTAAGTAACTTGCCCAAGGTTACTCAGCCGGTAATATGTGAAATCAGGCAGCTTGAGATCAGATCCTTCTAATGTTTATTATGGTTATTAATAAGACATACCTATTTTTCCATGACAGTATGGGTACTAGGCATAATCATCAAATGTTTTAAAGTTATTAGGTGAAAAATGTATCTGTGTCTTAATTTGCGGTTGTTACTAATAAAGTTAACGTTTTTCTTGTTTGTTTATGAATTCTGCTTTTTTACTTGTATAAATTGTAGGTTTACAAACATTTTAAGTAACAAAATCTCTGGAATGATTGGTATGGTTTTATGCAAAGTAATCTCATGGTTTGATTCCAAGGATAGAAATAAAAAGATTCTACCTGAGAAAATTCCGGTCATATGGATGAAATATTCACAGTGGTTTAAATAGCTCTATGCTTAGCATGGAGAGAGATAGAAACAAAATTTGTTATTTAATTACAATTGCTGCAATGAATTCTGAGTTGATCTCGATTCTCCTACATGAGCTGACCACAATTTTAAGTTTGACATCGCCTGAAAGCTTGAGGAATGTATTTCCAGTAATTGCCAGTCCACTTCATTGTTCCTCTGTATCCATAAACACTAGGCTGTGATCAGAGTGGTCATGCTTGAGCTGTTATCTGAAATTCACTTTTACTATAAGGATTGACTAATCTGGTTCCGACTGACAGCAGTTTCCATTTACTGTATTAGCTTTCTCTCACTTCAGTGCCACACAGCTCCAGTTAGAAGAGGAAAGCAAAAACTGTTAAAAGTAGTAGACGTGTTAGTCATCACATATCAAATTGCTCAAACATCCGATGCCATTACAATCAGTGTCTTTTTTTTTCTCTGCAAGTATAAAAAAAAGTTAAACAATATCCAGTTCTTGGAGACACAACACTGCTCTGGACTGCACAGGTTAAACAGCGAGGCTGCAAATTAATGATTCAATGGAAAATAGTGAATGCAACAGAACTCTTGCAACAGCTTTCCTCGTTTCCCCATGCTTCATCACTCTTCCATGGCTTGGCCTTTCTACCCTTCACCCCTGCCCTGTCATTATCTGCAGATGTTATCTGCCCAGCATATGTTGTAACCTAAAAGATTCTGAGACTTGTTCCCACCCTGCTCCACTCACCCTCCCCCAACCCCCTCTGCAGTGGAGCTCGAGGTCCTTCCAAGGGGAGCACTGAGTACAGAAGGGTGAATTGAAATGCAAAAGAGAGTGGAAAAGTAGAACTTTTATGCTAACATGAGATATAGACTGTAATTTATCGCAACCCCTATTTGGTGATAGTTGTTTCAACAGTTTAAAAAGTAAATATTTGTCTTATGGGCTTTAAGGAATTTGATTGTATACAATGAACTGCAAGATAAATTTTCTTTTTCTACCTTCAACACACTCATATTTTATAAAGTGAGACACTTCTATGAAAGATGGAACCTACAGAATAATAATTTTTCCAAACCCTTAGTTGATATCACAATCAAACCATTATGACAGGTAAAAGTTTTTCTTAATTATTATTTTTTTGGAAGAATGAAGTCTTGTAGGTGATAAAATTATGTAATATTGTACCACATCTACCTATTGTATGATGATAGAGTAACTATAAACATGTTTACTTCCTTATATGAATTAATGGCATAAAGCAAAGACGCTAGCCAATAGCAAACAAAAAGCGGTTATTTTATCCCAAACCTAAAGGTGAAAGTTGAGGTACATAATTTGTTCAAATGAAACTTGGCACTGAAAAAGTAAAATCTATTCAAATGACTTTGAAAGACAAAAGAGAAAATCAGTTTTCTCGTCTGTGAAACATATGGATATACCTTTGAGAGGAAAATAATTTAATGTAGTATTTTAGTGAGAATATTAATTTAAAAACTACTTAATTTGCCTTACCACTTTTATTTATTTCTCCATCTAACTAATTTTGATTATTTTATAACTTCCTAAATATAGATAAAATAAACGAAGAAAAGAATGTAAAATGTAAAAAGTAAAAATTATATAGTAAGGTATACTTTAAAAAAATCAATGTAAAGTAGCCTTTTTATGCCTGACTCAATCTTCTCTGTTTAAAATTGTTTCTGTCTATAGGAGGACAAGCATTTTTAAACTCTCAGGAAGGAAGATGGCTCTATCATTACATATCAGTGATGATGGGTTTGTAGGCCATTCACCACCTCTCACCTTCTTTCTATTTTCATAACATCTGTTCATAAAACAGCTGGCACTGAGGCAGCTTCACTAGCCAGAAACAATCCACCACAGTCACTATAGAGACTGTAATTTGTTCAGAGGAAATCTAAAATTAGATTAATCTAAAATGTCATTTTTAGGTTTTCTATTTCTTCTAGGCAGCAGCAAGAGTTTTGCTAAAGGCCTACCAAGTACAGAGAATTGTTAAATAATATTCCCTTTGATAAAACAAAATTGTCCTGAGAAATCCTTGGAAATACTTCTGCCATATGTCTCTTAGATAAGATCACAAGTGTTAAGTAATGTGGTAACTTTTAGCAGGTTAACAATCACAGTTTAAATTTCATAAGATCTCTGGGTAACCTTCATGACCCAGAATCAAAGTCTTGGGTATTTGCTTTCATATACTTCTAAACAATAAGCCCCATTAGCAATCTTCTCAGATATTCTTGAGTAGTTTCATATTTGCGAGTGGTGATCAATTTTATAAAAACATACATTAGCCATTAAATTGATATTCCCCTTTGGGAAGCATTTTCATAAACATTTACATTTTCTCAAATAAAAGACCTCAGCTCTTTTGTGATAATATTTCGGAGGGCCACTTCTTGTGAAGCAAGAAAAAAAATGAATTCTGGGATTTGGGCATAAATATATATAACTCATTGGACTATTATGCTCGGTGGAAATAGGGTTCCATATGATATTTTGCAGTGTTATTCTCAAGTATTCATTTTTTAATACTTACAGTTCATCCCAGTTTATTATTTCTGAATCTAGTTTCTTCTGTATTTTCTCGACTCTGTCACTAACTAGTTGTGTGATTTTGGCCATTTAGTTTAATCTCCTCAGGCCTTAGTTCCCTCAGCTATAGGATGCTATAGGTAACTTGGTTGCTAAGATCTTTTCTAGTCTTCAAAGCCTTTGCCACTATGGTCTCTCTCTTGCAACAGTCCATTTGTTCAAAGAACACTTCAAAAGGAAGTAGTACAAGTGTCGCCACCTATAGATAGAAAATATATTACAAAAAAGGAAGAAAATGACCATGTTCAGGTAAAGAACACCATAAAAAAAAAATGAGAATTCATTTTAACCCCTACAAATTCCAAACTCCACCCCCAATCATATATCTGAATGTTTCTCTTTTCTTTCTCTTTTTCCGGTATTACTGCAGGCTTTTATCTATATTAAAGCTACAAAATTAACTTTGTTTTTCTTAGTCGTATTTTAAAAACTTGAATGGTCAAAATTTGAGATTTTATAGTATATGAAAAATTTCATGACTTCAATGTTATTCAAGGCTTCTCTTAGCTAATGACTGCTCTTAATGTTGAATAAAATCTCAAGTTAGGTACCCCCCACAAAAGATAAGTACAAACTACCTGGAGGAAAGTTTGAATCATTTTCTAATTGAATATGTTGTTGTGGTTCGATGGATTCCATTTTTAATGAAAATAAAACAAAATTATTGTAGTGTTGCTAGCATTAAGATACAGTAGATAAATTGAAGCTCCCTTCAGCTTTTCTCCCAGTTACAGCTAAGGAGAAATCCTCCTTCAAAGAGAAATAAACAATTAGAAGAAGAAGAAGGAAAAAAACCTTGATAAATTAAGAAACCATCTTCCAGTTAAACTGACACTTCATATGCAGAGGAAACAATTTCCATGCATGTTATAAAAAAATGTGTTAAATCAACTAACATTGATATAACTTCAAGCAATTAGGAGAACGCTAATAATGATATGAGTCTTCAGCTGTAAATAATTATGCTGCCCCAAGGCTATGCTTTAATTCTTGGCTTGCTGTATCTATAAACAATAATCAAACTGCAAAGCAAGTTGTGTTGTTTTTGTTCACAGTTTGTAAAATGATTTTTATACCCTACAGTGATGCTGATGGCTATTTTGACCTTCAAGAACTCCGGCCTGTGAGGCTAAGAGCTAATGTGTACTTTCATCGATCTGAGTTGGAGACACACAGCGGGTTATAGAGCCTGTTCTCCATGAGTACAAAAGCTGCTATCGTCAATCAGTGTGTGTTGTGAAAAGGGGGCTTGCTGCTGTGACTCAATAAATGGGGACATTAGGAGGAAATGTTATAATTGCTGCTACCCACATCTTGTTAATGAGTAATGTACAGTTAGGCACCATGCAATTGCAGCTAAACTGTTTATACAATTTATTCTTATGTTGCAACTAACATTTAACATAATGAAGTATCATAATTGCAACCATTAAAGTCAAGATTAAGATTTGTTTAATTAGAATTAAGAAAATGTAAAATAGAAAACCATTTTCAAATGTTGGATATACAGGATGGATTTTGTGGTATGCAGGAGGGAAAAACTCGTAGGGCGCCGGTAACAGACATTGTATACATAAAATTGTTCGTTGGAGGTCTCTTCTTTGGATTAAAAAAAAACAAAACAAAACGCTGTAGTCAAAAGTGTAGAGAAAACAAAATATAAAGGACATTAACTTGGCCACGTATAAATATAGAGTGTTATTATTCAGATCGTTAGAGTTGTAGCTTTTACTTTTCAGAATTTACATTACCCCTAGGCTAAACAAATAATATTTTAAAACACACAACTCATATTACCATCAGCACAAGTTATCAAATGAATTAGGGAGGAAATAAGCCCCTGACTTTGTATAGGAAATGTCATAACTTTGTAAAGCTAAGTGGACATTAAACCTCTATTTTAATTATCTACATGTCCAAACACAGGCACTTATATAATGTGATATTTTTACATAAGCGAAAGGACAAAACATGGTTAATGGAACACTTTGAGGAAATATGGCTTGTCCAAATTCATTAAGTGAAATCCTTCATTTAGGTCATGTCCTGTTTTCCTTCTTCTTCCTATGTTGTTAAATGCATAAAAGTTCCAAGGTGCTACCAGCCACCACATTATTTTGAGTTTTCTCTTTCTGAGAACTGCTTTTTTTACCCTCTAACACTCTATAGCTAAGCAACTCAAAACTCCAGTTTTTTCTCCCTAGATCTGCATTTTGTCTTCAACTTTCTTTACTTTGGACAAGAATTTCTCCTTTTGTCCCCATAAAATCTGTCATTGTTAAACTATATTGTAAATGGAGTACAGTGAAAAGAGTTATGGGTTTGGAGGAAAGACACTTGGGTTCCTTAAACCTATATCCATCTAGTTGTGTGATTGAAGCTGGCCATCTGAAATCTCGTGCCTTTATTTCTTCATTTGACAGAAGAGGTTCAGTATATCTGACCTGTCATCCTCACAAAAGTTTTGGGAAAATTCAAAGCCCTAATATAATTGAAGGCACATTGAAACTTTAATGTGCCAAAGAAATGCAACTTGTGTTTCAATTCATTGAGATTGACTTATACTCATTTTATCAATTACATACTGTACCTTGAAATGGGTATATAAGAAGAGGGTACTGTTTCATTACTCTCAAAAGAAAGTCTTTTATTTTATTTTCTTATATCTTATATGCATAATTAAG
>NW_006434369.1:11046047-11063746 GCF_000325575.1 Pteropus alecto
AAGTTATCATCATAAAATATCAAGTCTTGGTTTATAAACTTTAAACCGAATTTAAATAAGAAGTGCTAATTATCTCTAAACCAGAGGCCATGGATCCCTTAGCACTAATTCTTAAATAAAGTTGTTAAATATTAGAAATAAAAAAAAGCAAGTGACAATTTGATTTTTGGAGCTATGCATAGTCCCAAATAATGCTGTTTGAGAAGTCTATATCATTGGCTTGTAGTTGCAGTGTGGCATGTAATGTTGATACCAGATTTCTGGGCTTACTGTGGAATTTATTTTTATAGTCTTTTCCCTTTTCTGCCATTATAAATTTAAAATGACAGAGTACTTTTTGTGTATACTTAAAATGTATAAAATTTGAGTTTGTCAACTTATAGAAATGCTTAAGAAATTCAGCTTACAAATGCAAGTAAAATCATTTAATTCATTTCTTTAATCATTCAATAGCTATTTAATCAAAGGTCCTAATACGTGTTAGTCACTGTGCTAGATAATGGATATGAAGAACACATAAAGAGGAACAGAGTGATTTTTTAGGGGGGGAGTGATGATGAGTTACACTTTGAACATATTACCTTCGAACTTCCTATGAGACTTCTAAAAGGATTAGATCAATTGATGACATTATGAATTATCATTGTCTGATAATATGTTATGATCTAGTGCTGAGTACTTGAAGTGTAACTAGTATGACTAAGGAACTAAATTTCAAATTTTACTTAATTTAAATTCATTTTAATTTAACTTAAAAAAACAAAGCAGTAATTAATATTTTCTGCTAAACACAACTTTATTCTTTGGTAGGACTATATTTCTCTTCAATTGTTAAAATGTATGTGATATCACTGTTGCATTTTAGGCGTCTGTATTGTTTATAGTAAAACACAAACACAGAAACACCTTGCTGATCTAGTCTATGTCAATAGAATGATTCAGTTTGATTTTTTTTCCCCATTGGCCTAAGTAACATTGTAATGTATTTATTTAAATATTTTATGAAGATAGCATGAATTATAGTAATAATGATGTAAATCATATTGTAATAACATTGATATACTTATTATTTTAATTGTTTTATAATAAATTATATTATAGTTAAAAATTAAGTATAGGTACATTTTAAAATTCAAAGCAAAGGCATGCCAATGATGCAGAGTTGTGTGGCTATACAAAAGGAATGTGATAGTAAATTTAAAAAGAGATAGAGAGAAGATGTCACCAATTTCAACAAGAATAGCGATTGCAATTTGCTGCAGCAGAGCAAATAGAAGCCAGTTTGTTTGCTGTGTAATCATATTTTTAAGATGATAAAGTTGACACTGTAGAGAGACATTTTCTGAAAATATGTAGTGAATTTGATATGAAATTTACTCTCAACAGTCTAAAGGAATCGATGAAATTAGATGCCTGAAAGCAAAATTAAATGTCAAATAAACTATTTTAAAGCATTTTCAAGCAGTATCTGAGGTTGTAAAATTGGTCAGCTAAAATACAGCTTGGATTATTACACAAGCACACGTCGCCTCCCTCCATTTTTAGCTGGAGAAATGGTAAAAGAAATTATTTCGGAAATGGAAATCTTGTTAAAAATTATGATTAAATAATATTTTATACAAAGTAGAAGATCTTCAGTTAAGCTACCAGATAATTGCCTGTAGAATACAAAAACCTGGTAACAAAGTCAAGAATTGATTAATTCAAAATTTAAAAATTTTCAATAATACTTGAAAATGATGAGTTGTGAGATACAGGAACTATCGGTTCAGTTTATTTAAGCCATGAATTGACAACATTTCTTCATAAATTTGCAGGTCCTTTGAGGTAAAAAGAACCCAGTACCCATTTCAGCACTGGGTACATTTTACCTCAAAGGACTTACAAATTTATGAAGAAATGTTGTCAATTCATGGCTTAAAAAAACTGAACCGATAGTTCATGTATTTTGATTTTACATCTGTCACAATTTCACCTAGATAGAAAAAAAAATTTAGTTAGTGTTCCAGCTGTGTTAGGTCAAAAATCAAGTTTTGTTGGAATTTTAAAACAAGAGATTAATGTTTCCTTTATTTCTTTGTTTCACTATATGATACATATTAAAAATATTCATTCAGGGTTCTCTAAACAGATTCTATAAAAAATGTCACGGATATAGTTCTTAAATCATTCTATATATATGTGCAAATACCATGAATTATCACTAGTTTATGGAAATGTTGAAAGAAATAGAAACAACTAATTTAGATCTTGTGTTTTTGTCAGTGTTCACTGGTGGAGTTTAGCAGAATTTTACAAAGATTTACTGCATTGTTAACTCCAGCATAAAGAATGCTCAAAGTATTCAATATTCAATAATTAAAGGCAAAATAACAATGTGATTTACATTTTCTCACTTAAAATACACAGCATGTAAATGGGCCAAATTTGAGGCTCCAGAAAAAGAAATGCTTATTTGTGACTTTAATAGGCAGGTCTAAGAATTCATGTTAAAATCAATAATAATGACTTCGTGATCAATAATAATAATTTTATACATTTTTTTTCTAACAAGAATCAATAGGCAGAATATTTTAACTGTGATCAACAGTATTATGTAAATTAGCTAAAGAAATTACAAAAAAATGAAGAATGCTTTGTTAATATTGACAAATTTAAAATTGATTTTAAGTTTATATAATATCTTTTCGAATTTAGTAGTAATAGTACTTAGTTGACACAAAACTTAGTGGACTTACTTAACTTGGACAGATAATGATTTTGAAAATAATATGCTCTTGATTCAAGTCAAATAAGTCCTTTCAAAAGAAATGAACCAGATCAGTTTTGTTAATCTGTATACAAATGTTATAGAAAAATGATTTTTTTTGGTAATGATTCAGTTATTGTAAAACTTTAGGTATGTTTGAACACTGTAGCTATGTAAATCAACTTTTTAAACTGTAAATTTTATGAAATCTAAATATAGTTTAAGTATTATCTATGAAAACTGAAATGTGAGATATAAGTGTAGAGCACATACCCGATCTTGAAGATTTGTACAAAATGAGAATGTTAAATAGCTTGTTAATAATTTTTATATTTATTACATGCTGAAATGGTGATTTTGAAAATATTGGGTAAATAAAATACATTATTCAAATAATTTTGACCAATTTCTATATACTTTTTAAAAATGTGGCTACTAGAAAATTTAAAATTACATTTGTGGCTTACATTTTGTTTCTAGTAGACAGTGCCAGTCTAAGTAAATTCTACCCTTCTTCATTCGTCTTCACTTATATTGATGTCTAGGATTGGTTTAATGAAAAATTATCCTTCCTTTCTCAATGAGGAAGACTTCCCAGAGGACTTTCATGAGTTATTTGGACTGCAAAAATTACCTAATCCATTCTTAATCAGCTTAACCCATATATTACAACTGCCAACTAAATTACTACTACCCACAATATGTGTTCTTGCTCTTCTTTGTTTTGTTATACCTGATGGTGCTTTTAGGTAGAAGACTAAATCTGTAAAGTTTTCCTAATATTATGGTCATATCTGAACACCCAAATGAAGCAGATGATTTAGCTTCACTGGTGAGTTTGCTCTTTGATGTGTATTTTTAGACCTGATTCAGTACTTGATTATATTATTTAAGCTCTATTACTCTCTACATACTTGAATGTATATGCATTATAACATATAACCATAGTTTCTTCAGTGTCATGATAAAGAGGAAGTCTATCTGTGATTTGAACTAGATTCATACTGATCATTTACCATTTCCAGATTTACCATATAATTCTCAGCCATTCCAGTTTCCATGTGTCCTCTGCATGGTGTTAACTGAGACTGGATGCCAGACCTGCAGGAAAGTCTGTTGGTGGTTTATAAAGTATTTCATCGGAGTTTTGGAAGGTCTTGGAGAGAATAGATTTGTGATTAGTTTTTCTTTGTGTTCAGTCTCTGAAGTTACAAGTCTGATTTTGGTTAGACAACCTTTTTTTTTTTTTAAATTAATTTCTTTTTTAATTGACGAAATGATTTAAACTACCCCCACCCCTCATCTACCTCCCTCCTCTGGTAACCATTAGTTAAACAACTTTCAATGTCCTTGCTAGGGTCAAGATGAACCACAATGCATACCTATTTGGCCTTCCTTAAATATATTTCTTCTTCAGTTTTATGTTCCCTGGCAACTGACCAGTGAAACCACAAAAAGAAAACTAGGAGCTTCTGATAATCACATTTTTTATGAAGGGAATTAACAGATTAGCTATACCTCTTGATAAGATGAAAGCATTTGGAATGATAGTGACATCAGAGTACCAGAATGGCAGAAAGAATCTGCCAATCATAAAGTGGGCAAGGTCAGCAAAGGAAAAAAAGTGAAACAGCATAACGTAACAAGAGTGCTTACTGTACAATAAATTAAGTCTTTTACTGAAAGATCTGTATAATTTTAGAGGTCACACTGCTGTTGCCCGGGGTTGATGGACACAACTGCAACCAGAGAAGAAGATGGCAATTGTAATAAACAGCCTGAGGCTACTATACAATTGTCCATAAATTTTCTGTTATCAATAAACGAAGCAAGTATGACTACACTTCTTTTTTTGTAACATACATGCCTCAGGATGTATGTTGCATTCTAAGACTCAGTTTTTCTTTTCTTTCTCTCTCCTTCCCTCCCTTCCTCCCTCCCTTCCTTCTCTCTCTCTCTCTCTCTCTTTCCTCTTCTAACATTTCTTAAACACTCACCATATGACAAACCTGGTGATAGCCACCTCGTTCTTGCCTTTGAGAGAATTAGTGAAGTGAAAGAGACACATGAAAACAAATACGGTAATATTGTAGGTACTATGATTACTGTGTTCACACAATGATAATGGGAGCATAAAAGAATAAATCTTCATTCTTCCTGGAGAAGTTAAGTAACACGTCAACAAAAGTCAGATAATACAACATATCTGATATTTGAACAGAGTCCCAAATGATGTCCAGGAGTTTGCTAAGCACACAAGGTAGGTGAGCTCAGTCTAGATAGAAGGAGCAACATGAGAAGAGGTTAAAAATTCACAATTGCAAGAGTCTTGGATATGTGCAAACAAGTGATGAGAGAGGAGGCAGTAAATTCAGGGTGGGGTCATTGAAGGATCTTATAAACCATGCCAAGGAGTGAGGTCTTGGATATGCAGGTACTGAGCAGCATTGTAAAATTTTAAGCAAAGGAATGACTATATATGTGTATTTTAGAAAATGTTGTCCTGGAGAACTGTGAAGAATTAATTGGAAGGGCAGGCAGAGGAGGTGGACAGACTATAAATAGGAGCCAGATGGCCAGACCAGGTATCACAATTAGTGAAAACGGTGGTACGCTGGTTTACAACTGATAATAATCTCTTCTCCTAAAGAAAAGAATAAAATCTGATTTGTAGCATTTGTTGATTTTAGTGTAAATATCCTCATCATGATCTATTTCAAGCTACACATATGATGTTACGGAACACATAGTAGCATGCCATTATGTAGTATTTCCACCAAACGCAATGAAGGTAAAATAATCTCAAGAGCATAGACAAGCAAGTGTTATCTGAGTCAGGATGGTGACATTCTAGGCAGAACAGCATGGCTGGGAACCTAGGGAGCTCAAGAAACTGAAATACATTCTGCATGACTGTGGATTAAATTTCAAGGAATAAAATATTTGCAGCTGAAAATGGAGAAATAAGAGCGACCATAGTATCATCTGGGTTTAGAAGGTAAGAAATTTGGATTTTATCCTAAGGATATCAGGAAGACATATAAAGGTTTTAAGTTCAGGAGGAACACCTAACCCATATTTGTGAGTCCACTGGGGGCTTAGAACATGACTTGGAGTGGCGGAGAGTTTAGGAGGCTGCCTAGTAATCTAGGCAGAAAGTAATGATTCAGGGAGTTGACCGAGGAGACAGCAAAGTGGAAGGATCGGAGAGTTAAAATTCAGAAATGACAAGAATTGATGATCGAATTGAAAGATGAGAGAGAAAGATTTTGAGGTTCTTATGTATGAGATGTCTAAGCAGACATTTTTTAGAGTAAGATGGAAACATAGGTCTGGTAATCCACAGCTGAGTCATGTCTGGAAATATGGGTTTGAGAGTCATCAACATATAAATGGTATTTGAAGCTAGAATTATGGATCAAGTCACTCTTGAGTGGTGTGCAGTGAGAAAAAGCAGGCCATGATGGGAAGTTTGAGAAGTTTAGGGAGCACTAGCATCTAAGGGGTGGACTATCTGATTGGCCTTGTCCCAGGGAAGATTAAGTTAAAACAAATATATTAAACCTGTATTCACAATAGTTCACCGATGATATTCATTTCTTTACCATGATCTACACAAATGACCTAGAGTAAAATAATTGCCGGAAATCACTCCTGCAATAGCTTTTAATTTGCTAACTATTACATTCTTATTAACAACAATATTTGCTCAGCTGTCCATACTAGGCATAATTAATTAAAAAACTTAATTGAACACCTACTATGTGCAGGACTTTGTTTTGGAGGGAAGAACATATAAATGAAGTTTTGGTAGCTATTTAGTTCCGCATACAAAGTCTATTGTTGCACTATTAGTGAAAAATTTGGTGCTATTAATGTAACCAATTAATATCTTTAAATATCTGCTTCATGTAGTGCTAAAGAAAGGGAGTTTTCTGATCCACTCTCATTTGGTCACATCTTTCTTCTTTTTCTTAATCTTCATCTTTATTCTTTTATTTTTCTTTTAAAAAATAATCTTGATACTCTCATACATGCATGCATTATAGAGAAGGAGGAATTTTGTTGCTCAGAAAATCAGGTAAGCACTGAAATTGCTCTTGTTACACTAAACAGTAGTCTATAAGTTAAGAAGTAAAAGTGGACACTATTTAATATCCATGGTGAAAGAACAGTAGCTAGCAAAGCAGTGCACTGCATTTCAGTCCAGCTCTGGATTTGAAATTCTAATTGTCCTTTGAGTTAATCAAGTCAGGTATCATTATCCCATTTTACAGATGAAATCATTAAGGCTCAGAATGGTCGTCACATGTAAAAGAGTGACAGCTAATGAACAGGACTAGAGCTTGCACTTTCCGCTTTGACTCAGAAGTCCAGGAAGACTTAAATCAAGTAGGAAATTGGAGTGCTATTTTAATATACAGATTTTTGTTGTTAGATTTATGGTCTTAGGTACAGACATTGGAACTGTAACAGTATTAATAAGTTGTGGCTAAATTAATTTTAAAAATTACAAAGGATTTGGGTCCCTCTGAATTTTCTATTCCCATGAATTCTGTCTATGGCTAAGAAAGGTGGCAATAAAAAGTTAAAGCGAAAAAGAAAAGAAAACAAAACTATCTGAAATATTCAACCAAGGGTATACAAACAAAGTCCATAGAAGAGCAATTTTTAAACTCCAGACAGCAGATGACAACTGACTTACGCAATTGTTTAATGCTAATGAAGCATTTTCTTTTTTGATAGTACCCCTTCTGAGGCAAAAAATCTGTGGCTGCTGGATCTGAAGCCAGCCCACACCAATCAATATCAATCTGCTGCCAAATGTTATTAAATATCTCTTTGATACCTATTTACAACTAAGAAAATAATTTTGCTGCCAAGGGATTGTAAATGTGTGAAAAGAACCTCTGACAGCTTACCTCACTCACTGTCTACAGTCCTGCGTCTGGGTGCTAAAGCCAGGAGACTAAGATGAAGGACATAATTAAGGAAACATATGAAGGCTAGCACTGGGCTTGAGATTAATTAGCTGTGCGTCAATAATCTCATCAATATCCGATTAACAAATGACACATTGCCCAATGAAACATATTGATTCATGCACACTCCTCACTGTTAATAAATTGAAGCTGTTTTGCTAAATGAGAAACCTGACAAAATAATAGGCTGCTAATACTGCCCTGCTATTGTGATAAAAAACATAAAATTAGCCTGAAGTATACAGTACTTAATTTAGGAGGACTGTCACTCTGCTTATGAAGCTTGTTAATGAATGACAAGAAAAGGGAAAAGAATTTTATGGATAAGTTACTCAAAAGGACTAGGAGAATTTCCCAAGGGCAGGCATTTGAAAGGTAGAATATGCATGTAGATGGCCTCAAGCCTGAATACTTTTCTTAGTTGGTGTGCATGAAAGAAGTTTGTTTATTTTTAAGTATATCATTCTAATAACAAGAAAGTTGTCTTACATTTTGAATGTAACTCCTTAACATTTATTCATATAAGATTATATTGATTATATCAAGTAATGCCATCTTTGGTCTCTGTTTTGTTTTAAGAATACATAATGAAGTGAAGAGCAACTAGTTTTACATAAATCTGATCACATATATGTGAAATGGTGTGTGTGTGCATACGTACATACTTCTTGTGTAAATCATTAGCTAGTAATTACTTTGTCTGCCATGTGATATCATCACTAATGGTCTCTATCCATAATACATGACACTATTGTTCTTCTTTCTTACCTGTGTACACTTGCTTCACTCCCAGCCCATTTTCTGAGGTAAGCAGTTTCCGAACTAGGCAGGACCACCATGCTGTTATGAAGGCAACAGCAATTTAATTTATTTTTCTCTTTAACCTGACAAAGAGGTGGTAATAGGGTTGGGAGGAGGTGTGGGGGACAAAGTGATAATGGTGAAGGTGAGGGCTCAATATATGAGGAAGACCTACTGAGATTGTGGTCAGGAAAAGCGAAAGACCCTCAAAGGTGGGTGAGAAGAGAAGGCTCTGCTAATGAGTGGCTGCCTCCAACAGCCTACAGCTATTGAAATCACAGCTCTGCCCCCGAGACTCTCATGGAATGTCCCCAGGAGCCCTAGTGTTCAACCCTAGTGTTCAGCCCTCTGAGAAAGAACTAGTTAAGAGTACAGAAACATCTGCTTGCAGAAAATATTTTCTCATAACATACGCTCCCAAGAAAACACAACGAGTCAAAGAATTAGGAGCACATTAACTCCTACAGGTCATTAGGGCATTACCATAGAGTATAGCTTGAATTAACAAGAAGCTTATTACCTGACTCTTCATGTAACCGGATCCCCCTCCCTCTGCCATACCCTGCGCTTCTAGGAGAAAGAGACAAATAAGAAAGTAAGTGGCTACCAGAGAATCCTTAGGATACAACCGGGCATTTCAGACCGAGCTCTCGGTCTCCTGTCATGTCTGCCCTGGATCCTGGACATTTATAATCCAAACCCCTAACTGGATACCAGAGGTTTTTGAACATTAGAAGTCTTTAAAAGAAAATAAAACAGGATCACAAAATACGGAGCATCGGGAAACTTAAGCTAGAACTCTTTAATTTGCTGTGAAGTAGCTGTGTGAGGTTAAATGATTACATAACCATTCTGTGCCTCAGTTTCTTTATCTATAAACGAAAGATTGGAATAGATGTTCTTTGATGTTCTTTATAGCACTAAGATTTATGGAGTATCATCAAGATATAGTATGTGCACATTTATGTATTTAATAAAGTAGAAATGATTTTCAGTACAATTATTGAAAAAATAAATAAATTGGCTTTTCCATATTAAACTAACCAGAATTCCCTATTCTCCAGTCATTCTGATGTTCAGGGCATAAATACTTAGTCCCTTGAATAGTACCCTCTCTTACCATGGTGTCCGGAATGAGCATATGCAGCTCCTTAGGGTGTCTCTGTCATGATAAGTAGTTTTGAGAGAAGCTGGGTCATTAAGTTGCATTAACTCTAATTAGTGATCAGAAGGGAATATAAATCAATAATTTTCATGAGACATCATGAGATATGTTGAAGCTTATTTTCTCAAAGTCTAAGCTTTTTCTTTTGAACGAAGTAACGTGGTTGGGAATGGAATTTCTTTTTAAGTTCTCTGGAATACAAATTAGGCAATTTCTTTATCTGGAGTCTACAGAGAGAGGTTTATATTGTCTGAGTGAATTCTTAAGGACTGAAATATTTTGAAAAATAGAAGAATTGCTAAATTTGGAATTTTATTCAGCAGGGGAGATAGTATTTTCATGTAGGAGACCTTTTGCGGTTCCCCCTCCCCCCCGCCACTATATTCCTAAAACCAATCTAGACTGTGTGAGTGTTTTAATGAAAAAAAAAAAGCCATCTGTTACTAATAACTTACATTATTGAGCTCTTTCTACATATCAGGCACCTTATACTCACTATTTTAATTAACTAACAGTAATCCCATGTGTTAAAAATAATATGCAACCTCAGAGAGGTTAAGTAACTTGCCTAGCATCACCCAGAGATAATTGTTAAACCCGCGTTTGTCGTAGATTGTCCGATTCCAAAGTGTGAGATTTTAAGCACTACAGTATTCTACCTTCAAGATGCAATGTTTCCCTAAAGCCTGGAAGGGACTTGCCAGTAATAGACACTAACCACAGGTGGTTTATTGAGATGCCAATCTTTAAATCTTCAGTGGATCACATTCCCTTGAGACCAAACTTCACTAGGAGCATTCTCTCTAATCTCTAAAGATGAGTTTGTGTATAAAAAGAATAACTTACCATGCCAATATTATGTCATTAAATCTATCATCGGTAAAAAAATATCTGGGCTCTTGTTCCACTTCTAGCCTTTGAGAAGCTGTGAGAACAAACAAACTAGGACAATTCATTGCAGTGTGTGGTGAGAATTGAGGTGACTCGAATTCCTTGTAGCATCTGCCAGGTTAAAATGGGCCCCATGTTTCATCCCACATCAATTTCAGTCACTGGGTATGGGTTATTCAAGGGGTTTCACCGGCAGCTGCTCTGTTGGCTGGCTCCAATATAACTTGTGCTGGTGAGTCAGATTTCATGCCCAATTAGGATACAAGGGGAAAGCTTCCCTTGTGTAAAGGACGCAGCTGCTCTAGAATAGCAGCTTCAAGATGCTCAGAACAGTCTCTCTCATAAGTCTGGCTTCCTCATTCCCTTCTGCAGGCACAGAGAGACAGAAGTAAGGAAATCCTTTATTCCTTGGCCTTGAGTCTCTGTAATTTTTAATATATATAGTTTATATATTTATATAATTTAATATATAATATATACACATATATATCTTAGACTAAATATATATACTATATAAATATATAGTATATGTTAGTTTATATATTGTGAGTATGTGTGTATATGTACATGTGTGTATATGTATATAGGTAACTATGTATGTGTATATGTGTATGTAGGTATTTATTTTTGTTTTGTGATACTCATGACATTCATACACATATATATATCTTAGACTATATATACACCATATAAATATTTATAGTCTATGTGGTAGTATATATATATCTGTATCTGTATGTATGTTTGTATGTGTATGTATATAATGTGTGTGTATATATATTATTACCGTACTTACACAACTATGATTATACACCTTCCCCAAGGGATAGGTGTAGGGAGGATCAAAGTGAGGAGTAATGATCTCTTGCAAAATGTGTTTGAGATGTTTAATCTTCATTTTTATCTTACCCAAAAATCCATATGCCAAATATGAATTTTTTTTCAGATAAATTACTGCCCTAGCCCATTCTCTTGTCCTAGAAATTGTGGACAGAGAAGTGTTTTAGTAGCCAAATTATTTATGTTACTGATATCGATCAGACTTACCCAATTTCAACTTAGTTTTCATCTAATATAACCTATGGACACATGACCTTAATTTTGCTCAATGTTTCAAGACACATTTGTTTTTTTACCTCTGTTGAATTGCCTTCTCTTTCTATTCTTGTTTTAACTTGTCTACTTATCATTCTAGTGACATTTCATGATTTTCTTTCTATTTCTTCATTGTTCTCACTACTCTCATCCAGTTGGTTATCAAGTCCTGTCTTTTAGATCTCTGAAACATTTAAAATCCTCTGATTACTTGCTTCCCTACCATCACTTTCCTGGTTTAGTTACTTGCCACCTTCTGCTTGGACTATCACTATTTCTAGGACGCTGTGCTAGCTCCCTCCTTTAAAACAAGCTCTGCACTTGTAGCCAATTCATATTTAACTATCATTCACTGAGTGCTTACTAACTTGTATCATTTAATCCTCAAAGCAACTCGGCGAAATATAATTTCACATATGGGGAAATTAGCCTCAGGGGAAACTGGTCTTTTGATCCCCAAAGCAGTGTTCTGTCCTTTGTACAATGCATTTCTAAAGCACGAATCTAATCTATGTCTCTCTGAAAGTGTTGGTGCCTCCCTCTTGTCCACAGGATAAACTCTAGATTCTCTAGAATGACTTGCAGGACACTTTACAACCCACCTTCAGGGTTTCTTCAGGACATCTTCATCACCACTCATTCCATGCTCCGGGCATACTTGTTCCTTGACATTACTTGAGGTTACTAAATATTCAGGTACTTATGTATTGACATTCTTGTTCAAGCTGTTTCCTTTGCCTATCATCCTTGCTTCCTTAGTCTACCTCATGGAATTCTCATCATCTTTAAGAACCATCTAACAAGACATTGCTTTAAAGCTGCCATTTATTCTCTCAGGCAGAGATATGTACTTCTTTAATTCTTCATTTATGACTCAGTTAAAGTCCTATCACATTATTTTTCCATTTAGTAATAGGAAAAGAAAAAAAGCTGAAGAAAAAATTGCATATTCATTGAATGGTATAGTGTGTATACATTAAAATATACTTTCGAAGAATATTGCATGACTTTGGAAATTACAATATAATGTTAAGTAAAAAAGCAGAATAAAAAATTGAATTGCAGAAAAAAGCCAATTTGTTTGTGTGTGTGTATGTATATAAATAAACTGTATGAGAAAGAATGTATATGTATATATATAGAAAAACAAGGGTTATCTTCAGATGGTGGGATTAATGATGACTGGCATTTCATCCTGTAAGCTCTTTGACATTTTCTAAGTTTTCTTTATCTACAGGTATTACTTTTATAATCAGGAAAAAAAAAATTATTATTTTTCACTTGAGTGGGTTTTCCCCACTTTAAATAGCTATATAATAATATCAAAAATGATTATTTAGTGCAGGATTTAAGGAAATCAAAGGATTAATTGAGCATGTTTGAATCTATACTGTTTTAAAAACTAACTTTTTGATAGAAAAATAAAATACAATAATAATAATAATACAATTCAAATTATCTGGAAGGCTCAAAGGAAGAAGAAAGTTTTCTTACCTTTCTCCTTCTTCGCATCCAGACCCACACCATTTGTATCCAAGATATTAGTAAGCTAAGTAATGCTGTGATAATAGATGATCCCTATATCTCAGTGACTTATGAACTCACAGGTTTATTGTTGCAACATGTCCTTTGCAGGTTGACTGTAACCCTCCATCACATCTTCATTCTAGAACTCAGGCAGAAGGGAAAGTCCTCCCAAAACTCCCAGAACTGGGCTGTCTGAAGAGCTGGGCCTAGAACAGTGCTTCCTGTTTCTAAGGGGAGTACTGAATTTATCTTTAACATAAGTATATATGTAATCAATTATAAAAATGATGTTGCGAGAACTGACGGATTCCATTTCCCTTTTGCTAGGAACTCAGTGAAAACTTTAATGTGGCTTAGGGATAATATTATTTTAGATTTCTATTCTTTCATCTTCTAATTTCTGCTGACACTATAATATTTGTTCAAACCAACATTTACAGTGTCTCATTGGTCTGTGCTGAGTTGACCACTTCCTTTTTTCAGCCTCTTGTCAGTGTTTACAGGGAATTCTTACACTCTGCAACTGCAATTGCTCAATGTTCAGTTTTCAATTAAGATGCCTTCATCAACTATATGTAAAGAAGGCTAAATTAACTACTGTCAGTTATTGCCTTTGGAAGTCAACATGGTTTCTTTTGTATTATAGTGTGCCTCTGCTTCAGCGTCTCATGCTCTTCCTGACATGCTGGTAAAAAAGTTGATTTAAAATCTTGATTTATTTTGGTAGATAGGACAGAATCCATATTTAGATTGACCTTCAGTATGCTCCTCCATGGGAAGAGAGATGCATATGGTAACACTTCCTGTGCAGGACTATTAAATATGCTGTGGGTCTTATTTTCTAACCATTTTGGAGAGATAGCACAGTGTAATAAACATAAACATGAATTCTGAATTCAGACTGTCTGAGGTTAGAGCTAAAGGCTGACCATGTATACTTGTGAAATTCATTTAAGCTCTATTCCTGACTTTTTTCAATACTAAAATGGGAATAAACATCATAATTACCTTATACAGTTATTGTGAGGATTAAATAATTTGATACTGGTAAAACAGCACTGTGCCTGGGATATGGTAAGCATTCAATAATTATTTTTATTATTTCATGTCCATTGTGTTAGTTACTATTTTAGGAAAAATCAATTTATGTTGTTTGGCTTAAGAGAATCAATGAGTGGAAATTGGAGGGGGAGATGTGAGCTCAGTATATGGACATATTTTGTTACACCAGGAGCTAGCAAATAATGGAATTAGTTACCACTTAAGATAGTGGACATGGTCATTGGACATGATTGAGCAGAGTTTGAACAGCAATGCTCTATGAAATTAAATCGCAAGCCAACAACATACCATAATTATTTGCTAAATGGTAATTAATAGTGTGATTTTATGATGATTCTCGGTATTTTTTTATGTCATAATTTAGAAATATTCATGTATGATATTCAATTTTCATCTTTGGCAATTGCCCACACAGCCTACATAGTATAGTTTATATAGCTCCATAGAAGTTAAATAACATCAATGTATAAGTCGCAGGTTAGAGAGAAACTGTGGTTAAAAAAAAAGATGAAAATTAGATTTGTATTTGTACATTATTGAAGTAAGTTACACAGCATTGCTTTCATTTAGTTTTCCTGAATAAAGCTCATGTTTCTTCAAGTAGTTGCTTCAAGTAGCAAATTTTAAAACATAAAGGCCTAATTTATTGTCATGATATATATGTGTGTATAAAATGTTATACATAAAATATATATCTTACCACTTTTTATTAACATTAATATAAAGTTTAAGAAAGTAAATACATTTTATAAATATCTTTACTCTATATACTAATTTCTACCCCTTTATTTTTGTATTCCATGTCCCTTCAGCATTTATATATTCATTTTTTACATTATTATATTGTATATATTTTTTCATAATCATTCTTTGTGGTTTGTGGATATGTAGGAGATGTCTAGAGCTAAACTATGAGATCTTTGAGGGTAGAGAATGCATTTTTTCCTTTTTTGTGCCTTCCTAGTCTCCTTGATGTCTCCTAGCGCCATCCCAATGTACTTAGTATACAGTGATCCCCCCGTATCTGCAGTTTCGCTTACCCACAATCAACTATGGTCTGAAAATATTAAATGGAAAACTTCAGAAGTAATTTACTAGTCTCAAATTGCATGCTTTTCTGAGTAGTGTGATGAAATCTTGTGCTGTCCCACTCTGTTCTGCCTGGGACATGAATCATTCCTTTGTCCGGTCTCTTCACACTGTAGACTCCCGCCTGTTAGTCACTTAGTAGTCATCCTGATTATCAGGTTAACTGCGACAGTATCACAGTGCTTGTGTTCAAGTAACCTTTATTTTACTTAATAGTGGCCCCAAAGTACAAAAATAGTGATGCTGACAATTCAGAGATGCCAAAAAGAAGTTGTAAAGTGCTTCCTTTAAATGAAAAGTTATGTATATACAGGACAAAATATTGTATATTTAAGATTCTGTACTATGTGTGGTTTCAGGTCTCTCCTGGGGTCTTGGAACTTATCCTCTGTGAACAGGGGAGAACAATCGTATTGTCAAACTTACAGTAGGCAATCACTAAATGTTTACCAAATGATTAAATTAACAAACTAATTATCAAATGGAAACTAAAATAAAAAAGGCTAATAGTTTGCAAAATTCTTCCAGCCACTTGTCATTTAAATATATTTGTTCTCATCTCTTTAAAAGACTATGCCTATACCATTGGGTTAATTGCTAGAGAGATCAAAGGTAAATAATTAATGAAAATCCCATTTTTCTGCATTGCTAAGTTCAAGATAAATTGTTCCAAGTCATTTGGTTCTATGAGGTAGTTTAATTTTGATAATTGGTTTAAAGAACCTGCCCATTTTCTCACTTTTATAAAATCATTGTGTAAATTCACTGTTAAAAATTATGTAAATTAGATGCATAGGCTGGACACAGATAATGAAAGGATAATTTTAAAATAGCAGTTTAACCACATTCATGCCACTGAAAGTAAGGCTAGTAGTCTATCTATATTCTTGTCAAATGACGATTTGGGAGAATCTTTTTCTTTAATATATTCAGCTGGTTGAATGCCAACTTGCTTTTGACGAGCACAACTTTACCAAATGGCATATTTACTGCTGGTTTTATCCAAGCACATACTATGTGTCAGGCACTGTTTCAAGTTTTTGCTTGCACAGTATTATTTGAAATTGATCCCATAACAAAAAATATTATGATGTGCATGTGTTAATACACAGCAACTCTATTAAGTAGAAATAGTTAATGTCCTCTTTTAACAGGTATAGAAACTGAGGCACCAAGAAGTTAAATAACTTGTCCTAGGCTCCTGCCTAAGAAAGAGATGGCAAGGCAATCAGACTCAAAATCTTGTACTCCGGACATTATATTGTACCATCTTCCCCTTTAGAGATAGTTTTATGGAAAAAAAAAAAAAAAAACTCTTTAATAGGATAAAATTAGTCCCTTTAAATAAAATGTGCGATTCTCCCATTGTGTTTCTAGCAGGATGACCAATTTACTTTCACTATGCTCAAAAGTGCAAGGAAGTTTCATTATTTTTCATAGCTAATATAATGTTCCTCATGGGACCATCCCATGAAGTAGTGTAGAAAATGAAATTAAATACAATTTGGTAAACTTAGCAAAACTTTTAACAGCCTCTTGGGTAGCTTGGTCACTTTCGGCTAACTTAGTTTTTCAGATACTCTTCCCTTCCTCCTACTCCTCTGCAATATGGGTTTGAGGGATTTGGAGAGATGGTGAGATCAGATAAAATTGGTATTTAGGGGTATGAGAGCTGGTGTGTACTGCAGTGTAGTTTGTCTGCTTCCATTCTCTAGAATTCTGCGAGTCTGCTGCTGGTATCAATCGTTGTCTCTCCTCCTTTGACTTGGTCAAGCCTAGTGTACTTGGTTGATGTGACCTCAGACCGACTTTCCTGGGACTGTACTGTTTTACTGTACCACACTCTGTCAACCACTCCCCTCCATTTATTGCTGATCGATCATTCTTGTCCATAGGGTGTTATTACTCCATTACTAAAGCAACTCTATCTGAGGAGCTTTGCAACCAGACCCATAGATCAATACCCCACACTCAAAACATACACACAGAAATTTCAGGATCACATGCACCACCTGCGAATGAAATATGACCCAGGATGGCTAAATTAAGCTTTCTTCATGCCTAATAATGGCTTCTTTAAATTGTTGAAGGAACACTGAGCAGGTTGGTTATTTTCCCCCAGCTCTAAATGAGAGGTGGAGCAAATGCCCTTCTGTTTTTCTCTTTCTATTGCCTTATATAAAGTGTCTCTCCTTTCTGAGGCTTTAGACCTGTTATGGCACAGAGTTTCCCTACTTTTTTGGCCTTTTTCTTCTAGAAAGGGTGAACTTTTCCTTAACGTTTTGGCCCAGGCAGACCAGGTTCCTAAGTCATAGCTTCCTTGTGCCCTCCTCTTTCC
>NW_006434369.1:11063788-11079790 GCF_000325575.1 Pteropus alecto
TGCATGGTAGGCCAGTCACTCTACTAAGCACTTACAAATATTAGCTCATTTACTTGAATTCGTGTAAACCCTTATAATATCCCTGTGAGATAAGTAGTATTATCCTTCCTCTGTAGAAGAGGAAACTGAGGCACAGAAAGTTAAGCAACTTGCCCAAAGCCACACAGCTGTTATGTGGCAGAGCCAGGGCTCAAACCTCAGCAGGCCTGGAGTCTATGCTTTTAGTCACCATGCTACATCGACTCAAATAAAATAACGGCAGGTGTGGCTGGACAGAAGAGCAACTGAATTACTGATAGGGAAATAGAAACTTGGAATCATGTCAAAAACATTATATCCATGACCTGTTCATAAGTTTGAATTAGGCTCACTTAGAAAAATAGTTCTAAAAGGAAAAGAAATCACCCAAAGAACTCTTGCCTTAAATAAATATTCTAACTGCCAACAATCATTCTAGATTTTAGTTGAAAGAGATATGATTTCTAGAGGTAGATGCTAGAATAACATTATTGTAAATGCATAGGCTTGCTAGTAGTTGCAGAAAAAAAAAATATTTTTGTTTTTGTTAATTTTTTAAAATAGGTATATAGGATAGAGAATTTGGCTGCATATATGGTTTGCTTTAAGTAGTCCTGAAAGGCCTACCTATGCCTAAATAATTCCCTCGTGGATTAAATTCCTTAACTTTATCTGAATTTCCTCTATTTAAGAATTTATCTGGAGAAGATGAGAGCTGATTTTGGAGTATGAAGGATTTGAAGGCAAAAAACCAGTGTGAGGTGATACATCTGGGATTTTAGAGATCTGGACAATAGAAAGGCAATTGGCATCTGGGGTTTGGGAGAGAGAACATCAGAAAGTATTAAGGTTAAATTATATAAAGTTGCTTGATAGTCACTATTTTTGGCCTATTAAAATGTCAATTTCTTATGGTTTAACTTAAGGAAGAGATTTGGAAATTTATATTATTTTGAATTTTGCCTAGGATTATCCTAGACTCAACTTATACCTTAATTCTACCCAATCTCTTCTCCATTCTAACACTAATGAAAGTGAAAAATGACTTTAAGTAAATATTTCTTTTTAATCTTTTAACTTTACCGGTAGATATAAAACTTCAGTATACCCCACATGGTGTACAAACTGTTTTTGTCATTTCAACTTGCATTTTGAATCTTCTTTAGGATGTTTGATGACCATCTAGTTTTGGTGGGCTACATTTTAAGGACTTGTTTCTTTCAATAAAGATCACAATTTACCTATTTTAAGACCTAATATTAAGAAGAATATGATTGCAATTTTCTCAACAAAAGATGTGAGAAAGCTTTCATTTCTATCTTACCTTTCTAAGGCTATCAATTGCAAAAAAAAATGGAATGTGATTTTGAGCTTTTGGGGCAACAGGTGCTGTATATTATTGTTTTAAACATATCTGAAAGACTATAATGTAAAAGTTATGCTTGATTTTAGAAAGAACCCTAAAGAACTATGCCACTTAAGGTTTATTACATATTTTATTTAAGATAAGAAACATGTTTGAAGACAATACAAATTTTCTTTTTATGGATAAAATATTGAAAGAACTTACCATGGCTGACTTTGCAATATGAGGTATTTGAAGGCAAATCAGGCCTTCAAAAATTGTGGGTTTCTAAACTGCAATGAGATTAGTTTTTCTTAAATTACCTGGGATTATAAACAGTGTTTTCAGCAAGTGAATGATAATGGCAATCCTCTTTATATACTTTTCTTACAAATTGTTTTCCACTTATGTTGGCTTACTGTCAGAATATTTTAGTTTTCAGATATCTTAAGTATATCAAATGTGGATTTATTTCAGTTGTGAAGCTACACCTTTTATTCTCATAGAGTTTATATATCATAAAATTTTAATTAAAAACTAAGTCATCAGGATGGTTTATCATATATTTAGAGCAGAATTTCTTTTATACTTTATTCAGATCTGCTAATGGGACTCCAATCACTCTTGAGTACTCAACAGTAGATAATGCAAGAGCATTATAGTCCCCTTGACCTGAGGCTTTACTCAAGTCTTCATTCTCAAGGCAAACAAGAAGTTGCTCTCATTTAAAAATTTTGAACTTGGAATTAAAAATGTAAATTTAAAAATCTACTTTTATTCATAATTAAAATCTTGATAACCTTACTAGTAATTCTATTTAATTAGAGACAAAAGTTCAAGTTTAAGTTTGGTTCCAAGGCACCATAATCAGTACATGGAGAACTGACTTCAGTGATTTTCTAACTAAATAATATTTGTTAGGGTTTGTACCTAACACTGTTCTGAAGCCAATACTTATATTAACTCATTTGATGCACTCTATCATTCTATGAGGTAAATACTTATTATTATCCTCATTTTACTCATGACAAAACCGAAGTACATGGGGTTAAGTCAAGATCACAAAGCAAATGAGTGGGAGACCCAGAGTCTGAACTCTGACATTCTGGAACCAGAGTTTGTGCTTTTAACTACTATACTGTTTTGTTTTATTTGAAATAAATGATCTTTTAAAAAATCACAAAATGAAAACGTCTGTGTTTTCCTTAGACCGAGTCAATTTTTTGTTTCTTTGTAAAAAATTGTTGAGTCAGTCTCTCATGAATTTCAAGTAGGACCAGAGAACGGATGAAGTGTTTTTCACCATATTAGAATAAGTTAGAGGCTCTTGATAATATTAGACATTTAAAATAAGTACAGTACCCACTCATATGGTAAGCGATGAGCCATCTCAGATTATCATTTTTTAAAGTACTTACCTTGTGCTGGGCACTCTTCTATACAAATTTTATACTTTATTTCACTTTATCCTCAATATAGTCCTCCAAGAAAGGTAATATTTATGATGAGCAAATGGACTCAGAGAGGCTGACTAGCTTAGAGATAAGAAATGGCCATACTATGTTTTTAGCTGGGTCTACCACACTCTTAAACATTAAGTCAGTGTTTGAAATTATGGTCAAACATTCAGCTGCATCAAAATGACAAGGAGTGTGATTAAAAGTATCTATTGAGTCTAAATTTCTCGAGAATAGTAAATTTGAGAACTATACTAGAACAGAGAGTCTCAAACTTTTACAGGCAAAAGAATCACCTGCACAGCTTATTACTACACAGATTACTGGCCCCAGAGTTACTAATTTAGTGGGTCTGGGCTGGGGCCTGAGAATTCACATTTCTAACAAGATCTTAGATGACACTGATGTTGCTGGTCCAGGGACCACACTTTGAGAAATACTGTGCTAGATAATGCTGCTATGTGGTGGTAGTTATGAAGAATATATCATTGTTTAGGTTAAAATAATTTTCAAAATAATCTTGCATTTGTTTGCTTTGTTAATTTCATCGTAAATTATCACATGGGGAAATTTTTGCAATCATTTTTATTTTATTTTCAACTATAACGTTCAAAACATTTCAGTGTTTTTACTGATGTAATCATCTATTACACATTTAAGAGTTGTATTATACCCATTCTTTGAATCCTAAATTGCTACAAATAATGCATATTACTGCTTTGCTTAGGTTAAAAAGCAAGGTACGGAATTGTTGAGCTTCTGATTATTTAGGAAGTAGAGAGAAAGCACTTTTCAAATTAAAAGAACATAATCTAAAATCATATGCATCTTCTGGCTGTCACTCCAGCCTCTATGGATCTCCCCCTCCCCATCAATGGATGGTTGCTTGAGCATGAAGCCAGGTACAGTAAAATGCTTTGGCTAGGGTATGTAGCAATTATTCTGTGAGTCGCTGAAGTCCTGCCTCACCAGAGAAAGCCAGCTGACACAATTCTGCCTGAAGGGCTTTTCAGCAGAGCATCTGTTTTTTTGATACACTTTGCCTATTAATTTTTATCTCCAATGTATTGGAACTGAGAAAAAAAATTTCTTCTCCTTGATGCTTCTCTCTGCTTGTTTTCATGTAGATAGCACTGATGTTTCTATAGAGCATAGTCCCACAGAGCAAGAAATGTTTTTTTTTTTTTAACATTTTCTTTGCTTAACTGTGTATTTATTAATAGCGGATTAGATAATCTCGAAGATATATTTCAACCTTTTGTTTCTAAAATTCGGCTATATGAATATATATATATGTATGTATATATATATATACACTTTTTTTTCCTTTTTCAGGGGGAGGGGCTTATTTCTCCAAGAGATGCACATAAATTGGTACCCAAACAAATGTATTCTTGTTTTTTCCCCCTCTAAGTTATAACTGTATTCATTTCAAGAAAACTATAATTAGAGATATTATTTTCAGAGACAATCTATTCTTTAACATCACAGGACTCTATTAGGCCAAAGAGCGTTGGCACAGTGAAGTCATTTCCACTCCTATCAAATATACCAAAGATCCTCTCACGATGAAACTCAGAGACAATCATCACTATAGAAACCACACTAGAGATAGAGATACAGTTTCAAAAGAAAAATGCTGCCTGGAACTGAGAGACAGGTAGGATTTTCTAAAACTCTTCAGTCATAAGTTAAACTTTGGTGATAGTGAGGAATTTTTAAGAATAGTTTTGAACCTGCCTAGGGGTAGAAGAAATAAAACTTTGACACTTTTCTGAATTACTTATATTACATAATTCCCTCAGGGTTTTCAGAAGGGATTATACTATGTTAGATCTTGTTGAAGATGGCGTTTTACAAGCCATCAAGATGAGAAAGAAACATTAACATTGCATTGAAGTTGAAAGATATCGTTTTTGCATTTTGTATACACAAAATCAGTCATTTAATCATTGGATTGTTTGTTTTAAATATTTTATATTGGATGGTGTTATGTCTGAATGTTTTATTATCATTTTAGTTGCATTTTACCTTCTAATAATTTTTTTTTTTTAAAGCAATGGTGAAAATAAGAATCTGAACCTTAAACAATCGGTTATATTTTTTTGTTTATTTAATGTCATGCTTTTAGGTTGGTTCAATAAAGTGTCGAGCACAGTAAATAAAATAACATCTACTGTCTTTGTCTTCCTAAACTTAAATAATTTATGTTTGAACTACTGAACAGCTTAAGTAAAGGAAAAAATGAAATGATGAAATGCAAACTCAGAAACTGCTCACCCTCACAGCATGCCACATCATTCACTCTCTCAAAAGCCAGTAGATATCATTTTCTTTTGTTTTATCAACATAGTGTTGAACCAACCTGAAAGTATAACATTTGATAAACAAAGGCACAGAACAAATTACCAAACATTCAGAGTCTTATTCTTTTCCTTTCACCTTCTCTTTACTTATTCAGAGTTCAAACAGAAGAGGATATAATTTACATACTGTTGATGCCCAAAAGAATTTTGGCTTCAAACAATTTCCCATTTCTCCTCCCAGAGTAAATAGTTGATTTATGTATTCATTGAAACTGAATGGGTGAAGGAATTATTAATGATTAGTGAGTTATTGTGGAGTATTGCCCAAGGGAAGAGAGAGCAGAATCAGAGAGCTCTGGTCTCTTCGTTCTACTAGAGCTTCTGATAAAAAGCTCTTGGCATTGTTGACTATTTATAGCCTTTTTTGGGCTATTCATGCATTTTATTACTGAAAGAAATTGGAAATAGCACGATTTGCAATAAATGGAATTTTAGCGTAGTAGAGCCTTGAGCACTGAATTCTGGAGTTAATTTTATTGGCATGAGTCACATTTCTCGCTAGAACCCACTTCTAAGAAGCGCCAAGACTGCAGATCAAATCTTACCTTGGACTTTCTTGACTTGGTATTGTTTCATTGCATATTACTAACTCTCAATTATGAACACCGCAACAGTTAAATCTGGCTTCCATAAATGCCTGCTAGAGGAATGGAACTGGAATAGTGTTTCTAATTTGGGGTACATGCTTCTTTGAACATTTATGGAATTTTAAATGGTTTGGTGACTATTGGAATAAGGAAAAGTTAGCATTGTAAGGAAATATGGAAGAAACTTATTTGTTAGAACTTGCGAAACTGAGATATCTAATGGATAGAAATAGATTCACTGGTTTTTTTTTTTTTTGGTCAGATGCTTTCCTGACTGAAGACGCTTAACACAAGCTGATAAATTACCTAAAAATTTCAACTAGGCACGCTTCATCAAGTTCTCATATGTTTCCATGAATGTATGATGTTACAAATAATCATTTATAAATTGACATCATTCATTCATTATCAATGAGGCAAAACTCATCAAGTTCTCACATATTTTTATAAATGCATTATGTTAAAAAAGAAAATTTATGAATTGATGTAATTCATCCGATTGATATAATAAGAACAAAAAGAATTTTTCTTAATTCCTGCAGATAACCTTATACCAATGAATCTTGTATCAAAACGAAAAGGAAGACACCTTGACTGATTTAACCATCTTCAGGAAAACAAATTGAGTTAAATAATTATTGAGTGAATGAATAAATGGTGAAAGAATTAGACCATTGGTACTTGTAGCATAAAGGGTGAATATAATACTTCTTTTAGTATGAAGAGACATTCAGAAAAATTTGCACAATAATGCTCTGATAGATCAATCAGCATTTTCATTTGTAGGTATTCAAATTTAAGCTGAAAAATAATTTTTAAATATAGTGGTTGTCTACTATTGCCTATTGCCTTTTGTTGCCTACTTGTCCCTTTCTTTAACCTAGATACCCAGAGCATGTATGCAGCGCCTGACATATTTATTTTCAAATGAGAGAACAAATAGGTAAAATGAATATGAATAAGTAAATATATACTCATGTTGGTAGTCTTGTTTTCTGCTCAAATCAAAGTGCTGGGTAGATGGCACATTGCCTTTCTTGGAAATGCCACACTCAAGTGCACTAAGAGGCTTCTCCTGAACTCCCTTCCTTTGAGATGAGCCCTTCATTTAGTTATGCTTTCTGTTGATCTAGTTGCTTATTTCTTGTTCTAGGGTAGTATCTTCAATTTTTCAAAGACATGCAGCATTCCTCAGATACCTTGGGTGCTTTAAAGGGATGTAACAGTGCCCTCTTCTAAAAAGTAATAATATCTTTCAGCAGATTATACTCACTGGCTAGAACATTTTTAGACCATGTCTTCTCCAACATAATTTACTAGTTTTACCAAGAGTTGCCATTTCTCATACTTGTTCATAGGTAAAACACGGGAATCTTTCCTGTGTCTTCGAGTCTGCTTTTTAACGGGGGAATAGTAAACACATATTTTGGACTTCTACTTAGTCAAAGGACCATGATTATAATTATCCTTAAAAGAAAATGGGGCAACCATGGTTCTAATTTTCTGAGTTAAGCTAGCAAATTAATTTGGTAGATCGTAAGTTTTGTGCCCAAGAAAAACTTAAACCTGAGTTAAGAAAAACAAATTAATACAGTTTATCTCAAGTGAGTGCCCATGAGGCATCATAGCACATTATGCAAATCAAGCATGCATACAAAAGCACGAGACCTGCATCAACCACAATAGATTGCATAAGTCTACACACACACACACACACACACACACACACACATGCACACACAATCAGAAGAGATGGAAATGTAAAGACAAATGTTTTTCTTTTCTCAACATGCAATTAATTAAATTATTATACAAAGTATTGCCTTTTGAATCTCCCATCTTGTTTCTGTTTTCTCTTCAAACAAATGCTGGCTTTATTGTCTTAAGGTGTCTGGAAATTGTTTTCTTTGGAATTTGATTTTTATCTCTATAGTAACAATAGAGGGATACAAATACTGTTATTCTAAGTACATATTTATCTAGTGACTAAAAATTTGGAGGGTGGGGAGTAATCGGTTGTATTTAATTGGCATTACAATGGGAAGGATAATTCTAGGTGATATATCTCTTGAGCTTCTACTTTTCTGCCTACAAAATGAAATGACAACACTTAACATAAATAAACTTATTCAAGCAGATGTACCCCAAAGCAACGAATATAATCCTAGGCACACACTGTGGATATTTAAAAAATATCGTTGGCTTAATAAGGAACAAAAATACTTTGTGTACAAAGTGTTCAATGGAAATATAATGTAAGCCATGTATGTAATCTCATTAAAAAAGCCACATTAAAAAAGTAGAAAGTTGAAACTGATTTTAATAACATATACTTCACCTAATATATTCAAAATATTTTCATTTCTATATGTAATCAATATAAATTTTTTATGAGATGTTTTACATTTTTTAAATCAAAGTCTTTGAAATTTGTCATTTGTTTTACACACTCAGCACATCTCAATTTTGACTAGCCACATGTGACTAGGGGCTACTATATTGAAAAGCACATTCCTGGAAAGTAGATGTGTGCTTGCTATAGATATAGAAATGGTCACCACCTGTCATTCTAGTGATTCTTCAAGTTATATTCAGGGACTTGGTCACCAAATTGATAGGCTTATGCCAGTGGTTGTTCATTTTGGCTGTGTTGCTCCCTAAAGGACCTTTGGCAAAGTCTAGAATACTTTTGGTTGCCACAACTGGGAAAGGGAAGGTATTACTGTCCTAAGGTCAAGGACATTGCTAAATTTTCTACAATGCACAGGATAGCCCTTCACCAAAAAGGATTATCCAGTCCAAAATATTAGTAGTGTCAATGCTGAGGAACTCTGGTTCACACAGAATTGACTGTTAGATAGTAAATTCTGTGACATGAATTTTTTTATGAAGCTGTTTTTTTTATCTTCTTTATTGGAAATTTCTGAAAATATGATGAATATCTACATTCTATGGTGATTTATTTACAGACTTTTAAAGACCACATACTAGAAAATATTTCTTGGGATCCTTTCTGCCTCATAAATATTTGAAATACTTGATAAATAATATACTTTTTTAAAAAGGAAAAACAGATTACCAATCACCGACTGAGTCTAAGTGGCATATGTAAAGTTAGAAGTTGGTGAATGCCAGTAAAATCCTTAAGAGTCTTTGACTCACAGTACAGCCCCAAATTTGGAGAACTAAGTAGTTAAACCAGGTAGCCTTCTGTTCAAGTTTGTAGACTCTGTGGATAGTCAACTTTGAGACCATAAGAGGAGATTAGAGGATGCTACCAAGTTCATAGTTCTGACTTTTTAGGCCAATGACACTGTAGTCAGCGAAGTTTAACCATGCATGTTTCTCTTTTCTTCGCTCGCTTCCACCTTTATAATTTCAGGTTCTTTGTAAAGGATTTGGGAGGAGCAAGGTCTTCTATTGACTAATGGGCTCAGAATGAGTCCAAGATAAAAAAATCAAGTTGTCTTAGCTCTGCAGTAGGAGTTTCTGAGGACTACCTTTGAGTAAGCCTCATGTGATTTAACAATGTTAATTTCTTTAAATCATGTGATATTAATCTCTATACTAATCAGTTAAAGCAGGAAAAGTAATGATTATTTATGCCAAGAACTCATAGGGTGAAATGATATTCTAAGCAGATTAATGAAAAAGAATCAGGAAAAATAAACAATTTTCTTAGTGCTAAAGATACTGTTTTTAGTTTTCTGTTTCTGCTTAACAAATTATCACAGATTTAGTGGATTAAAGCATCAAACATTTACTATCTTCTTGTTTTTGAGGGTCAGGGATCTAGGCATGGGCTGGCTGAGTTCTGCTCAGCATCTGAACAAACTGAAATTAAGGCATCCACTGAAACTGCAATCTGTCTGAGGCTCAAAATCCTTTTCTAAGCTCACTAGTTGATGACAGAATCTGGTTCCTTGTGGTTGTAGGGCTGAGATCTTTAGTTTCTATAGGTCATCTGCCATTCTCTGCCACATGACCCTCTCCACAATATGGCAGTTTGCTTCCTCAAGGTCAATAGGAGAGCATCTGCTTCAATCATCTCAGATTTCTTCAATCTCTAACTTCCGGACTTTCTTTTAAAGCTCATGTGGTTAGGTTAGCCCAACCCAGGATAATCTCCTTTCTGATTTACCTAAAGTCAATTGATTAGGAACCTTAATTATATTCGCAAATCTCTTCCCCTTTGCCATGTAACTTAACCCATTTGTAATAGTGATATCTCGTCATCGTCACAGGACACTCACACACTCCAGGTGAAGAGTTTAGACAAGTCATATATACCAATGGAGGGGGATCTTTAGGGTCATTTTAGAATTCTGCTTGCCAACAATAAAATAGTTTAGTTTATGTGTGTTAAGTGTTTTAAACTTCTAAATACCATTGGAATTTCTAAATACCATTGGAAATTCTAAATACCAATAGAAATAAAATTTTAGTATGTAAAATTTCTATTTTTTTCTTCTTTCTTAGTATTTCTTGTCTAAAATTCTATGTTCAGATTTTTATATATTCAGATTTTTTAAGTTCAGTATTCTCTGCTTTTCTTTTTTTTAGAGGAATTTAACTTCTTTATATTTATCACCCCTAATTTTCTTTGTTTATCTTTATTATTATTTTTTATTCAATTTTTTTATGTTGTTTTAATAGTGGATTTAAAATTCTTCATTTTTCTTTGTGTCAGAAACTGACTTATCTATGTTAACATATTTTAGCTGTTTTATTTTTTCTATAAATAATAGCAATTAAGTGATTATGAAATTTCATGTAGGATCACATATCTGTATGTGAAATATATGAAATATAGTATTCAAGATGAACTACCCTCAACTCGTGGCATAATGCCATGATTCTACCATCACTTTTAATTAAGTAAGTAAACATTTATTAGGAATCTACTACAGGTTAGGCATTCTGTTGAAAATACAGAAATGGATAATAAATTGTCTGTCTTCGAAGATCTTCTAAGCAAACAAATAATTGCTGAAATCTAGTTGCGAAAAAGTGAGAGCAGTGTTGGAACAAAAAACAAATTTACCAACTTTATATAGAAAGTAGTTCAGAGAATCTTTATAGAGAAAGAGAGCTTTGAGTTGGATCTTAAATTATAAATAAAATAAATTCAGGTGGATAGGACATTGAAATAGCTTACACACAAGCAGGAGTTCAAGTACTATATAGTTTGTTATTGCTAATGTCCATGGGATTATATTGAGAGATTAGGGTGGAGAGATAGATAAGGATCAGATCAAAGAGAGCTTTTTATTCATGCTAGTGTTTTTAATTTTCCCTTGAATAAACTTTAAAAATTTAATATTTATTATGATAGTACTATAAAATATTTTAGTCATATGCACTTTATTGCAAAATAAAATATAAGACAGACAGGATGAAAAACCTTTTTTAACCTTAGTTTTTGTAGAGTTAAATACTTTAAATGCTGCTTTGTGGTCATTCAGCTCTTCTGTAATTTTTTTTTCTTTATTTCTAAATAATATCTTTGTGATGCAATATTTTACATGTAAGTTTCTTTTAACAGCTGAAAAGTGACATTTTTATGATTAGGTAAATCTGTCACCTTTTACTATTTTGCATAGCCTTTTGTCTTTCCTGGAGTTTCTAGTTGCCTTGATTTCTCCTTGTATTTCCGGCCTTGGGCACATCATTACATTTTTTCCTAAAATTGAAATTTACTGTCTCTAGTCTATGGACTTTTTTTTTTTTTCCTAGGATCTTGGGCACTCTGTCCTTGTGCTCAAACCTGGTCTGATTGTTTTCTATCCATGCAATGTAGTTGACATTTTGAGACTTTCCTTTACTTATAGCTCTGATTATATCCTTTATTTCTTATATTTTCGTCTTCCTTTTTCTTTGATTATTTTTTTTGTTTGGTTGGTACACATCCTCAAGTTACTTCCTAAAAAAGGGTTATGATCTAGAACATTTCTAAAGCCTTGAAAATATTTTAACTTTGTCTTTATACTTGACTGATAGCTTTGTTGGACTATAGAATTCTAAGTTGTGAGTCACTAAGTCTTAGAATTTTGAAACCAATATGCCACTGTCTTTAGTGACCTTTGAGGCTGGTCTATTGTCATATTTGTAAGTGGCCTGAGCTTTTAGGATCTTCTCATTACCACTGAAATTTTTCAATGACAAGTCTGGGTGTGGAATTTTCATTTATTCATTCATTTATACATACATTCATTCATTCTACTCAAGATTTAGTAAGTATTTTTAATTTAAAGACGGGTCTATCCCTTCAGCTTTAGAAAATTTTAAAAAATTATTTTTTGAATAAATTTTTCTCTTCTCCATTTTTTTTATTCTTCTTGGAACTCTAATTAATCTGATATTGTGCTTCCTGGAATGACTCATTTATGTGTCTTATCTCCCTCCACCCATACTTTCTTCCTCATGTTTTTAACATTATAGTTAGAAAAATTTGTTTGACTTGTATTACAATCCATCTATTGGACTTTTGTGGGGTGAGAGGCAATCATAGTTTTAGTTTTTAAGAACTCTTCCATATTTTGCCTATTCTTTTCTAATAATGTTCTCTTGAATTTCTCTACCTAAGTTTTCTCCTGAGACACACACATACATACATATGCACATATAAGCCTGGGAATAAACAACTAGCTCTTAGCTTTCTGTGCAAGGGGATAGGGGAATACATATTATAGAATTTTTCTGTTTCTATAGGGCATTCAATTAATCCCTCTAGTGTCCATCTGATTTCTCATTTCCTCCCTCAATCAGATATGCAATCTTTGAATTCAAAATGTTTTCAACTTTTACCAGACTTGCCAACCGCCTTCTCTGTTGCAGTTTTCTACACAGATGGTCTTGATGCCCCTCCTGTGCTGTGCTTCAGAAGACAATGCTCTTTTCATTTTTGTACTATCTTCCAGGACTGTGTTGATCTCATGTTCATGACCCTCCTGAGTTTCGTTAATGTTGGGCTGTTTCTTTCTCATTCTTTCCTATTAATTTGGTGGATTCTCAAGAGAGAAAGGAAATCATAACATTCTCAGAGTACACCACCTTAACTAGGAGTCCCTGTACATATATCAGTATTAGTAAAAAAAACATTACAATCATGTTTTCTCTCATGATAAATTTGTCCATTATTAATATGAAGCAAGGATTGAATAAAGGCACAATAAAACACTAAAACAGTCATGAGGCTACGGTAATAGTATGAGAAAAGAAGAGTGAATACAAATTTTTTTATATTTTAGGTTTAAAAATTTGGCATAAAGGTGATTTCTTTTCTTTCTTTCTTTCTTTCTTTTTTTTTTTGAATTGTTTAGTGGTTCTCTGACCCTTCTCTGAATCTGTATTGAAACTATCTTCCAATTTGGGAAAATAGGTTTTAATTTCATGTCAGTTCCCTTTTATATTATCTAATATCTTTACTATTAATCATGTGGATTATTAGAACCATTTTTTTTTCAGTTCCTCTTACATTATTACTACTACTTTTTGCAATGTACTTCTGATGTAGCCATGTAGCACTCATACATCTTTAGCATAAATGATATGTTGCTCCATTGCATTAGTTTTTTCTCCCATTATAGTTCTTAATTGCTTATAATAATATCTCAAATTTGTTGTACTTACAATAGTCCTTGTTTTGTGTTAAGGGCTCAATCAGCATTACCTCACTTAATTCATATAGGTAACAGACTTTTGATTGTGTTGTATTATTCCCATGTAACATGGGAAATTGAGGCAGACTAGAGTTAAATAAATGGCTTGGTCAAGATTACAGAGCTAGAAAGTTATAATGCTTAGCCTTGAGTGTAGTATCTCTCTCTTGTTTCATGATGTATGTGTGTATTTAAATCACAATATGTTCTTTACTTTATTACTATCATTACTTTATGTCTATCATTATTCCAATTTAAAAAATAATTAGGGTAAATTCACTTATATTTGTTTGAGACTCTTCTCTTGATGGTTCTGTTCCTGCTTTTATTTAGTCTACATATGTCTGCACTGCTTACTTTTTAAATTTAGATTTTGGTCAGGTTTGCTTTGTTTCTTATCTCTGTATTATTTTCCTTTTTTCTCATTGCAACCTGTTTTATTTCTCTTGCTTCATTTTTCTTCCTAAGTGATAACCCTCATTCTAGATTATAACATCATTTTCATTAAGGCATTAACTGATCTTTGGAGTGAGAAAAAAAGGCCAAATGTCTTAGAAAATATTGTTTTCATTTATGTCTATATTGGCCATATTTAGTAATATTCAATTTCTGATGAAAAAGTCTAATATTGTGTTAGAATCATTCAGCTCATCCTAAATTCATGTGATGTCTAACTTGTGACATAATAATATATAATTCACCATTATTAGAGAGAAACAAAGGGAACCACAAAAAGTGATTGCGAACCACAGATTATAGTTAATTTATTTTCTAAATTCAAAGATATGGTGCACCCAGCTTATGTATTCAAGTCCTACAATGTATATGTGTGTGTGTGTGTGTGTGTGTGTGTATATGTATATATGTGTGTGTATATATGTATATGTATGTACACACACACACACACACACATATACTAACTAGAAAAAGAAATGATGCCCAAGGTGGCCAAATGTGGGAGAGAAATAAATATGTTTTTTTCTTTGATTGAGAACTTAGTCCCCTTGTTGTGATTCAAATAATATGTATTAATTTTTTGATTTAGCTTAGATTAAGGACCTGAGAATTCACCCAGGGTATACCTTTTGCAGGCCTGGCACATTTATAATGCTAGCTTAATATCACTGCATCAGTTTTGGGTTTTGTATAAAATGAAAAGAACATAGAATTTACCTCATTTATTCATTTCCAAGATTTTGAAACTTTTGTAGCATTTGGTATTTGTTGAAGCATTAATATAAACACTAAATCTAATAATTCATAGTGTAAAGATAATATCATTTTATATAAGGTAAGCTATTTCTTGAACCAAAAAATGACAGAAAATGATAACCTCAAATAAAGAAAGGATGCACAGGTTGGCAGAATAAAATAATTGTAATACAGATAATTTTGCTTTATAATAGGATTGTGTGGTGAGTGTATGTGTCTGTGTGCATATGTGTATATATGTTATTTTAAATTCTAGCTTGAAAGGCAAGATATACTAGTTAGACTGGTTCCCAAGCATAACTATGTCATAAATTTGGTGTTTGGGCAACATATAACTTTACTGGAATTGTCTTAATAGTTACTTTGGAATAATAGGATTGGGAGTTGTATTTTGTCTTTCATTGCAATTTCTATTAGATACATAAAACATTTTATTTTCCTTCAACTTTTTTTTTATTTTATTGAGTTATGATTGAAGGACAATAAACTACACATACTGAACGTTTATAATCTTAATAGTTTTGCCATACACAAACTCCCTTAAAATTTTCATCACAATTAAGATAACAAACTTTTCTGTCACTTCGCAAATTTCTTCTCCATCTCTTCTTCCCCATGAACCCTAGGAAACACTGACCTGCTTTCTATAACTACAAATTAGTTTGTATGTTCTAGAATTTTATTTAAATAAAATCATGCAGTCGGTATTCTTTCTTGCCTGGTCTATTTTATTTAACGTGATATTGAGATTCATCTGTGTTATTGAGTACAGTAATTGGGTGATTAACAATGGGGATATGTCCTGAGAAATTTGTCATTAGGCAATTTTGTCATGTGTGAACATCGTAGAATGCACTAACACAAACCTAGATGGTATAGACTATTACTGTAATTGTGTGTGTTATACTTTTATATGACTGACAGCACAGTAGGTTTGTTTATACTAGCATCACCACGAACACATGGGTAATATGTTGCGCTACAACGTTATGATGGCTACTAGACGATGGGAATTTTTCCGCTCCATTATAATCTTATGGATCATTGTCATATATGCGGTTTGTCATTGACCGAAATGTCATTATGCCATTTATGACTATATTAAAAATGTCTTCCTGTTTATTGCTGACTAATATTCTACTGTATAGATATACCATAATTTGAGGTTGTTTCTGAATTTTGATGATTGTAAATAAAGATGCTATTGACATTCACATAAAAGTATATGTGCAAACACCTTTTTTGTTTGTTTGTTTCTCATGGGTCAATGGCTAGGATTGAAATGGCTAGATCATATTGTAGGTATGAGTAAGTTTAATATTTTAAGAAATGACTGAATTGTTTTCCAAAGTATTT
>NW_006434369.1:11079828-11086297 GCF_000325575.1 Pteropus alecto
TTCCTCTACATCCTTCCTAAAATTTGGTATCATCAATCCTTTAAATTTTAGTCAATTTAATGTATGTTTAGTAGTATCTCATCATGGTTTTGATTTGCGTTTCCTTGATAATATCAAGCATCTTTTCATGTGCTTATTGATCATTTATGTATATTTTTTGTGAAGAGTTTATTCACATACGTTTACCATTTTAAAAAGTGGTTGTTTTCTTGAGTTATGAGTTTTTTTATATATTCTAGATACAAGTCCTTGTCAGTTACCTGTACTGCCAGCAATTTCTCCCAGTCTGTGGCTTGCTTTTATTTTTATTAATTGCACTTTTCAAAGAGCAAAAGTCTTAAATTTTGATAATGTCCAACTCCTAAATTTTCTTTATTTTTCATTCTGTTTTTTATCTTTGTTTATCACAAAATCATGGAGATGTTCTCCTATGTTTTCTTATAAACTTTTATAATTTTAGGTTTTACTTTTAAATCTGTGGGCTATTTCAAGTTAACTTTTGTGTATGTTATATGGTAAAAGTCAATGTTTATTTTTTTCCAATGTGTACATCAGTTGATCCAGAACAATTATTGAAAAAAAATCTCCATATCTCTATTGAATTGCTTTAGAACCTTTGTTGAAAATGAGTTAATCGTGTATATTTATCACTTTTTTCTGTTTGTTTGTCACTACTTCTTCTACCCTTTACTGTACACTAGCAGAGTCCTTGGGTTTTAACACTGCGTTTTACATGTTTGTCATTTTTTTTTTTACCTACAAATATTTAAATGAAAAAAATTTACCCTAATTTGTAATATCTTCTAATGATGTTACCATTCACAGCATGCTCTGTGTCATCAGGACACAATCTGGGGCGAATGTCTCATCAGTGGCAGAAATTAAAAGACAGGAAAGTCACAGTCAACTACAAGACTAATTACTGTTAATATTTATTGAAGCGATTCTTTCACATTCAATAGGGAGAACAGTCTGTTCTTGAATTTCTACATCTGAAGTATGTTTGAAATATTTCTCAGTAACATTTTATAATCAAGAAAAAAATAGAACTTCAGGAGCAGAAAAAAAATCATTCTTCCTCTAAGTCTGTGGTTTTCAATGGGAGAAAGGGTGATTTTTCCTCCCAGAGAGGCAATGTTAGAGACATTTTTCGTTGTCACCACAGGCATCTAGTGAGTAGAAGCCAGGGCTGTTGCAAAATGTCCTACAATCTATAAAACATCCCCCTTCCTTCCCTCAAGTCAGTGAAATATCTTGCCCCAAATTTCAATAGTGCTGCAGTAGAGAAACCCTAATATGAGAATTCAAGTACTTAGATCCAAATCTGGCCTAGATAGTATTCCTATCCCTCTACTACCTCTAACACTTAAGTGATTTGATATGACATGGCTTCATGATTTCTTTTGAACTAAATGATAGTTGTTCATAAAATAAATTTGTCATTATTTTCACCTATGACCCTCTTGGAATTATATTTTTAATTTATCAGCTGTGCTGTTGTGTAAAAAGGACTAGATATGAATTAAAAGACATGGACTCCATTTATGTTTCCATAAGTTCCAAGATACACTTGATTTAAAATAAGATCTGTTTTGTATCCAGATTGTCTCTGTCACATACTAGCTTATGTGTCCTTGGGAAAACCTCTTAACTTTGCTAAGCTTTAAATGGAAAGAGTTTAAAATTTAAAAATTTTTAAATAATTTAAATATTGAAAGATAATTTAAAATTGAGCTTTACAATGGGAATAATCTCATGGGCTGTTGTGAGGGCTAAATGTACTTATTATTATAATAATATACTAAATTTACTTTATTATTATTTATTATTAACAAAGTACTACAATAATACTTTTATAATACTAATATTTATTATTAACACTTAAACATGTTCATGTATGAAACATGTTTATCACCAGACTTTCATCTTATAAATAGTTAGGTTCTCCCTGTAATTCTGAAGGGTACTGGTTTGAATCAATAAACGCTATTCAGAAGATGTTTCTTAACTTGAAAAAGGAAGTTATGCATATATATTAAAATAAAAACTTAAAGCTTTCATAAGCTGGGATTCTTTTTACTTATGTATTTTCAAGATCACTAATACAAGTTGGTGATGAAATAATTCTTAGACTAAAAACAATAGTAATACTTGGCAACTCAGTAGACACTTTTAATTCATTTATTTGTTCTGAAAAACATACTGTATTTGGGAGCAGTCAATTCACCTATTGGGAACCTAAACAAATTTTGATTCTGGACTTGAGGTTGCAATGCTCCTTTGGTTCCATCTCTTCTGATGCTGCTCATTACCTCCCCCTGTCCTTCTAGTCGGCTAATTTAAGGATAGTGAGACCTCAAGCTAGTTGATTTAACTAGCAACTCTCAAATAATATTTTTGAAAATATTCATTGCGTAGGGCAATATGAGCTAGAGAAACTCAGTGAGATAACCAACATAATCTGTTGCAATTTTTATGTAGATATGATATGTGTCACCACCAACAAACATTTAAATGTTTATTTTTAAGATGCTACTATCTGGGGATCCAAAGAAACTTGCTACCTCAGTTAGCATTATAGTGGGGGTGATACTCCACATAGTAGTCACAAGTGCAGTGGTTTGGTATGGATGCAGAGGCTGGAGATTTGCAAGATCATGGAGATTATTTTGATCCTGTCAGGTCTCCACTGTCTCCTCAACTTGTCTGCTCCTCTTCAGAGAAAAGTCACCTCCCTTCATGATCCCCAGCTGTTCACACTGCTGGTGTGAAGACTTGGCAGAGAAGAATGTTAGAACTCTCTCAGATGGGTATAGTGGACAGTGTGTTGAATACCCCAAAAGTTTCTTTCTACTGATTTTACACCTTTCCTTTAGGTTGTTTCTGGATTATTTTGTTGTTCTTTTCTTCATCTCAGTCCCCTTCTTGGTAAATTAAGAATTTTGTTCATTATAGCTTATTTAAATTACCTCATAGGATATGCAGCATGTTTATTGTAATTGGGTAGATATTTCTTTGTTTAAATTCAATAAAAAATTTATTTGCAAGCCTTGCTGTGGTTGCATGAGAAACCAGTTTCTATTAGCCTTTCATACTGCAGTACAATTTCAACCTTAAGTAAGCTGTGTGTTGAGTGTGTGAGTGTGTGTATGTGATTGCATATGTGTTTGTGTATGTGAATGTGTAAAAACAAGGCTGCCCTGATAATGGAAAGAAATCTGGATTTGGAATCAGAAAATTCAGATGTGTGCTAAGGCTTGGTTTTACTCTTTTTTAACTGTGTAAACTTGAAAATATCTTTGGGCTTTTGTTTCAAAGTGTTGAAAATCAAAACATATTCAACTCATATTTACTGAGTATATTCTACGTGCCAAACATACAATGAGGTAACAGTAATAATGTTTTTTTTTCCACTGGCATCACTGAAGTGTTAAAACAGTAAATAAAATGTGGTATGTTAGCAAGATTTGTAATCTCTATGAAGTTTTCTAAGTGACATAATTACATGGAAAATATGAATAGTGATGCAAATCATGTGCTATAGTATTTTAAGGTGCAAGCACAAGTGGAGATACATACTATGTACTACAGGGATTTAAAGGAGTAATGAGGTAAGTTTTTCTGGAGGAGTAGAAGCTGATCTGGATAATGAAGGATGGTTAGAACATACATAAGCAGAAACTTGGGCAGAGAGAATAACATCAAAAAAGAAATTGGTCTCTCTGATTCTCTTTGGCAAGTAGAATTCATATTCTCTGGAAACCAAATTGTTTATTGATTCTCCGGGGACTGCTTCTTGCTGTAACATGAGCAGTGATTTCATTATAGTTGAAGTTTTCATTTTGTTTCATAGGTTGGCTGCCCATGTTTTGTTCAATGATATCCTGGTCTTTGTAGAGTGCTTCATTTGGTCACAGAGGGGAGGCTTGTGCCCCCTGAACACTTCCTGGCTTTGCTGTCAGCCTTTGATTATTTCTCCAACCATTCTCTAGGCCTGTAATACATCCATGCCACTTGTCTACAGAAAGTTTGAAAGTAGTGAAGTTGATCTAAACATTTTTGTGAACAACTGAGCAGTAAGTACAGTTTCAAAGTTGCAGCAGCTGTTTGTGTCTTTGCCTTGCAATCTGGTGTCTTAACTGGAATCCTTTATGTCAGAACATAATCTACTTAAAAAGTTTCCATTTGTGTCACGAATAATAAACTTGATGGCTCTTTACAACATCCAAACAGCCTCTTTAAGCTGCCTCTTCAGATGATAGTCTTCTTTCCCCAATGAAGAAATCAGAAAAGTAATCATTTTAGGTTTCTCATGAAACATTCATTCTTTGGTATGATGGCTAAAAATGTAATTGACAAGTTGTGCCTGTACTGTATACACAGCATATAGTATTATTAAATATAAAATGATACTAAGGTATATCATATAGTTTAGGTTTAAAATGTTTACTATGCGTATTAAATAGGTTATAAAATGCATATACACACAGTCTAAGAGGATAGGGAGTTCTCTAAGAAAGTCTGTGCCTGGTGGTTTTAAGTTTAATGGCTCTATCACACATATCCCAATGCCAAGCCACTATGGCAGAGTCAACAGCTCACTTTTTTTTTCTACCTCAATTTTATTTTTCTTTCTTCTCCACATTGTCTGGCTATATGCTCTTTACATCTTCCTTTAATATGCATCAAGATCTTCAAGCACCTATTTGTATTTGCCCAGATTTCATCACGGATCTACTCCTTTTTTCTTTCTCCACTGGCTGGATTTTAGGCAGTTTATCTTATTACTCATTCAAAAGTGAAAGCAGAGCTAAAGAAATCATGAAGCACGCTAACATCATGCTAAGAGCACCCTTTCCAACTCTGATACAGTCAGAGACAATACAGTTAGAGTTGCCATAAACATAAAGTGTCTTCACTAACTGAACTGAAGGTAAATAGGATGGCCAGTTGGCCTCATTCCTCAGCAACCCATGACCTAGGAAACTTTCTTTTGGACTAGGTTCAACTGCTGAACTTGAAGAAATAAACATATACTTCCTAGTTTCTAGCTTTGGTCTACTTTGCTTCTTAAAGAAACAATAAAACACAAAAGGAACAATACAGTTGTTGCAATAAAAAGTTTTATGAATAGTTTAGCAGTAATTAAACAGAGCCAAAGAGAGAATTAGTAAACAGAAAGATAAATATGTACAAATAAACCGGAATATAGCCCATAGAACAAGGAGACTGATTACATAAAATTGAAGTTAACAGACATAGAGGATATAATGAGAAAATGTGGTATTTTAATTTTGAGTTCCAGAAGGGGAAAATAGAGAGAATGAGGCGAAACAATACTTGGACGGGTAGTTACTGAGATGTTTTCAGAACTGATTATAGACTTGAATCATCAGAGAATAAAACCCACAAATTATTCCAAGCAAGAGAAGTAAAAAGAAATCTACACATATAACCATTGTAGCGGCACCAAAGAGCGCCAAGCACAGAGATGATCTTAAAATAATTCAGGGAAAAAAGCAATTAGACTGAAAGCAACCTCTGATACCATGTTGAGTTACTATAATTGTCAATCCTAAACTGTTTAGCAAGTAAAACTGTATTTCAAGAACGAAAAACAAACACCTTTTTAGATAAACAAAAACTGAGAATTTGTCAGTATAACGCTCTAACTAAAAATACTCATAAAAGCTATATTTTAGGAGGAATAAAGATGACTCCACAAAAGGTGTCTGAGCTACAATAAGATGTGTGCAAAGAAATTGAAAAACATGTAGATAAATATAATCACTGACAGTATAAAATAATACTAATAATGTCTATTTTGTGTGGCAAAACAAGAAGACAGAACTACGATGCTGAATGTCAATAACTTATAAGTTTGGGGAGGGTGACAAGAGTTAAGGCATTCTATGGTTTCTGCACTTTTTGGTTGGAGAATTAAGATAATGATTAATTTGCAATTTTGATATGTAGGTATTCCAAAATTTCAAGGGCAGAATAGAAAATAATTCAGTTAAAGTCTAGAGAAAAGTTGAAATGAAAATATCCAAGGTAATATAAGAAAAAAAGACAAAGCAAGACAACCAGAAAGCACAGAATAACATGATAGAAATGAATCAAAATATACCACACAGTACATATAAATGGACTAATTTCAACAACAAAGCAGATTGTCAGACTAGATAAAAATAAAATGTAATTCTATGTTGTTTACAAGAGACAAACCTAAACCTTATGGAACTTCCAGAAATATGCACTGGAAGACAGGTGCAAAAATGTTCCTGAAAGCATTGTTTCTTATAGAAACAAACAAACAAGAAAAATTGGACACAACCCAAATCAAATGCCCTTCAATAGGAAAACGTTTAAATACATTGTGGTGTATCAATTTGTTAGTACAATATAATCAATGAAGATAAATGAATGACAACCACATCAATCGACATGAATGAATCACAACAATATG
>NW_006434369.1:11086356-11117270 GCF_000325575.1 Pteropus alecto
TTTTATATATATATACATACATTTTATTTATATTTATATATATATATATATATATATATATAGCATATTTACAAATTCCAAACATCCAAGATACAGAATATATTTACTACAAATGTAATAAAGCCTACTAAACTATGGAAATTATATCTAGAAAATTCAATGCAGTGAATTCTCTGAGTGATGATTGAGGGAACTACCGGAGCCAATTTTATGGACATGTGACTTGTGCAGTCACAAAGGATCCCATGTTTAGAAAGATCATACATTTTGTCTAATGCTCTTGAAATTCTTGACAATTTTGAACGAGGGACCTTTCATTTTCATTTTGCATTGGACCCCTCAAACTGTGTAGCCAGTCCCGGGGGTTACAAAAGTGCAGAGATAAGAGGGGCACTTGAATTGTACCACTGATGTTCTTTCTTAATTTGGGTGATGAGTGTTTGACATTTGTTTTATAAACTTCGTGAACAGTGTTATACATATCTGTATGTGTGAAACATTTCATTTTATAAATTAATTTTAAAATGTTACCGTCTGAGCCATTGTTTATAATAGTGATCAGAAATACCCAGGCATGAGAGTCACATAATCACTGTCTAGGTGGAATTCAATATTCTATTTATATGGTTGTGATGTGGAAATTGGTCTGAGTTGTTGAGTAATTATACTTGAGCATATGCTTTCGACTCTATAAAACCCGGGTGAGTAATATCAATTTAGGGGGAAAGAAGAGCCCTCTGTATTTCCTTACACAGTTGGATATCCAGCTGCTCTTGTTTTCATACTGCAAGTGCATTTCCTTTGCAAACTTGTTAGCTCCTGCATTATTTGGAGGCTCTGCTTTTTTAAAGCAGGCAGCACTTAAAAACTACAGGGCAGAACCTATCTGATTCTATGGCTGTCACCAGCAGCTGGTGCACCCAGCGTCCTCTGAGGAAGTTAGCTGCCCTCTAGCCACCGTGGATATTGTGCGAACACAGCACATCTGCTCTAGTCAGTGGCTCACTGCGCTTGTGCGGCTGTAGAGTCCAACGCGCCATTCATGTGTGGTTTGGCAGCTTCAAATTTCACACATAGAGACAGCTGGTGAAATAGTTTGCTAAGTGGTGCACCCCCTTTTCATCCAGCCACCTGGATGATTCTGAGAGGCACAATGTGACCATCACTCTTTAATGCATTGCTTGGTAGCCAGCATCGGCCAAAACTTCTTGGGAATTTTCAAAGGCAATACAACACGTTCAGTTTTTCTGTACAGCTTCCAAAGAACTCTTGGTTGTTTCAGCTTAATTGTATCCTTTAAGTGCCTCTTTACCCTGACCTTCAATCCCCTTTTACTATCCTATTACTATGCTTCTGCTCTCTCAAGTGCAGTGAAGTACAGGGACTCTGATATTATGTATTCATTCCTTCAGTCACTCAATAAATGTTTATTGAACATCTTAAATCTTAACTCTCACTGCTGCTCAAGTCTTGGTCCACTTTGCCTCTCCTTTCCTCTTTTTCATCCTTTTTCTTCCTTCTTGGCTCTCATTTATAGGGTTTAAGGGTCTACTACCCTGCATTTATTCTTTCTGGCAATGTTTTGCAAGCTCTGATCCACTCCCCCTTTTCACAATCCAGCCATGACTTTTCTGGTTTTGTGGTGGATCACATAATTTGTTGTGCTACCTAGAGGTTCCTTGATGAATTCTGGAATTGTGTAAATTAAAAGGAAATACAACTTTGAAAAGCACAATTTGTGTAATAAGCAAGATTCACCTGTACCTGTTGCTCTCAGTTACAGTGATCTGCCTAGTAAATAGCACACAGAGAATATCTATTGAAAAGTATTGGACACTTTTCGTTCAATATACAAGTCGCATTGCAACAAGTCTCAGAAGTTGTCCAGTTAACTAGAACCATTAGCTTACCCTCAAGTCAAATTTGGTAAATCTAGATAATCTTCAATTTAGATAATCTGAATCAAACCAATGGTTAATTGAGGACTTATGTGAAAGGCATTAGGGGACACACAAAGAGCCGCGGGATATACTTGCCTCCTTTTAGGAGCTTACAGCTCATTATAGAGACCTATATGTATGTAAAAGGAAATTAATAACACAAAGTAAAGTGACAATGAGTCATTCAGGTACTAAGTTCCGTAGGAAAGCAGAACAAAGAATGATTATTTGTGGCCAATATGCTCAGAGAACTATAGTGGCAAAAGGCATTTCTCCATACTTAATTAGACTCTTTTTGGAGTCAGGTAAACTTAATACTTCTTCAGAAAACTAACTCCATAGAAAGAAAACACTTGGATTACTCTATTATTTCATTGTTTGAGACAGATTTATTTCGAATTATTGTTGGATGTTTTCCTCTTTTTGTGTCTTTTAAATTGAGTGCACATTTGCACAGTTTAATTGCTTATTTTTCTCACTGGAAGATTATGTCAATGAACTTTCTTCTACAAATTGAGACCTTATTTTGGGTTCTGTGCTCTTTTTTATTGTTAATAATTAATTCGATTCATTGCAAACTAATTATACCTACTGTAGGAAAAATGAGTTATTGAAGATCAGGGCGTCTTAGAGACAAGGCCACATGTCTTAGAAACAAATGGGTCTGAGTTTGAATCCACCCTTTACTATTAACCTTGCTGTGCAATTTTATTCAATTTATTTAGTCTCTTTAGCCTCAGTTTCTTTATCTGATAAATGAATACATTTATTTTATAGGGTTTATTTTATAAGATTACATAAAGTACGTATATACCACTTCTGTTTGGTTCATAGAAGGTGTCATATATACTAGCAACTATTATTATTTTACTTTAATTATCCCAATTCACTTCATGTATGTGAGGAGACACAAAAGGAGTCTGTAATTTTAGGAAATATTTTAAGGTCACTGGATTAAACTAAAGGCTTTTTAAAGTTAATTCTTTCAAAAATTGTACTGGCTAGAGAACATTGTCTTTTTTTCATGTTGTTTAGATCTTAATGGTACTTCATGGGTGGTCTGCCAGTTGAGTTTCTTGTCTATTTTTTAAAGAAGAGTATCTATAATTCTTAAAATGGGTAATTTGCCAATTTTCACATGCTTTGTTTTCTCTTCTCAAATCAACATGTCTCCATATTTATACAATTCAGAGTTCAAACAACATTCATTACACTGCTGTCGCTGTACATAAAGACAATCCAAACTTGTTATGCCCAAATATAAAACACGATCCAACTAAGTGAACAGATGTGTTGCATGAGCAAAACCTCACCATGTTGTTCCTATTTATTGTCTGCCTTGTTTAGAGGGCGTGCCTGGTGCTTCGAGGTGGTGGATAAAGGGTCTTGCCAGTTGCACTTATTTAATGAAACATTTTATGCACATCTTGTTCCTCTGTTCTGTTGCACTGCCCTTGGGTGAGAGAATGGTTTTTAGGAAGTTTGGTTAAACTTGTCAAGCCTTTGAAATGACTTTAAAAATGTTTTATAGTTACAAAAATAATTATGTTTATTTCAGAAAAATAAACACGCTCTCTTAATTTTGGAGCTAAGATGAGCTTTTAAAATGCAGGAATTCCAGCAAAATTCTGTCCAGCTTTTAAAATGTCTGCTGCATTTAAAAACATTTTGGTGCTTATTTTCTACTCCTTTCTACATCTTTCTCATATATTAAGGATGAGAAAACACTAACACCTGTCTGTGGAAAGGAGGCCCAGCATCCTCTATCAGACAGAGGTCTCATATAGCTCTGTTATATGAGACTTCTGGACTTCTCCTTAGACCCTTTCTTCTATCAATACTTTTCCTTGGGACCAAGGGAGGGTAGATGAGGCTGGCCATCAGCACTAAGCCCAAGGGACTTAGGTGGTGCTCCGGCCCCATTTCTTAAGGGTTGCTTACTGATATGTCCAGCATGCTCTCTAGGATTTTGATAAAAACATCAAGTAGATCCACCTGGTTCAGGTGGAAATCTTTATTAATTCTTAATAATGAAAAGATTCCTTGGAAATGATTGAAATTCAGAAAAGAATGAACTATGTACTTTGTATCTGTCAGCCTGGTTCTGTTAGTAAAAAAACAAACAGACAAAAAACCAGCCCCTTCTCATTTGATTTTCAGTTACAATATTACTAGAAATTAAAAAAAAGTCTCTTTCTTTTTTCATCTTTCTGATTTTCCATTGGCCTGTGGTATGTTTCTTTACTCATGACAGAAGACAGTTTGCCCTAATCAATTTCATCCACTTCAGTCTGGTACTACCCTGTGACAGGGCGACAGAGAAATGAAAAGAGCATATACATGAGAACGAACTGTCTGGGTTCAGCTTCTGATTCTGCTACTTACTCTCTGTGGTAATAAATAAGCTTCTAATCTGTTTCCTTGCCTGTGCAAATAAGGACGCCATTTAATGTCTTCCTCAAAGCGCTGTGTTTTAGGACAATATCAAAATTACCAGTTGCTTCCTCTCCATGTGCTGGGTCTTGTTTAACTTTAAAAAATAATATGATGCAATGGAAGTTCCAGGAGATGATGAGACAGACAACAGCCAAGGAATTGTGAGTGTTTCTTTTGGGGTTCCTATTGAATACAGTATTACTCACTCTGCCTTCAACCCTTTGCCAAAGGTGTGATTCCTTCTGTCTTTGGTAGGAAAGACTGCTGAATGGGCTCACCTGGTGGCGAGGGTGGCCCCCTAGGTGTTTGAACATAGCCCTCAGTCAAGCTCCATAGTGAGGTTCTGAATTTAGATGGTTCAGACTTACTGAGAATGAAACCTGAACTGCAGACCCTTGGTGACATCCAACTCTTTCTTGTATATTACTTGAGACAGGATCAGAGCTGACATTCAAACACAACTTGTTTTCCTGGTGCAGAAAATTGTAGGGCAAGGGTTTATTTTTCCTTTTAACTTAATTCCTTAATCGAAATATTAAAAAGCAAGCAAGTATAATTTCATAATTTCTAGACCAGGAGGCTTTAAGAAAGAGATTCTGCAGGTATTAACATTTTCTTCAGTGTTGGTGTAATTTATCTTTGGGTAATAGGACATACATATTTTGCTTCACTTTGCTTAATAGTTCTTTATTAACCTTGTGTATTCTGCATGAAGATGTCAGAGTTCACATAAAATGTTGTTTTTATTGTTAAACGATATTATACATTCCCAGCATTTAGCATGATGCCTAGTCCCTACTAGAGTCAATATATATAAATAAAGACCAATCAAAGCTGCTGTTTAAATAGCAGTAGTAGTAAGTTCTCACGCTTTCTATCTGCTGTTCCTCCAAGTTCAGTCTTAAAAGAATACAGGTTATTCAATGATTATTTTTATTACAGCACTTGTTTATTTTCAATTTTCTATTTCACAAATTGCTGACTATGCTACAACTGTCACTGTGTAAACATTCTGTGTATAACACCTGCTTTGAACCACTTGCGCTATTGTAGAGAGAGAAGTTTTTAAAACCCATTTGGTTTCAGACAAGAAACAAAAATTAGTTAAAAAATAACATGTAACACTCTCCTCTGTTTCTAAGACTGTTACCCATTACTTCCTTCTCCTGCACCCCTCCTCCAAACGCTGCCTTGTTAAAGGCTTCCTGTTTAATCACTTCATGTTTACTTCTATGGGAGCTTATATTAGTTGTGTAGATCACCACTTTTGTCGCTGTTAAGGATGAATAGATACTCGATTTGATAAAGGATCTCCAAGACAGCCTCATTTCTGATCCTCCTCTAGTTTGCCAGTTTGTAATGAGACTTTCTTTGGAAAGCAGACTTTTTCTTAAAGTAAGTAAAGTCTGCAGGTTTTAGCTACAAAAGACCTGCTGATTGATGTAACCTGAGTTAGAAGAGCACTTTGCGTTTATACAGAACTATGTTTAAAATGAAAGGATGGGATTGGCTCTTAGCTTCTTCGGATTGTGTGTGTGTGTGTGTGTGTGTGTGTGTGTCCTGGTCACTTTCAGTGTGGATTAGAACCACATTAACTGTCTCAGAGAGTCTTGCACTTGTACCTCTGTACTTGTTGAGTTCTCCCCGCACTATCCCCTGCCCCACCTCCCAATGCCTCCTCTGACTGTTCAAAGTAGAACTTATTTCACTGGGAATCTGCAGGAACCATTGGGAGGCTTGGCCAGAAGGTGACTTTAAGGCTTACCTTTTTTCCCCATGGGTTACTAGTCTGTGTGAAGACAAACTTAAAGAAAAAGAACTGATTCTAGCTTCACCCTTACATTGAGAAAGACAACCTTTAATCAGACCAATAGCATACCTATACAAAGTATATTTTATAAAGGAAATGATCAATTAAATGAATAGGCATACATTTGAAAAATTCTTTGAATCAGATTAAACAGAATTTCTGTGTCAAAATATGCCCAAAAACTGTCCTAAATTCCTAAATCTGGTTATCTTATTAATGAGTATAAACTAGAGTAGCTGAAAAATATACAATTGAATCTTTTGGGAAAGGAGAAAGAAAATAGAATAATTCCATGATTTTTTTTGTTTTGTAAACCTAGAGTTAAAGACTTAATCATCTGCCTATTGCTTGAAAGCAGCATGTACACATAACAAATGTTTTAAGAAGATGTGTAATGGCTGAGTGTACCTGCAGAACTGGTCTCTCCACAGGGGTACTTATTCCAACTCAACCCTAGGACAAAATATACTAATGGTGTTTTGAGGCTACAGAGAACGTTTATAAAAGGAGATAGGAACAAAACTGAACTCATACTCTGGGCCAAGAGAATGGGGCTAGGGAAACATAAGTGTTAAAAATAGCTCAAGAAGAGCAGTGAGGAAATTGAGACACAGAGCCTGAAGCCTAGCAATGTCATGAAGATTGTACAGACAGTCAATACTGAAAAATTTATCCTCTAATCCACAAACCTTTTGAAAGCATTCATTGTGTTCTAGTCATAGATTAAGTGTAGGTCTAGGAAAGACATCTACCTTCTCTCAGATGGTTTACAGTCTTGAAAGAAGAAAAAAATCATTTAAACAAATAAGGGATATTAAGCTATGCAGTGTAGTGACAATGAAAGAAGATGTCTCAGTGGGGCCCTAGGAAGAAGTAAGCATTGAAAGAGAGCTGGAAAGCCTTCATAGAGAATGCAAAGGGAAATCTAATAGAACATAGCCTTCAGGAAATCAGCCAAGAGTTTTGTATATAAAAACTCTACTTATCATGATACACTAATCTTGGATTAAGCAAGTAAGGCAAAAGGCAATCTGTCGGAGCCAGCCGACGAAGTAATTGAGGGTACCTGAAAGGGGGAGCATGGACTGAGGAAAAGAAAGAAGACAGACAGAATTGCAGGAGGGATCACAGATTCAAGCTGTGTCCCCGAGTTTATTTAGAGCACACTATTTATAACATTACAATAAGAAAGACAGTAGTCAAGAACCAAGGTTAGCCAGATTACTATATCTATTAGAACAATGAGATTCTCACAACTCAGAACTCTCTGCTAAACTGTTGCAAGGAATGTGCAATAATTGCTATGTGAACATTTACCTCCCCGTTTTTCCCAGCGCTTTACAATCTCAACTTCTTACATTGTTGCCAAGTACACAAATATCCTTGTTCCTTGTTATACGATTTCACATGTCCATGAGTGACTCCCCACAGGAGTCTGCATGTTCCTGAGTCATGTCTGTCTAATATTCCCTGAGAAGCACTGTGGAAGGGAATTCAGAAGTCAGCCAACAATATTGGAAAAGGGGAGTAGTTGATAATCTGGGAAATTTGTTCATGGGTAATTAAATCTCAGAAACTGAGGTTGGCCAAATGGGGAGATTCCATATAGGAGAACACTTGTGGGTTATTTTAAACAATAATTCTCAGCTCCAGTTGTATATTAGAATCACCTGGGAAGTTTTTAAGATTATTTTCATAACTGGACCTTTCTAGGGGTTCAGAGAAGACCATAGGTATATTATAAAGGTTCTCTCAGTGATTCCAATGTGCAATCAGGTGGAATCACTGATCTAGAATAGTTGGTCAGAAGTACAAAAAGGAGAGCAAGGAAGATCTCCAAATATGCAGACTAGGTCAGTGGTTTTCAAATTCAAGCATGCATTGGTATTACATGGATGTTAAAACATGTTGCTGTACTCCACCCTCAGAGTTTCTGATTTATTAGGTCTGGAGTGAAGTCCAAAAATTTGAGTTTCTCACTCATTTCCAGGTGATACTGATGTTGCTGGTCCACATTTTAAGTACCACTAGGTTAACTTTGGAGGAGGAAGAAGGATTTGCAACATGGGGTAATATAAGCATGGCGGGCTCACTAGCTAGGTCCTAGGTCTGACTGACATTGTGACAGCTTGGGGAACAGCAGTTGTGCTATGTGCGATTTAGAATCTTACTTCTCACACTGGGGTACTCAGACCAGTAGCACAGACATCACCTGTGTGCTTGTTAGAAAACTAGAATCTCAGGCCCCACTCCCAAGCCAGACTGTTTTTACATGATCTCTACATAATTTGCATGCATTATAAAGTTGGAGAATCATACCAGTGGTTCTTAGCCTCGGCTTCGTATTATAATTCACTGGGAAATCTCACATCAGACCAATGAAATCAGAATCTCTAAGAGTGGAACCTAGTGTTAGTCTTTTTAAAGCTATATTTATGAATCCAGCATGCAGCTAATCTTGATAACCTCTGATCTATAAATTAATTTAAAACAATGTAGTCAAGTTTGTTGCTATACTTCTTGTCTCAAAGCTACATATAGGGTGGCAACAGTATATCAAGCTGGGAAGTAAAAGGGAAAGCAGAACTAGGGAAGATGACATAGAATGACAAAACCATGTAGGTCTCACTTGCTTCATTAGATGTGCATTGCCAGGCTGAATGTGAAAAACGATCATCTGACATTCCATTGTGTTTCTCAGTGTCTCTTTCATGACAGTGTCTCCTCCCTATTTCCCCTTACTTACAGCCTCATGCTTCAGATGTTTCCAACACGTAAATTTATCATAGTACCTACTAACATGTTAAGCTTTTTCTCACTTTTTTTACGTGTTTTTCTTCACTCAGTAGATTATAAGCCATTTATGTACAGGGAAAAGTCTTGCTTGTGACATTAGCTCATTGTACTTAACAGATGCCCACAAGTATTTGTTGAATGATTAGATACTTAATGTAGAAGAAAAGAAGGAATTATTGCTTTGGGAAAAATATACTGTGAAGTTCAAAAATATAGTTAAAATCTATACATAAAAATATATACATATGTATATGTAAAGAGATAAGGCAAATATGGCAAAATATTAACAGTTGTTAAGTCTTGGTGAAGGGAATGAGATAACTTATTGCATTATTTCATCACCTATTCTCAAGCTTTAAATATCTAAAATTTAAAAATTGTGAAAAAATATGTTTGAGTCCTTGAATTATTTTTCTAAATTGAGAGCTATCTCTTTAAATAAGTATTAAAATATGGAAACTTACATTTTTATTATTTTTACTAAATTTGCAAAGTACAATTTCCTTTCCTTACTTTGATATACTTTGATTTCTAAAGAGACTTAGGATTGCTTTTATATTGACCAAGACTATTTGAACCTAAGGAAATTACTTACACATTACTGATTAAAAACTCTTTAATTATTAAAGAAGTGTTGTTAGTTTCGTAGAATTATTTAGGTTGCCTGTTTAAGCATATTTACTTATCTCAATCTGAATTTCCATATTTATATCATTCAAAAAATTTATATATAATTTGAAAATTCATTTTGTTTTTCTTAAATTTCAATTTGGTTACTTATAATACTTAGGTGTAAAATGGCAATTTAGATGATAATTGATGACATTAATTTATCTTTCTGTTGTATGAAGCCTATTCATTGCCAGACTGATAATAATTTATATAGAATTTTTCCTTTTTTAAAAATACAAAATGGCTTCTAAAATGATGACATTTTTGTTTATGTTTTTATTCTTTGCAAATAGCTAGAGTATTAGTATCTATCTTTGGAATCTTAATTAGGGATCTTCCTATGTATGTGACAGTAGAGGAATTTTTCTTGTTATTCTATCTCTATGCATTAGGAAATGTGTGCCACCAAAATAGGTGAATGCATTTGAACTTACCACTTAGTTTTTTTGGGGGCATGCTATTTTCAAGTATTCCAACTGATTCCTAGTCAAAGAAGACATGCTATTTCTCAAAAAGCACCTGGACAATCAAAGGAAACATCTTCCAGGTAGCTTATTTTAATAGTTTTGTTCTCCCTTACATTGAAAAAAGCTTTTCCTTATTTTGTTATTATTTTCTTTTTATTTCTTGTTTTCTCTCTCGTGGAGAACAGCCAGAGAAATTCTTCCTCATATTAACTTCCATTAGGTTGAAAATGGTTCCTTCAACATTTATTGAGCACTTGTTACATGTCAGGTACTGTTCTTGATACACTACATTAGTGAGACAACAAAAATCCCTGTTTTCATGATGCATACATATTAATAAGAGGAAGACAGATGATATGCAATGATCATGGTTAAAAGTAAATTGTCTGGCATGGTAGAAAGAGATAAATACTATGGGGAAAAAAGGAGCAATGTAAAGGGAATAACTAGTGTGAGTGTGTGTATGTGAGTCTGGGAATGTTGAAGTGTAACTTGCAATTTTAAATAAGTTGGTCAGGGTGGGCCTCATTGAGGTAGTGACATTGGAGCCCTGAGGCAGGAGGCAGGATATGCCTGGCATGTGCCCAGAACGTCAGCAAGAGCAGTGAGAGATGAGACGGAGAAACATAGGAGATGAGTGGTCTTTTATCCTGAATCAAATGTGGAACAATTGGAGAGCTTAAAAGGCCAACAATAGATGATGATTTGAAACAGCCTGGAGGAGGGGTCAAGAGAGAAGCAGGGAAACCAGTTAGTTTATTATTCCCCAGGGAAGATGGTAATGAGTTGGACCTGAGTATTAACAGTGGAGGTGGTGAGAAGTTATGGGGCTGGAGATGTATTCTGAAGATAGATTTCCTGGTGAACATAATGTGGAATATAAGTGAAAGAATAAAGACAAGAACATTTCTAGGCTATTGAAATGTTCCTTTGGTTTTTCTTCTGCAAGCCTGAATTACCCAACAGATTCTTCTTATGCTTGTAAGAAATGTTTCCACGTCTTTAATACCACCTATGACTGACTGTTCTCTGAAAAATTTCATTTTTTTTTACATTCTATTAAAATGTTTATAATGTATGGGAAAACAATTCTCATGAAGATCTTACACAAGGACAATCAAAAGGAAACTTTTCAATTTATGAAAATTTGGAAAGAGATAAACACCATGTTTTCCTGTAGGTGTTTGAGAAGAAGAAAAGGGAGCAGACTTTGATGGAAACTTCGGTATTCGTGGAAATGTTTGTATCATGAGCATCATTGGACAGTATCTCAGGTAGCATTGTAAACCCTGGATAAATTCGTGAGGCAGGATTCCTCTTAAGGAACCTCAGGCCTAGGTTTTTTGTTTTTCATCTATACTGTGACAAATTGTATTAAAATCATAAATCTCTTGAGTTGTTCTCCATCTAGTAGAAGTCATTTCCTAAATATATTCAACCCCACCTATAAGAGATCATGGGAGATTTCCAATATTCTACACCTGACATATAGTAACACTAATATCAGAACTTTAGTATTTGTCATCAAAAGTACAGTCGCTCCATTGAACACATGTTTTGGAAACATGAATGTGAATAATAAATTAGGGAATAATTGGAGTAAAACACGAATTTAGCATACTTATGCATATTTGCTCCACAAACCAAACCACATAGAAATACATGAAACACACACATGCATACAACTCAAACATCTTTTAGCTAGCATTACCTATGAAGGTTGTTTTTTTCCCCAATCTTTTACATTTAACATCCTAGAGAGAGCTAAGTGTTGTGGTTCAAAGCACCAAGGAATGCATGTAAATGGAAAACACTGTCTGTATTTGAAGACCTTAAAGAGAAATCACCAAACACTGCAGAAATGGCTTCTTTTGGTGCCAGTCATGGTTGGTTTAATGGTTTTAAATGTTGCTAAAATTTCCAAAGCCTTCAGCTATTGAGCAAAGTTGTGAAAATAGATGAGAAAGTGACCAAAGCATTTCCAGCAGTGATAAAAAAGTTATTTGAAGAAGGAGGTTGCACATTGGATCTGATTTTCAATTTTGATGAAACATCTATCTGTTATAAATGCATGCCTTGGAAGACTTCCATCTCAAAGACAGGAAAACATGCTCTGGGATTTAAGGTTGCTAAATAAAGATTGCTAACCTTTGTTTACAATACTGACCTGAGAATGATGAGCCATATCTATCCATGTCTGATGCTACACTTTCTGCTTAATTTCAGATCAGCTTCATTCCACCACTTCGCAGTAACTCGCAAGCTACATTCTTCCCAGCCCATTTGTACAACAAATTTCTAGTCTTTTTCAAGGTAAAGTGCCACATGTATTATAGTATTTATGCATTTCTCAACCATGGAACATGAATGAAATTGTCGTTGTTTTTATTAGGTTCTTATCTTTTTTTTTCTATGAGTCATTGATGAATTTTTTTTTATTTTGAAAAATTTTTTACTTTTCAATTAAAATTGGCATACAATATTATATTAGTTTTAGTTTACAACATGCTCATTAGACTTTTATATATTTCATGAGGTGATCACCCCAATAAATCTATATGACACTGTACATAATTATTATAATACTATTGACTATATTTCTTATGCTATACTTTATATCTTCATGACTTTTTTTATAATAATAAATCTGTACATATTAATCCCTTCCTCTTTATCACCCAATCCCTCAACCTTCCTTCCATCTGGCAACCATCAAAGTGTTCTCTGTATGTATGAGTTTGTTTCTGTTTTGTTTGTTTGTTTATTTTGTTCTTTAGATTCCACATGTGAAATCATATGGCATTTGACTTTCTCTGACTTACTCCATTCAGCATAATATCCTCTAGGTCCATCCATGTCATTGCAGATTTCATTCTTTTTTATGGCTGAGAATTATTCCATTGAATATAGGTACCACCTCTTTAGCTATTCATCTATTCATGGACACCCAAGTTGCCTCCATATCTTGGCTATTGTAAATAATGCTGCAATAAACATGTTGATTCACATGTCCCTTTGAAGTAGTGTTTTGGGTTTGTTTGAATAAATACCTAGAAGTAGAATGCTGGGTTCTTCTTTGTCTCTTGTTATAGCCTTTGTTTTAAAATCTATTGTGTCTGGTATAAGTATTATTTCCCTAGCTTTTGTTTTGTTTCCATTTTCATAAAATATCTTTTTCCATCCCTTTACTTTCAATCTGTGTGTCTTTCAATTTGAAGTGAATCTCCTGTAGGCAGATTATGTAGGGATCCATTCAGCCACACTGTCTGGATTGGAGCATTCAATCCATATACATTTAATGTAATTGTTGATAGATCTGTAGTTATTGCTATTTTACTATTCATATTTTTAATGTTTTTTCTTCTTTTTCTTAAAGAAGTCTCTTTAACCTTTCTTGTAATAGTGTTTTGGTGGTGATGAACTTTCTTAACTTTTTCTTGTCTGGGAAGCTCTTTATCTGTCCTTTGATTTTAAATGATACTTTTGCTGGGTAGAGTAATTTTGGCTGTAAGTCTTTACTATTCAACTCTTTGAAAATTTTGTGCTAATCTCTTCTGGCCTGCAAAGTTTCTATTGAGAAATCAGCTGACAGTCTTATGGGAGCTCCCCTGTAGATAACTAACAGTTTTTCTCTTGCTGCTTTTAAGATTCTCTCTTTGTCTTTAATCTTTGCCATTTAAATTATGATGTGTCTTGGTGTGGGCCTCTTTGGGTTCATCCTGTTTGGGTCTCTCTGTGCTTCCTGTGCTTGTATGTCTGTTTCCTTTAGCAGGTTAGGGAAATTTTCGGTTATTATTTCTTCAGATAGGTTTTCAATAGTCTGCTCTCTCTCTTCTTCTTCTGGTACCCCTGTGTTGAGAATGTTGGTATGCTTTATGTTGCCCCAAAGGTCCCTTAAACTATACTCAGGTTTTTGGATTTTTTTTTCCTTGTTGCTGTTCTGATTGTGTGTTTTCAACTACCTTATTTTCCAAATAGCTGATTCAGTCCTCTGCTTCATCTAATCTGTTGTCGATTCCCTCTAAAGTATTCTTTATTTCAGTTATTTTATTCTTCATTTATAACTGGTTCTTTTTTATGTTTTTTTTTTTTTAATCTCCATTTTTATGTTTTTCTATCATTTTGTTAAAGTTTTCACTGAGTTCATCTATTCTTCCCGTAAGTTCATTGAGCAGCCTTATAGCCAGTGTTTGGAACTCTGCATCTGGTAGATTACTTGTCTCCATTTGGTTTAGTTCTTTTTCTGAACCCTTGTTCTGTTCTTTTATTTGGAACATGTTTTTTTGTCTCCTCATTTTGGATGCTTCCCTGTGTTTGTTTCTATGTATTAGATAGGGCTGCTCTGTCTTCTGGTCTTAGTAGAGTGGCCATATATAGTAGGTGTCCTTGGGTCCCAGTGGCACAGTCTTCTCTGGACACCTGAGTTGAGTGCTCCATGTGTGTCCCTTGTATAGATTGTGTGTGTCCTCCAGTTGTAGTTGAGCCTTAATTGTCATTTGCACATCAGTGGGATAGATTTATCCTTGGGCTGATTATTTGTGAGGACTTGCCAGTGACTTGCTGACCTTACAGAGCAGGATTTGCTTTAGCAGGGCTCTGGTGTCTTCCCAGTCTGCCCTTTGGATGTGTCATATTTGGATGCAACTCCAGTTGGTGTTCCAGTCCCCGAGCCTCTTGGGATGGGCCTTGCTGCAGGCCAAGTTCAGCTGATGCCTGTGCCCTGCCCAGGGCCACCTGGCAAGAGTCACCAAGCAATTTGAAGATGTCTTTCAACCGCACTGAGCTTAATAGTAACTAAAGAGGCCAAACCGTGAACTGACGCTAGTTGCCACCAGCACCGAGCTTACAACTGCTTAGCAAACAGTACTCTGAGGTTTGCTGAGGCCAAATGCTGCTTGTTTGGGTTTTGTAATCCTTTGATAGATTTTAAAAAAGTTCACAGCCTGAGCCAAGACAGATCATTTGTATAGAAAAGTGACTGGAAGTGGCTTGGGTGAGCCTGCAATTTGGATGGGATGGGGTCTCAGAGAATCACCAGTGTGGGGTGACCAGCATTAGCCAGATTAATGGAGACTCGGAGTCACCTGCTGGGGTGGGAAAGGGCTCAACAAAGAAACAATGAATTCTGCCAGCACCTCTGTTTGGGAGGAAGCTGCTTCTATAGCCCTTGCCCTCAAGCCAGATAGTTCAGTTTTTCCTCATCTGTCTCTGGAAACTTTCAAGCTGCTGCCCCAGAGCTGGAGCTCAGAGTGAGTGAGCCCATCAGCGAGGAAGTCTGATCACAGACCCCTTAAAAGAAATGTTTTCAACTCCAGCCACCCACCATCTTACTCAGCCACAATCTTTGCTGATTTTCACAGCCAGAAGTTGTGGGGACTTCTCTTCCTGGCACTGGAACCCTGGGCTAGGGAGTCCAGTGTGGGGCCAGGACCCTTTGCTACTCCAGGGGAACTTCCACAGATAAGATACCACTCCCCTTTCTCAACCACCACACTAGGGTGTGGGACCAGCTCATTCTGCATTTCCATTTCTAACAGTCTTGAGGTGGCTTCTTCTGTATGTTCCCAACTGTAGGACTTCTGTTCGGCTAGACTTTAGGTGACTTTCCAATGATGGTTGTTCTGCAGTTTAGTTGTAATTCTGATGTGGTTATGAGAGGAGGCAAGCACAACATTTACCCATTCCGCCATCTTGACTGTAACCCTAATGAAGTTTTTGAGTGTTGTACCCCAACCCCATTTTCCCCATAAGTAATATGGATTTTGCTACACAATTTAGCATAGCATGATGATTTTTAGGAACTTATATATGGTGTTATTGCAGAACTGACAGTATGGGGCAATAGCACTTTTTTTCCTTCACAATGTGATGACTGGTTAGCTGTTTAGAACTGATTTCTCAAATTGCTTGGTATGCATGGCAGAATAGACTACTACTTTTATTTATATAAATAAATTATTAAAGTATGCCATTTGATGAAGAGATGGGGAGTCTCAGAGGGTTTAAATTACTTGATTAAGGTTACACAGAAAGAGAATGACAAATCTAGGATCAGAGCCTAAGTCTCTTTATTCCTAGTCCAGTGCTTTTTTCCATTTATATAGGTTTAAAATAGTTGTTATCAAGCTATTTGAACCATCAGCATCACATCACCTTCAAAGTTGCTAGCACTGGAAATTCAGTGGGGTAGGCCAGTGGCCCTCTATGGAACTTGGATGCACAGTAAAATTTGAGAGCTATTGGCTTAGAATAGAAACCATCTGACCCAGGAGACACAAAAGTAATAGAAAGTGGATCTAAAATATTAAGCACAGTTTGAGAAGGTTGGTTGTACTGTTCTTGTGTTTTTCATAGATTCAAAAAATGTATTTAAAAAGATATAAACAATTCTAAGATCTTCGTTTTGTCCATTGTCTGCCTTACATTTTGTTTTATATAAAGCATAAAACAAAATGTAAGGCAGACAATAACTTCCCTTTAGATAATAGTTAGAAAATAGAAAAAGTGATTTTTATCCTGAGCATGAATGTTAACAGCAAGCACAAACATATGTGAAAATCTATATATGTGAAAAAAATCTGTGTGTGTGCGTGTAGTTATAACCTTGGAAATAACAAAATAGTAACCAAAGAAATAGTTTAGTCAGACTAAATATTTTATAGTTTGCTGAGAAATAGAAAGAGATAGAGTTCAAACAGCTATGAATTGCCTTTCCTGTTTTCCAAACTGACCACTGGAATAGGACGTTATGTGAACCAGGAAGATGGGAAACATTTCCTTAAATTCTTTAAAACCAATGGAATTTCCAGCAGCTACTGTTAGTTAATATATATAGGCATTTTGGGCCCGTTCAGAACTTTCACTGGGGAACTTAGAAACGTGCATATTAATCAAAATTTACCTAAGAATAAATGAGAGAGGTGTTAGACCTCCCTCAGTTATATAGAATAACAAAAACACACTTTTCAGCTTTAATAAACTATCATTTGCTTTTCCCCATTTTTTTCATACAGTGCAACTATAGGCCTTAATGCCAGTTGAAGACTAGAAGTGACAGGAGACTAACTCAACTGAGAGTTTAGTCTATACAGTCACACTGTCTGGCCTTTGAATTCTTGCTCATGACTTACTAGGTGGCTTTGTGCATGTCACCTAACCTCTTGGTGCTTCGATTTCTTAATTTGTAAAATAGAAACAATATAGTTTGCCTTATAGGTTCTGGTGAAGAAGAAATGAAGGCATATGTAAAACTCTAGTCCTTAAGTAATCACCATAATGTTGACATATACATTTCCAATGAGTATTATTATTTTGCCTCTGTCTAATTTTCTGATAGCTTTTAGGCTACGTTAATTTCTAAACAGTCTCTTTGTGATTAGTTGTGTCATTTTTGTCTCAAAGGTATGACTTTCTATTTGATATTGCTGTTATTTATGTACTAGCCATTTTCCCCTTAGGCTGTATTTCTTTAGGGACAGGGATCATTGTCACTTACTACACCTAAAACAGTGTCTTTCATTTAGCAAGTGCTCAATAAACATGCATTGAATGATTGAGAGAATAGAGAAGTAAATATGGGTCTCGGAAATAAATATATAGAATATTTTAGCAATTAACTTGCAGACTGAGAACTTTTCTGCTTAAATGAATAGTTCAGGGAGTTGGCACACTGTCAAGTTGAATGTGAAGTCAAATGAAAGATAAAAATGTGACCATATAAACAAATAGCCCCTGTTGATTCTTGTGAACCCATATGTGACACTAATCCAGAAATGCATGCCAGGGGCAGTTGAAATATGCTTTGAATTACTAGCAGTGATGTTTCTGGAACTGTGTATATGGCATGATTTATATCCCAATGTTCTCAATCAGATTCTAGGGATCAATTAATCACACTATCAATAACAAATAAACAGGTGTGTTTTCTAAAGCCCAGTACTTGCTAAAGGCAGTCTTTTCCCTCTATTGGCACTATTTTATAAATGCAGTTTGAAATTTTCCTCTATCCAGTGTTAGGCAAATTGCAAGTCGAATTCTTGCTTGAATAAAGCAGATGTGGGCTTCTGTTCACTAACCCTAGGACTGCATTTCAATCACAGTCCAGGTCATTAGTATGATGCTTTATAATCTCCATTAGGCAAAGTTCATCTTAATGGTGAAAAGGAAAAGTTGAGTGGTGGAAAGAACAGTTGAACTGCCCTAAAAAGGAACTGAAAGGAACTTTGTAGCTCTGGGTAGAATATATTTTAATGCTCTATTTAGATTAGCTGGTGAATGTGATAGCTATTTGTTAAATCTTTCTATGAGTTTTTATTTCAAATATATATATTTCTCATTTCTCTTGAGTTTTATTATGAAATGTTAGTAAAGGATTAATAAATGTATATAGGATGAGAGGGAAGGTATATACATATAAGAGATGACAACAAAATTTCTTGAAAATGTCAAAACAATGTTGAACTAACATTGTTTGATGAAACATGATGAGGAAAGTGGTAGCCTGGAGAGGCGGATAGGGGAGAGGGAGCCAGTATACTCAGCAACCCCCCAGAGAGTTGGCTAGTAGAACAGAGTGGAACTGCAAATACAGGTTTATTTTAAAGTTGGGAAAAAAATCAGAGTTCTCTTCTATCACTTCTAAAATAAATACACAACACTCACACTTTTCTATTTTTTTGCTGATTTATACATTTTTATGGAAAATCTGAATCTTCGATAATATTATCTTAGATAATATCTTAGATAATATATTGAATTAGATATGATTCTGAGATTTTCCTTGAGGATTGTTCTTTGCTACTATTTTATTTTATTGTTGTTTCGCTTGTTTTCATTTGTTTTGTTTTTAGTAACTTGCCTGAACTTAACCTGTTGAATCTATTTTCCTTGTGAAGTGTGACTGCTGATTTCTCTGCTCAATTAAAAAACTTTAATGTTTAAGTTTTAGCCTGGCTTTATAGTGGCTTCTCTGTGTCTGCATAGCTCAGTAGTCCACCAGTGATTGTCTGCAGATACCTTGAGCCAGTAAGTTTTCTCTCTTCTGATACTGGATCTGTGCATGGGATTGGGAACACATTAAAAATTCAGTTACCAAGTGTTCATAGATTTACTCTCTGTCAGGTCCTCCTGGATCTTTCCTGCAGCTCTGCATAGTTAACTGGGGATGTGTAGATAGCCTGGGCCTTTTGGAGTCTTCCCTGCATATGTACACAGCTTCCTGGTTAGCAGAGATCTGCTGGGAACATCCAACCCTTCTTTGTCTCTCTCATCTCTAGGTTCTCCTTTTGAAATTCCTGACTAGTCAAGTGATATACTGCTTACCCCAAGTGAAACTGCAACTCAGGGTAATAGATCCATAGACTGTCGTTATTTGTTTCCCACTGAGTTTGATACTTTCACTCACAGTACAACTGGGTATGGGTTTTCTGTCCACAGCGAAACTGCTGTTTTTTCTATGGCCAGTCCTTCTTTGAAAGAGCTACAATGCTGGTCCATCTGCAGTGGCATGAAGGGAACTGTGGAAACAAGCACAACCTTAGTGAAGAATGCCACGGACTCCACAGTTCTTATCTTGATATCTGCAGTTTTCCATGAACTAATATTTCTCTATTTGTTTGTCTCTGATCATTTTCCAGAACACTGAATTTATTGTTTTGGACCTTTTTTCCTTCCAATTTTAGATTGTTTCTTTAGGGGCTAACATTTGACAATATCTTTATTCTGTCATATCCATGTTCCCCACCTTAGTTTTTGAAAGATATTTTCCTTGGGTATAAAATTTTGTATTTACAGTTGTTTTTCTTTCTGTGCATTAAGGGTATACATCCGATATCTACTAGGTTGCATAGTTTCTGATGAGAAGTCTATTGTAATTCTTATCTTTGTTTCTCTGTATGTGATATGTCTTTTTTCTCTGGCAACCTACCAACAGTGCACAAGCATTTCCTTTTCTCTGCACCCTCACCAGCACTTGTTATTTCTTGTTTTTTGAGAATAACAAATCTAACAGGTGTGAGATAATATCTCATTGTAGTTTTGATTGCATTTCCCTGATGATTAGTGATGTGGAGCTTGTGGGACTGGAAGTTGTTTTGAGTGAGTCAGTGAGTGAGTGCTGAGTGATTGTGAAGACTTGGATCATTATTGTACATGACTATAGATTTTATAATCCCTGTACACTTAGGCTACGCTAAATTTCTAAAAAATAAAATTCAAGAATATGTTAACCTTAGCTTACTATTACATTTTTACTTTACAAAATTTGTGTTTTTTTTAAATGTCTCTTTTGTTTTAACACTTAGATTAAAACACAAAGACATCCTACAGCTGTACAAAAATATTTTCTTTTTCTGTATACTTATTCTATAAGCTTTTTTATATTTTTAAAATACTTTATTTTATGTTTATTTTTTAAACTTTTTGTTAAAAACTAAAGCACAAACACATATTTGACAGCATCAGGATCATAAATATCACTGTCTTCCAACTCCACATTTGTCTAACTGGAAGGTCTTTCTGGGCAATAATACATAATAATAACAATACCTTCTTCTGGAATACCTCCTGAAGACCTGCCTAAGGTTCTTCTTGAAGAGGTGTTACTCTTTTCAGAAACATGCATATGGTGTTTTGCTTGGTTTGTTTCTTTTTGCCATCACAGATTTGCTTATAAGCAGATAATGCACCATGAACATTTCTCTCTATTAATGAAAATCTTTTGGTGTAGGGGTCCATATTATCAAACTTTTTAAGGAGCTTATTGAGGTCCGCAAAAGTGTCTGCTAAACATTTCACTGTGAATTTCCTTGGAGGTTCTCTTCTCCTGCAGTTTTCTTTACTCTTTCCTCTCTTCAGCTACGTGTCCATGTTCCAGTTCTCACAAGTCCTCATTAGTCAGTCCCTCAGGAACCACCCCTAGGAGTTCCTCAATGTCATCCTCATCCACACCCAAGTTAAAGTTGTTTGCCATCTCAACCACAGCCTTGTTGATTTTTGCAATCTTTGGGCTGTGACATTACAATGGCTGCATTGTCGCTATGCAGTAGGAATTTTTCAGTTCCATTTTAATCTTATAGGACCATTTGTATATGTGGTCTGTCACTGACCAAAGCTTCATTATGCAGCACATTACTGTACTGCCATTTTTAAAATTATTTTCTGAACATAGATCCTTTGTTCCTTTTTTCCTCTCTTGCTACTTTCCTTTGTGATTTGATGATTTTTTTGTGGTGGTATTTTTTGACTCTTTTATTATAAACTTTTGTGTATCTACTATAAATTTTTGTTTTGGGGTTACCATAAAGCTTATATAAAATATCTTATAATTATAAAATCTTATTTTAGGCTGATAACCTAAACTTAAACTTTGATAGTATATAGAAATTTTATAATTCTTCTCCCTTCACATTTTAGGTTATCATATTACCATATACATCATTTTTATATTTTAGATTTATATATAGAAATTTTATACTTCTCCCTTCACATTTTAGGTTATTGATGTTACCATATACATCATTTTTATATTTTATATTTATATCAAATTATTTTAGTCAGTTATTTTTATTTTTTTAACTTTTAAACTAGCATTGTAAGTGATTTACATACCCCCACTACAGTATTAAAGAATCTGACTTTGACTATATATGTACCTTTACTAATAAGCATTACACATTCATGTTTTTATGATGTAATTAGCATATTTTCATGGTAGTCTATAAAAAATACCCTTAGGTATTTCTTTTATGGCAGGTGATAAAGTGCCTAGGAGCTTTCATCTCTTTATTTCATAACAGCTTTGCCAGGTATAGTAGTCTTGGTTGACTTTTTTTTCTTTAAATATTTTTAATATATCATCCCATTCTCTCCTGGCCTGCAAAATTTCTGCTGAGAAATTGCCTAATAGTTTATGGGGGTTTCCTTATATGTGACAAGTCGCTTTTCTCTTGCTACTTTCAAAATTTTCTCTTTGTCTTTGACTTTTGACTATGTAATTATTATGTGTCTCTGTGCAGCCATTTTTAAGTTCAATCTATTTGGGGTCTTTGGAGCCTCATAAATTAGGATGTTCATTTATCTCCTCATGTTTTGGAAGTATTCATCTATTATTTCTTTAAATAGACTTTCTGTCCCTTTTTCTTTTTCTTCTCCTTTCAGGATTTCTATATGCATATATTGCTTATTTTTATGGGTTTCTATAAGTCCTATCAGTTTTACTCACTCTTTTTTATTTTCTTTTTGTCCTCTGACTGTATAGTTTCAAATGCTCTGTTTTTGAGTTCACTAATTTTTTTTCTGCTGCTTGGTCTATTCTGCTGTTGAAGTTTTCTTTTGAATTCTTCAGTACAGTCATCATATTCTTCAGCTCTAGGATTTCTGTTTTTTTTTTATGGTTTCTATTTTTTTGTTGTCGTATATCTCATTTTGTTTATGTATTGCTTTCCTCATTTCATTTAGTTGTCTGTCTGTATTTTTGTAGTTATCTGCAAGTATTTTAGAAGGTTTCTAAATTCTTTGTCAAATAGTTCATAAGCCTCCATTTCTTAGGGTTAGTTATTGGATCTTTATTAGTTTCCTTTGGTGGTATCATGTTTAAAGGATTCTCCATGATCCTTGTAAACTTGCATTGGTATTTGCACGTTTGAATACGCAGTCTCCTCTTCCAGACTTTATAAGTTCAGTTGTGTAAAAGAAAGATCTTCACCAGTCAACACAGCTTGGGGCACCGGATTTGTCAGCTGGTAATATTCATGGGCATGTGGGCCTGCTATCTGGTTCTTCATTTGGGCAAGGCCATTGCTCATACTCTGAGGTTGTGGGGAAGGGTGCCATGGGCTCAGCTTTGTGGTTGGGTGGGCTTAGTTAGTGGGCTCTGTATTCAAGGTTAGCTACTGGGTGGGCTCCTTGGTTGTAAGTATCTACTAACTGTCTGCAGCCAAGTGGGGCCACTTCCTGGGCTCTGCAGTCACTTCTGGTTGAGTGAAATTTTGAAGTCTAATCCCTTGCAAGGTGATACTGGTTAAATTCTATGACTGGGCATGGCTTTGGGCTGTGCTCCCCATTGCTCTTGATTGTGTAGGGACTCAGGCTGTGCTTCCTCACTGGCTGGTGCTGCTATTTGGACTCTGCGTTCAGGCAGGACTGCTGGACAAGCCTCATGGTTGGATGGGGCCTCAGGCTGTGTTCTGTGATCAGGTAAGGTTGCAGACAATGCTCCAAAGTTGGGCAAAGCCTCAGACTAGGCTTTGCGATCTGGCTGTGCTTTGCTATTGGGCATGATCGTTGGTTGGGTTTTCTGGTCACATGGGACCTCCATCTGAACCCCACAGTTGGCTGGGGTCAGAGACTATGCTCTATGGTTAGGTGAGGTTGCTGTCTGAAATCCCTGGTTGGGTGGGGCTGCAGGCTATACTCTGTGATTGGCCAGGGTACTGTCTGAATTCTGCCTGGGCAAGGCCACAATCTGTATTCAATAATCAGGCAGGGCTGTGTGTTGAGCTCTACTGCCAAGTGGGGTTTGTAAGCTGGCCTTCACATCAGGGCATTACTATAGGTTGGGCTCTGAGGCTGCTCAGGGTCACTGTGCATACTCCCTGGTTATGCAGGGTCAAAGGCTATGCTGAACAATTGGGTAAGACTGCTGGCTTGGTTCCCTGTCCAGGAAGGCTGTAGGATGTGCTCTGTGGCCGCTGGGCATCTGTGTCTATGCTTCCTAGTGGGGGATGACTGGACCCTATGCTTTGTAGTTGTGTGGGACTGCAAGTTTGTACCATAGGATGTGCTTCACAGCCAGTAAATTCTTTTGGCTGGGGAGTCAAATCAGCAGAACAGCTAAGTGTGCTTACTGTCTCAGCTCTGCAGATAGAGAAGGCTGCTGGTTGAAATCTCTGCTCAGTACTGAGGCAAGCAGGAACACAGTCCACCAGATTTAAGTGGTGGTTGCTGTAAGCCCTGTCCCCTTTTCCATATCTACCTGATTCCTGGTGGATTGAGGTCTACAGGTTCCCACAGTGATTCTTGTGAGGTAAGAATCAAGTGAGCCTCCCAGCAAACATCCCTCAAAGCTGGGGAGCCTGAATGTCCACCTTGGGTTCTCTTTTTCTCACTGTAGGCCCAGGGGTGAGGTGGGGTGGGATGGGGCTCTCAGTTAGGCACTGTATGGCCTGGGGGAGAGGCAATGCATTTGAAGTGGAACTGCTCCTCTTACCCTTCTAATGTGGTCATTCTTGGTCTCTGTTGTCCAGGGGTGTACTTCAGTCTCACCCCCTGGGTTCTGAGATTTTCACAATGGTGCCTTGTCTATGGATTGTTGCTAGTTGTTCTTCTTGGGAGGGTGATTTAAATAGTGAATGACATATTGACTTATGTCACTATCTTGATGATGTCGCTCTATCTATTTATAACACATTAAGTGCTCTATCTGATATTTCTAACATCTCAGATCATATCTGAGTCTGTCTCTGTTGATTGTTTTGATTGCTTTATCTCTTTGACAGGGTATTTTGTTTTTCCTTACTTCTTTGTCATCTAACATTGTTTGAAAGCTGGTCATCTTGGGTAGACATTAGAGACTGAGGTAAAAATTATTCATGCTGAGATATTTTATTTTTCCAGTCTTTCCATATGGGAGAGCTGGTCAGTCTAGTCAGAACTTGATCTGGTTTGGTTTTTGTTGTTGTAATGCTTATCATATGTACACCACAGGCTTAAAATTCTTCTAATCTTACTTATGCTTAGAATGGTGGCTGGTTTTCAGAGAAGTTTCCTCCACATCTGCTCAAATCTCAAGTCTGTCTTTCCTTTGTGACTGCACTTGAAGAAGTGTATCTCTCCATATCCTTCCCCCACCCCTTTCCTCCCATACATTGATGTTATTTGCTACTCAATGCTTGGTAGCCTGAAGGTATAGTGAGTAGGTATTGTCCCAAGGCGGGAGCTGTGTCTCTGGGTCTCAAGGCTGGCACCATCTCAGTGATCCTGCCCTTCTTTCTTAAGTAAGAAACTATTAATAGTTTGGGCTAGGATGTTTTCTTGCTCCTATCCCTGGTTAGAAAGTATTTTTATGTTCTCTTCTTTCAGCTGCAATGGCTTTTAACCTGCAGTCGGGGGCTACCAGGTTTGCTACTCTTCCCCAGAAAATTAAAGTTTTTGTTCTCAAGAGAAGATAAAGATGGAATATTCAGGTGGGGCCTTGTGCTGTTCTGAACTGGCTTCTGTTCTGTCACAAGGGAGGCTTTCTCTGGACCAGTGTTTCTGAAAAGCATCTCTATTGACATTTTAGATTGAAGAATTCTTTGTTGTAGAGTGCTAGTCCATGTATTGCAGAATGTTTAGCAACATTCCTGGTCTCTAAACAATGAATATTAGCAGCGTCCCCCCAGATATGGCAATCAAAAGTGTCTCTAGACTTTGCCAAATACTTTCTTCTTCTTTTTTTAAAATTATGTTTATTGGGGTAACATTGGTTAATATAATTATATAGGTGTACATTATAATTTGACATCTGTATTTTCTGTTGTGTGTTTACCATTCAAAGTCCAGTTTCTTTCAGCTACCATATATTTGATCCTTTTTACCCTTCATCAAATCCCTTCTTAGAGGTGTAATTGTTCCTATTCTAGAACCACTGCCCTGAACTCTCACTTTGCTCAATCTTTCTTCTGAGAACCCAGGAGGTCCATGGAGAAGAACCTATGAGTGGTTGTGAATTCTCCTTGTGTTTGAAGATCCTCACAAGTTCTGTGTTCTCACATGAAGCCACCTTTAAACTTTAAAAGTTTGTTAGCAGTTTTTAGCTGAATTCTTTTCATTGGTTCATAATAAATGAACCAATTTATTTTTCTTCCTGTAAGCAAATGCTTGCATCCTGTCACTCTTTGGAGCCACCTATTTTTCCTTAGATTTTAGATTAGTTGGTTATAATGTAACTTCCACTCTCTCATAGGTTTAATAAAAGTTGTGAATTTGCAGATATTCAGGAAATTGTTTGCTTTATGTTTGGGAACAACACCCTTTCCAGTTCTCTATACCTTAAGTGGAAGCTGGAAATCTGACATACATAATTTTTGATTTTCTCAATTATCATGCAGAGGAATTGAAAACTTTAGGAGGTTAAGCAACTACCCCATGTGCAAGAGATCTTGACCAATGGTTTTCTAGCTGTAAACACAAGTTCATTCCTCACTGTTATTCTGACTCTTCATGTAGAGTGATAGTGCGTTAGGTGTAACTAGTGACTTTCCAAAGTAGCTTTTATATTCCTCTTTTTATTTATTCTCTAATGTAGATTTAAATTGTATTGCAGAAAACTACTTGGCAGAATGAAGGAGGAGTATGGTAGAGCAGTTTGTTATCATGGGTGTTAGGCCTAGTCTCATCTCTCTCCCAGAGGTTTCAAATTCAGATGCTTGTACGGGCCAGGCAAGAAATACAAGTGAGAGAAATGTACTGGGTCTGTGTTCACTCTCAGTTTCCTTGACATTTGTGGCCCTACTTTTGATAGTGGCAAGGATACAGAGATATCTTTCTTTATAAGAAAAGCAGTAATACAAGCAGAATGATATATGAGAACTCTATCTCTGCCTGAGGACTGGCAGAATTTATTTGACCTGCACTAATATTTTTTTAATTGAAGCATGTATTATAACAGTTCCTGGGCACTGCCTATTGTCTTAAAGCACCCATTAAAATTTTCTGTCTGCCCCTGAGATCATTTTATTCAACATTAAATACTTATCAAGCACCCGCTACTTGCTAGGCTCTGTTTTGAGGATGCAGCAATTAATTAAATAAGCCCTGACCTTATTGAGCTTACATTTGGTTTGTGGTCTGCAATAGGAAGTGTGGGACCTGTAGACCCGAAGAGAGTGCTGCCACCACTTACCTCCAGCCAGTTGTTGCCAACCACGGATATTGACCTTATGTTGCCAAATTTTAAAATTTTCCAAAAGAAGCCAGAAGTCAAATTTTTACTGTAATTTTCTTATTTTTTAATTATTGGCTGAATATGTTTTAAATCACTGTGAAGTTCAAACAAAACATGTTTGCAGACAGAATCTGGCTTGCGACCTCTGTCTAACACCGTCTTTGCCCTTGCTGGTCTGCTTGAGAAGAAAAATGCAATGGAATGACAGCTGTAGCCATGTTAATTCCCTTCTCTGGAAGCAATGAACCAGTTGTCAGAGATTTGGCAATTCTAGAATTTAATTTGCAATACAAGGTCAACAATTTCAGTGAAAGCACTTAAAATAAGCCTTAAAACAAACACCTCCCCCCACCAAAAAGAAAGAAAGAAAAAGAAAGAAAGAAAGAAAGAAAGAAAGAAAGAAAGAAAGAAAGAAAGAAAGAAAGAAAGAAAGAAAGAAAGAAAGAAAGAAACAAGGGACTACAAATTAGTGGGTGATTATTAACCTGAGCTCAACAGAATGTAGTCAACAGGTTACTTGCAAGCAGGTTATATTTCAATTATCAACCTGCTTGCAAGTCTGAGACTAGCTTTTAAAACATGATTTCTATTGTAGGCCACTTGCATTGCAAAAAACATGCTACACTGTTGTCCAAATTTGCAGCAGTGAGTATTTTATAATGGTGCCACTAGTTCATTAAGTCTAGTGGTCCTGAAAGGCCCAAAAAGTATTTGGTAAGTTTATAGCATTTATAACTGTTATTTCCTTTTCTTTTGCAAAGGAAACTCTTTAGACTTCCTTGACAATATAAAACACACAGATAGTTAAACAAATAGGCTAGTTCTCTGAATGGCTCCTTATTTTACCAGTTACTCATACAAGTGATAGGTTTTTTTAGGTGGTGCAGTGGCTGCTCATCCATCACTAACTTATCGAAATTATTATTAGCTGACAGATTCTACTCATTGTTCTATGAACTTGTCATTCTCATTTTCACTGCTGTTCTGATTTCTTTCATCTATTTTTTCCTATTTAAATTCTTACCCTGCATGTTCCTCAAAGTTCTTTGCTGCCCGTGTATCATTATTAGTTGGGCATCTCTGGCCTCTGGAACTTGCCTCACACCTATTTCCTCCATCTACTCTATTTGTCATATCTCTTAGCAGTTAAAAGGTCATTTTGACCTCTTAACAATTGTTCCCATTTTCAGGATCTTCAAATTAAATTCCCAGGAATTGCAGTGGGGATAAATATTCATGTATCAATATTTAAATGAGAGCTGACACCTTGTCCACATCTTTTTTGCCCTACAGCCAGGTCACAGGTCCCCTGATATTTCTCTGACTCAAAGGGAATCAATTGTGCTTTATCACTTCTGTTCTCACTCTGTCCTCCAATTGTAAGGGATCTGACTACAAACTCTAGATTCCAGCTCACAGAAACTTGGAGATTGAGATTGTTTATTGCAAATAATGCCTGATCTCAATTCCCAGAGATTCCTAAGCAGGAAGGGACAGTTGGCCATACCCTTTGGTTATGAGACAGGGGAGTATACAGTTTTACTTCTCTAGCTGTAGCTGCTTTTTTAAATGATGTACTATTTGGTTCTATTGAACGACTTTCTTGATTCAACTACATATTTTATAAGAGATAATAAAGGGATTTGGATGTTATTTCATAAATGTACTGAGTCTTACTGCACTAATATTGCATTCTGAATAGTCGTACAGAAGATGTTTAAAATGCAGCCTGCCGTGAAGAGAGAGTGGTCTGCCTTATTAATAGTGTCCTGAGCATTATCTTAGGTTAATGAAGGTACTATGCTTTTTGGCTTGTACATTTGGATGATATGTCTGCAAAAGAAATGTATGATGACAATAGCATGAACAACTTTATAAATTACAAACACTTTAAAGACAAATATTAACCATGAAATTAATAAGAAATTTAAGGAAACAAAAGAAAACAGATCTTCACTCCACAAACATTCCCTGAAATATATGCTTTTGCATTACTCTTTAGTCACTGGCTGTGGAAGAAACAAGCAAGTCAAACTTTAATTTCTGTTGAGTGGTTAAAATTTTCTCATTTTGATGTTGATTTTTTCTTTTAAATAATCTTACCTATATTCTCCTTATTTTAAGAAACAATATAATCTTTGAATCTTTTATATTAATCTTACAAAAAACTGAGTTTTAAAATTAACACTAGAAAGACTAAAATCTTTTATCTTCCAACATTGATAGATAGCCATAGAAGAGCTCATTTGTACTTTGTGAAGTGACTTTTTAAAACCATGATTGATAGCTCTGAATAAAAAAAATGTGTCACATGTATCATTCATACATGATGTACTTTGTGTTACTGCCAAATACTGATAGCCACTTCCCAAGGGCAAATTCCACATTTAAAATTAAAAGCTTCTTTGGTGAATGTTTATAATAATCTAATAAATATTGGGACTATTGCTTTTAAAAATTTCCCATTTATTATAATCATCTGCCCCCAGACTGTATTCTAGTATTGTATTCTTATCAATTGAAATAATATCAAATGGAATGGCTTGCAGATTGAACTTGATAATTTATTGCATGACTCTGAGTTTTAAGAATGCTAGAAATACATCTCCTTTTATTAAAATTTGTGTATTCCATGTCTTTGCTGGATAATGTTCTCAGCATTTAATCTTCTTGGTCTTTAAGTACACTTGTTTATTATTGACTATATCCAATATTACCTATTTCTGAAAGTTACAAAACTGGATCCTAATTTAAAAAAAAATAAATATAATAGAGCTACATAAAATAAACAAGTTTTCATCATAACTTCAATGAAGTCTAATTGGTCACCTTTTTTTGGCATAAAAATAGAGTTTAGGCTATCTATATCAAGTCTGAATTTTTCCTAGAAATTATCATTTTAAAACATTTTGTGAATATTCACTGATTCTCAGTTTATTAGGTGTATGGATAAACAAACAGAGAACAACAATAATAAAAACAAGACACCAAATCAAATCCTTTTGATTCTATGCTTAGATTTTTTGGGACCGCTAAGTAGCATCATAGTACTGGCTCTCCAACCCCAAATTGCTTAATATATCTTATGGTTGGACCAATTTATTCTAGTTTTCAAATGTTATTTTTTCTTTTTTAGAGAAACTTGATTTAAATCTGTGCATTGCCAAGGGCAAGGAGCCAAGAACATGGATAGAGAGGTAAGATTGATATAACAGTAGCCCTCTCTTTGTTTTTTGCTTTTTTTTTCTTTAAAAGGAGCCTTTTAAGCTTTATTTTTCATAATATTTTCCACAGAGGGAAAGTATGGAAGTGAGTAGAAATTTAGTCTCCTTTGTAGCACTCACGGGTAAAGAGGATGATTAACGAGTGCAGCAGACAATGTCGTAGCAAAAGAGAGTCTCTAGAACTTAAACAAAAGTGCCTTCAGAATTTCCAAGGATTCCCATGATCCATAGTAGGACCTCATTGTGCCTGTCCACTGTTTCTATTTTTGAGTAGATTTATAAACACAGCACCACATATTTTCACGTGGCTCATCGCCCAGGGGCAGAATTAGATTGACTGCACTGAAACTGTGAGGCTTGTGAGTTTTGGGCAAGGGCTTGAGTGAAATAAGTAGTGTAATTGTTTTTGTGGAGTGACCGTGGGACCTCCTCTGTTCTGAATTACACATGGCTCAACCCTTTGACCTAACCAGACTCGGCAATGGCTGGCAGAACTCCTAAAGCTGTGCTGAAAGGGTTCATCACTGACAAGCTGGAACGTTATCTGTCAGGCAAGATGTGGGCCAACAACCATATTAAACTGTAGTAATTACTAGTGAGACCACATTTGTGACTACCTCAACTTCATTTAACCCATCATCATAT
>NW_006434369.1:11117487-11119987 GCF_000325575.1 Pteropus alecto
ATATATATATTCTGTTAATTTAATAAAATATACATATATTACTAAATTTTGGATCATCTTCAAGCATATTTTGCCAAATTATCCAAACATTATTATTATATTTTTTTAAACACATAGGTTTTTGGGAAATGCTATAAGCCATAATTAAAGCTCTTTCATCTCAATGAGTTTAATTTAAATTCTTTAAAAATAGATAATAGCCCACTAATATAATTCTTCAAAGGAATCAAAACTAAGGGGGATGAAGAGAACTTCTAGTAAAGGTTGCAGCGAATAAAATGTGCTGACATTTTTGCATTTGCAGAGAATTTATTCTGTGATTCACATGATGAGTCAGATAAATGTACCTATATCTAGGCATGATTTCGAAGTCATCCCCTTCAATTTTTATTTTTGATTCAATTAATTAAATTTTCAAAGACTATATAAGCAGAGAACTTTGGTTTACTTTCAGGCACTTGATATTATTTCCAAAACTATATTGCTTCATGTCTCCAAACTTCTTATCTATCTTTTTTCGTGGCCAATTTTACAAATTAAAGGTCTCTATAGGTATTTTATGCTTACAAGAACTTGGAAATAATTTAGCATTTACTTTTTTCTTTCTCATCTGAGGCAACTTGGGCTGAATATTAATTCAATTCTTAGTTATACAACATTTAAAATTTCTTTAAAAAATGAGCAACTTTACATTTTTTAGAAAAAATTTATCCTTTAATTCTAAGGACTCTTAAACACAAGCATAGGGAAGTCCCTATGAGATAGATTATTTACAAGAGGAAAAATACACACTAAAATATTCTATAAGCCCCCCAACAAAACTGCATGTAGCCCTACCCGGTCTTATTCTCATTAGCAATAAAGAGTTTGCTCTCCATGCAATCTAACATGGAATGCTTAGAGCAGACAGGTGCAAATTACAAGCTGTTTCACTTTGGTTGTTATCCCCTCAATCGACAAATAGGCTCTGAGAACAAAAAAGGTTCCAGCCCAAACTGCATAAATGAAACTCTTAACAGGGACACACCAGCTGGCTAGGAGAATTCAATACAGCAAATACTAAATATTATCTTTATGCCACTTGTCAAGGAAAACGGCTTCAATAACACCCCCTACCTTTTATTATTGAGCTGATGTTCCTTGAACCGTATTTTGCTTTATTGTAAAGGCATCACTATGGCCAAAGTGGATGACAACAGAAGCCAACATACCTGTTCCTGTTTAGCATCATTACACTCCTCTCAGCGATTCAGGCATGATTAGGTTCCTGGAGGTGGACCAGATTGACTGTATTTCTATTCGCGTCTTTTTTTATTTTTGGCTGATCCAAGCAAAGCCCCAGAGCAGTGAACAACAAAAACAATCACTACCACCCCCTCTTCGGCAATGCAATGAATCTGCTGAGCTAGTCTGCGGAAAAAAAGAAAAAAAAAAGTTGTTCATACTAAGAACACCTAAATTAATTTCACGGAAGAGACACGCCATGCCAGTATGTATTGGAATCTAAGGTATGCGTTTCTGAAAAGGGACCCTAACTCTGTCGTTCCAAAGTTGCTTCTCTTTTTGCCTCCCTGGTGTGCACTGGAACTGCTGTCTGGAAGAAGTAACTTTAACTTTAGCTCTAGGGCCACTGACTAGGTCTGACTGTGCGATCTTCCCTAGCACGCGAGTGGAGGGAGACAACTCCTTGTTTACAGCCGAACAGAAGAAAACAGCTAGACACAAATGAGGGCTGACGGTTTCATGAAGCACAATTGGTTGATCCCAGATGCGATCTGACTGCCCTGAACTGAGCGATGATCTGTGCAGTATGCAGAATTCACTTTCTTGCTGGTCTGTGCCCACCAGGCTTGGAGCTGCGCGGCCCGCGCCCCTCGGCAGTGGCTTTGAGTGCAAGCAGAGCTGAACACTGCGCTGTGGGACCCGATTCCTTCTGACAACAATCACATTCTTTTAAAAACTTCATAGGTTTTGGTTGTCACTGGTTATAAATGAATTTGTTGTTGGTCGTGTTCACTACTCTATCATAGAATTCTTTTCAAGTTGAGAGTGTTGGCATCAACAGATATTTGTTGTTTTTTAATCAAAAAGAAAATATCGAAAACACTAACAGTTCTTACAAATTTCAGGCAGTTTTCTTCTTTTTCTCTTTAAATCACAAAGTGTTACTTGTTTTCTTCTACAGTGCATATTATAGATATATTTAATAGGCTAACCTTACCAAAATAAAAAAAAATCCGATTTATTTCTATTTAAGGACACATAATAAAGAGATGTGTTAGTATAAATTGCTCACTTATATTTGGAGTTAGATTGTATTATAGCAATTAAATAAAAATGTGAAGGAAAAATACCATGGAGTATTTTCAGTTAAGTACTTTCAGTTAAGATTTCTAAATATTTGGATTTTTTTCAGAATTAAGTAGATATCAGTGAGAAGCAGGAAAATACTGATGACTAAATTTTGCTTCTTAATTTACTTTTTGAAATTCAATATAGA
>NW_006434369.1:11124987-11129348 GCF_000325575.1 Pteropus alecto
CAATCCTTTACAAATATATATTTGACAGAGGTGTTCAGATTTCTTTAACAGGAATTCTTATTCTCTGTGGGCACAAAAGACTAGGAAGCCTTGTGAGAATCTTGAATGTTAAGTTTTTAAAAAAATATTCATGAGTGGAATATCGCTTGATGACTTATTGAGTTAGGAACTCAATAAAATGAGTGATAGAGAATAATTACACTTATGGTAGATCAGGTGTTGGTGACAGAGGGTAAGATGAGGTTTATGAAAAGATGACATCTGTCATAAGTGTTAGGGTAGTTTGTAAAAATCATAGGCAAGTGCTATCCAACACAAATATAATGTGAGGTACATATAACTTTAATTTTTCAGATAGCTCACATTAATAAAATTAAGAAAATAAGTGAAATTAATTTTAATAATACATTTTATTTAAACCAATATCTACAAATATTTTTATTTCAATTTATAATCAACGTAAAACTTTAGAGATATTTTCTTTCCTTTTCTCCTAAGAAGTCTTAGAAATTTTTGCATATTTTACACTGCATATTTTACACTGAGCTAGCTTCATTTCAAGTGCTCCACAGTCATATGCAGCTGGTGGCTATGGTATTGAGCAATGTAGTTATAGCTAATTAGACTTGGACGTCTAGCCATTCAAGTCCACATTGTAGAACTTGAAGAACTCTTAGAGAACTATAACTTCCCAGGCCACAAAACACTGCTAACATGATATTGACCCACAACATAGTACTTCCAACACAGTTTCAATTATACTTGTCATTCTTAACGTAATTTCTATGATATAAAAAAGTCTGGATACAAAAGGTATTACTGGAGATAGGTTGAGTGAGTTCTCTTGTGTACCAGGAATTAGTAACTTAATGAATTTAAAGGAGGTCTATGCCAAATGCCAACTTCTTTGATACTGATTTGCACAGTAGTCTTTATAAGGAGAGTATAATTGCTTATGTAAATATATACTTATTTATCATTCTTATATACCCTTAAAATTAGAATTTGTGTTCCTGTGTTAGTATTTCTCAACCTTGGTTGTGTATCAGAATTATCTGTGGAACCAGGGACTCTCTGGGAATCAGAACCCTCAGGGGTGACTCTTTGGCAGGAAGGTATTCCAGATTTCTGACAAGGCATTTTGATGGACAGCTAGAGTTGAGAACTGCTACTGTGGACTTAGTTCTCATGTCTGGAAGATAAGAATGGACACAAAAGATATTAACTGTCACAAGTGATAGTTAGCCCAGTTCTGGAAAATGGAGGAAGAGAAAATTTTATAACTCAAAGTAGAGCAGAGTGGAAGGAACAACAAAGGAGTAGTTTTCGATAGAAAAGCCAAGGATGATTTGTCGTCCTGAAAAAAGCAGCCAGATATTGACATGGGTGGGGTTTATATCATATCTGTTCTGGAACATAGTTAACATGAAAAAGTATACATACATATTTGATGTGTCTCTACCCCAACCCGCCTTGCTCACCTGCCTTTGGGAGAACCTCCAAACCATTCAATTGCAAATGAGACGTGCAATTTTATGGTCTGTAAAAAAGAAGAATATTTGAAATAGTTGAATTTAGAAACCACTAGATATTTTAGAACACAGTGTTTTCTGTTACTACAAAAAAAATAGTATCTACCATTGTGATTACTAAGGTAAAATAACTACATATTTTTCCCCATAATATTATTACAATGTGCAAAAACTATCATCTTATAAGTATTCCAGTACTACTTTATTATCTAAGTTATTTCAAAGAAATGTATAGCTATTTAAATTATGAGAAAATTCCTAAGAGAGAGATTTTCTAAAAATAAACATTGGATAAAAAAATTTCAAACTTATGATGCATTGAGTTCCTTAGTAGAGGAGAAAAATAATTAAAATAAGTACACACCAATCTTTAGGAATAGGCAAAATAACTACGGAGTGGTATGATTTTAAGATTGCTTGGAGGGCACCCCCAAATCCTACCTGAACATTCTAATATTAAAGCATTTTTAGAAGCTTATTTGTCTAAAGGTGTTCCAGGGAAAATGACAGTATGCTGTAGAGCTGACATTATAAGTTTCTATCAGTTATTTTTACAAGGTATGAATGGAAAAAAGAACACAACAAAGCTCTCTGTTTTCCTCCTATTGCCATGTCTCCTCTCAGCTTGCTCTGCTTCTGTCTCCTCACTTCTAATGAAAATCTTCTTGGCTCTGCTCATTCTTCTTTCCATTACTATTGGTCTATAATTTGTAGGCAGACAATTAGCAAAAACATTCAACTCCCTATTTTTTATATCTCCAGAGAAACTTAAATGTATGTGATATTTTTTTGGCCACATGTCCCCTGCTCTATCTTGCCCAGAACTTGTGCTTCATGTGTGTAGACTGTTTTTTGATGCCAGTTCATCTTCTTTGTTCACTGCCAGCTATGTCCTGGCTTGATGATGATTAGCTTTTTTAGAAGGGGAAATTCAGAATGATAGAACTTGCAAAAGGAGAGCAGCAGAGAACCCGAAGTGCTTAGAATTTCAAAAGAGAAAGGAGTTGATTTAGTTCTGAACCTAACAAGAGCTTGAGGGCTGGCTGGGTGGGAAGGGCATATTTAATAATCTGAACATGTAACATGGTGGCACTAAAAGGGTGGTGAATGCTTGAATTCTAAATGGCGGTAAAATAAAATGAGGGACAAAAGTGAGAAGGAGCCATGGAAAGGCTTTAGATAAGAAGAAATAAATAATTATAGAAGCAGCTAGTAGAACAGTTAGCTGATGGTGAGTGATTTAATTTCATAAAACACAAAGATTTTTGGTGAAAAAACTGAGATAAAAAAGTTTTATTTTTTTAATCTCCAACTTTCACTGAAATTATTTCAAGTGTTCTTTCCATCCTTGCTTCACTTACCCAAAGTCTTAAGGGAGAGAATTTGATTAGCCTGCTTTGTGGCTTATCACAGGTAGGAGAAACAGTTCTGTCAACCCTTCCTGGATTCTAGAGTTGGAGACAAGAATCTGGAGTTGCTGGACCAGCAAGACAATACACATTGGGGACTAGGAAATTGTGATGTTATTAAGGAAGAAAAATAAATGAAAGACAGCAAAATAAATCAATCAAACAACAATCTGGTAAATGTCTCTTATTTAGTGATCATATTCTAGTGTTAATAATATCAGTATAACTCAGAAATGGAAGTGATATATGTATGATTAGACATAAAATAATTTATACTATATATACATATATATAACACTAAAATGCTGTATTTCTCATTTCTTTAGGAATAGGCAATTCCTCTTCATTTACTTATTGATTGAAGATTTTCTATTTGTCAGGCACTATGCTAGATATGGGAGATACAAGAGAAGACAGCAAAATGGACACTCTCTATGTTCATGAAACATATTACATTAGCAAAGTCACATTGAGGGCAACTCTTGAGATTATAGTTGACTAATCCATATTAATCTGGCACAATCAAAAAAGCAATATTTTCTCATAGAAGATTTTTACATCATTTCATAAATAGTATTTCTTAAATTCAATAATTATTAGTAGAAGTGTGGGCAAAATAGGAAAAGTAAATGTGTGTGTTTGTGTGTATGTGAGTGAAATACCAACTCAACTGGCATCCTAATATAGATGCTTAAGCTATATTCAAACTAGGCCTGAGCATGTCTAAGGATCTGTGCTTTAAAGTGACCAAAAAAATTCATAGAGCTTTTTGGTGAGAAAATTGGTATAGAAATTTAGCTTTTCCGATATGTCAATGATATAGTCAGTGTTTTACCAGTTAGACAGGGATTAATTTTTTTTTTTTTAACCTAGATTCTTTAAAATATTGAGTGAAATTTAAAAAAATACTTTTTGGCCATCAGAATAAGTTACATTATCTCAGTGAAATTCCATATTAAATTCAAACTTCACTAAGCTCTCTATAGCTGACATTTGCTGGTTCATTTGTTGCATTTTCATTTAAGAAAGACAAAGATGACTTCTAGGAAAGGACTAATTCTAAAGAAAGAGACAGTCAGGCACACAAGATTGATCTCATGCAATATCTCAGGACCAGAGAGGAAATGTAGTTTTCATTATAATACACTGTTTGCCAATCATATTACCCCATGGTCTAACCTTAAGGCATTTATTTCTGGGTCTTAAGGAGAGGGACTTGGAATAAAAACTGAGATCTCTGACAGCTGTTGGGAATCTCAGCAACCCGTGTGATATGCAGAATACCATGAGAGAGAAAATGAGGTATACTGCTTCACTTTTCATTGCCAATAGAACATGAGATGGGCAGAGGCATGAGTTCAAAGTCTGATGAGACCAGAAAAAATGTTGGAGAGAACATGGCATAGCCTATAAGAAGTAC
>NW_006434369.1:11129382-11138088 GCF_000325575.1 Pteropus alecto
GGCTACAGCAGCAGTTTTAGAATCGACAGGAAGTAGTTTCCCTGTGGCTTTGTGGAGTGGAGGTGTTACTACTGATTTCATGGTGGATATGGGGATGTTTGTGGTTTAAAGAGCATAGAATCTTTGGCTTCAGAGAGCAGAGCAGAAGGCTGAGGAGTTGAGAAAGAAAAGGGCAGACATTACAAAGAGGCTGAGCGGAATGAGTTTGAGTGAATGTAATCTAAGGCTTTCTACCTTAAAAAGAAATGAGGGGTAGTTCAAATTAAGGGTAGGAGATCTGTAATAGCTGTTCCTGAACTAGAGAAATCTTGGATTGGGGTATAGTTGGGGCCATAACGCTACCTTCAGATTGGTATGGCCATTAGAAAAACACATGTAGAAAAAATAGTAATAAAGGTAACATATAAGTATGCATGTTAACTGTATAATTCAAATTGTTTGAATGAGTACATGATGGAGATTGTTTTTTTCCATAGTGCACATAGCCTAAATTATTTTAGAAGTGATAGTATATATAAAATTATTTACATTGTTCTCAATATCTGTTTTTCCCTTAAGATGGAAAACAGGTATTATATAAAATTTATAGAACATTAAAAATATTTTTTGCTCTGGGACATTTCAACTATTATTAAGAAGAAGAAATATAAGGAAAATTAATTATGTTAGGTTTATTGAACTGACCTAGATTTGTATCTTTTAGATACCATTTGGCTCCTAAGTGATTTGAAATTTTTCATTGAAAAGCTAAAAATAAACACTCAGGAAAGCGTCCTTCCTACTGAAATAAACAAATATTTTATGTAGATATCAGATTAAAAAATATTGGTCAATTTAAACAAATCAATTTAAACTTACTTTCCTGTAATTTTTTTATTTTTTAAATTTTTTAAATTTTTTTTTATGTAGCAATGGAATTCTAAAACAATGTTTGTCCAGTTGTGAAAAGAGCATTTTAATCAAACATTTGAGTTTTGAGAATTTTAACAGAGCAAAGGAGACAGCAGTATGTCTATTTGTATTGTCTTTCTATATTATATTCCTGTTAGTGCTAAAATTGAAACTATTGGTAACATTTCATCAACTCTCAATCATAGTTATTTTTCTGTCTTCTCTTCCAATTGATGTTAGTGAAGCCCCTAATGTATGACTTTGTAAAATGATACTTTATAAAATCTGTCATATGTAGTTGGTTGAAGAAAGAAGGATCATTTTAACATTCACAGATATTATTTTATTATTCTAGTTCATTGATTATAGATGAATTTATACATTTAAACCAGTGGATTTATTTATGCTAGTGAAATTTATATATCTTTAAAATAAAAATATACACACAGGAATCTATATGATGGTAAAAAAGTATGGTTAAGAATTTTAGAATCGAAATGCTAGAACTAGATATTATATAATTGATATTGCAGAACAGTGACTTTTCTATATAAATAGCTCCAGAGCAAAGGAACTGAGAGAAAAACTCATTTTTTGATTTTCAGTGATGCATTCAGTATCTTAGAGTTAGATAGGTTACTGAATTTTTACCTACATCTTCTTAAATATTTGGAGAAATTTTTAAAAATAATTTTTTGTTATCAGAATAAGAAGTTGCACTATATCAATGAAATTCTACATAAATTTCAGATTCTGTGAGACCACCATGTTGACTGGAGTTCAATCGTTTCATTTCAATTTTAAGAACAATTTTACTAGAAAAGCTTTTATATGACCTTTGTATTTTATAATATTAACAAAAATTAGTCCTTAATCTTCAAATAATCCCATTTGGAATTTTTTGGATACTTTTTGTTTTTAATTAAAGAGAATTCAGTAGAAAATAAGATTTTATTTAGCCTTCATTAGATTAATTGACAAAAAACTTATAAAAAAATCTGTGGGAAGTCCTGAACCTTTTGCTTTGTGAGATACAGAGTTTAGTTGTCTATAAATAACTAGATTTTTTAAAGAAAGGATTATTAATTAAGATTATTTAAACTAAATCTAATAATCCTCTGTACTGATTACATTTATATTCAAGCGGGCTACAGTATTATGAAAACATTGCTATATGAATGATCTTTAAATACAATACATAAATATAAGTGGTCTTAGATCCATGAGGAAGACATATTGTTAAATAAATGAAAGTACAATTGGAAAGATTAGAGGGCTGATTGATGTCTAATATCAGGTATTTTCTAATTTGAAAGGCAATATTTCAGGCTGAATACATATATTTATTTGTATGCAGGATAATATTTCCAGGTTTTAAAATAGAAAGAAAGAAAACCTACTTTGTTATTACTTTTGGAGGACTTTTAATATGTGTAAAAAAACATATTTATACTTAACCTTTGAATTACCACCATTACTTAATGGGAATAGCTTCCTGTTTAGAAGTTAGGTACTTAGGGACATGCTTTAGCTGTGAAGGTTTGAGGTCCAGAGGAACACATGATGCATTAATGCCTTGGGGTACTGCAGAATAAAGCCCTGTGGCAATTATGCATTCAACAACACTCCAGAGGTTTGAAAGTTAAAATGCCTCCTAATTCACCATGAGGGAGGGCCTTAGGGTAAGAAAGAATATGACTCAATTAATTAGTACTTGTTAGCAAACTTCAACTGTTACCCTATTTAGATTTTCAAATCACTGATATCTCAAATACCCAGAAGATTTCAAAAGGAAGTAAGAATAAGCTGTTGAGAAAGCTAATTTGTCTAACATGGCACCAGCTCTTGAATATAGTGTTAGCAACAGGCCAGTTTTCATGGGTTAGCCTTTCTCCAAAGAAGAAAAGGGAAATGGTATCAATTTGCTATTTTTAACTCTGTCTTTGCTTGTGCCTTTCAATTTCAGTTTCTGGGTAAGATTAATACTATTAATGACCACTTATGGATTCTTATGAAGGCCCAATACAAATAAATGAACTTTTGAGAGTTATCTGTAATTTTATTATGGGTGTTGGTTTTCTATTTACTCATTACCTTTCCTAACTGGCTATTGCTGGAATTTAGAAAAATTAATGATTCTTAATGACTATCTGGTTATTTTTCAAGCTATTATTCTAAAAGTTTTTCTAAAAGTTTTTCAGTTAAATCTCTTATGTTTTCATGGCATGGAATCATATTGTTATGAGCTAATAATTACACAAAATATAATTATTTTCAATAATTTTAGCCTATGTTTCCTCTTATTTTTGTCCTAACTGCTTTGGCCAAAATTTTTAAGAGAATGTTGAGTAATAATACTGATAGTGGACATCCAAGTCATAGTTTGAGTTTTTGTCATTAAGTTTTTTTGTTTGTTTGTTTAGGGTTTATTGTTTTGTTTTGATATTTAGTATAATGAAGACTTTGGTTTAAGATGACTATTTTCTTACCATATTAAGAAATATTCTTGTATCTTTAGCTATCTTTATTTTTAAAAAATGTTCATAAATTAACCTTGTAAAAATAGTGTTTTAATGGATTTAGTACAGTAGAGCATACTTGAGTTTGACATAGTTTCTACTAACCTATATTCTATTTCAGCCCCCTGATTCTCATATTTATGTTTCATACATATACATAAACTGTCTTGCCCTGTGGACATTGAAACTTGAGATCTTTGTATTGGATTTTCAAAGTGGGGAAAATATGAAGGTTTCTCAAATTTATTTATAAAGTTCATAAGAATCAAATCTAATTATGGTTACTAGGCTTCGTGCTTTTAAAAGGAATAATGTTCAGCAGAATATCCTAGTTTGTAAATTTTTGGTATATGACTGTAATCATAGAATATAAATTGTTTAGTTAGTTATTTAGTTTACATGCAGGACTTGTGTTTATTTAACTTATAGTATATTATAGAAAACATGATGATTGGTGATAAAAAGCTGAGCTGAAGCAGATGAATTCACAGGAAAAGGACAAGAAAGGAGCCAATAAAAACCTTCCGACTAACAGATGCGTTCAGATTTTCTTCCTCTAGAGCTAATGTAGCTGATTTGAGAGGAAGTGATTGCCTCGTTGAGTCAAGACACTTCTATGATTCACACTAACCTTTCTCTGGTGGGCAATTTCATTCTCACTCTTATAGCCCCCAAGGAACTGCATGGGTGCACGCTGGAGGATTTCCTGACCAAAGTTCATGTACAGTGTAATTTAAGTAAAAGCCCTGATTACGTTCTGTGCTGCTCCGAGTTAAATGATAGGAAAACTTGACATATGTGGAAGGGAAGAGGCAAATGCGTGTTTTCCTCTCATGATTTTGTAAAAAATAGCACAAGAAATGCATTAACTCGTGTTGATTCTAAGTGTTAAACAGCCAATACTAGGACATTGGAAGTAGAAATAGATTACTGAGAGTATCAAAAAGACTAATTTACTGATTTATTAGCTTATGACTTATTATCAACTGATTTATTAGTACATCTAATTGCTTCAATGTAGAACCATACACACACACACACGCACACACACACACACACACACACACATATGCAATTGTCAGATTATTCAATATAACAAATGGTAAAATATCAGCTATATTAAAACCTATTGTATGAATATTGCTAAATGCCCTACTTTGAATTTCCCAGTAGATCTGTTAATTTTCTTATGAGATGATTTTAGACATATCCAAAAGCATATTCTGAATGACTAGGGCATTTTTAGGAATTTATTCTATTAGCAATGAGCCTTCTGGTAATATCCACACTATCCTAAAACCATCTTATTTTATTAAATCTTGATACTATCCAATGAAACATTAGCAGAGGGGCAAGTGTTAAAATGAATTCTGAAGTTTCCAAATTTTTAATAGGTTCCTTTTCCTTTAGCGTCTTAAAATCTGCCTACTGTGTTTAGGTTATTGGCTTCTCAGGCCAAAATATACCAAAGGAAAGGAGAATCATTTTAATATTTAATAGTAAGTTCATATTTGATTCATAGGCTGATTTATGTTTTGCAAACAATTGGCAAAGTAGTAATAAGTTATAAAATATAATTTACTTATTATAATTTATTTTATATTATGTATTATGTATTTATAATAATTATACATTATTATTCACTATCTCAATAGTCTTGAGAGCATAGTAATTTAATCCTGAGTGTCAGTGTTAGTTTGAAACAAAGGTATACACAGAAATGCACTCCCGCCTCTCCCTTGGGCACCTAATCACCTCTTCAGGCTCTGTCTTTTCTCCACATTACTTATCACCATCTAATAAGCTATAAATTATTTATATGTGTCGCTTTTATCTTCCCACTCAGGAATGTAAGCTCTGTGAGGGAAAGGATTTTTGAGTGTTTTGTTTTACTGATATAGTCACATAATAAGCACTCAATAAATATTGGTTGAATGAATGAGTGGATGTGAAATATATTAGCATAAAGTGACAGTGTACAGAAACTTAAAAATAATTTGAGCAAAACATTAGTTAAAATAGATTCTGGGGCTAGTGAAGAAGTTGGGATTTTAATTCTTACTTTACTATTTTTGTAACTTTAGGAGGCCAAAGAAATTGAGGAACATCCACTAAGAAAACACGCTTCTCTTGTCTTTATACTTTTTTCTCTTTTGCCCATGCTTCTTCTGTTAAAAATTCCTTTGATTTCACTAATTCCTAATAATGTTTTAAAATTTATTTCAGGTAACAATTTATCCAGGAAGTCTTCTTTGAAGTCTTCACTATGTGTTAGATGTTCCTGCTGTATGCTCAAACAGAACTTTATCCCTTACCACAACGTTAAATCTTATCAGACTGTACATATTTAACTTTATTGTTCTCTCAGTGGGCTATGCTCTAAAGGCAGGGGCCATGGTTTCTTGTTTGATTTTTAAATCCAGACATTGTATTTGTTTCCTAGAAGTCACTAAATTAAAAAGAAAAGAGAAAGAGGTCTTCATGGAAAAAGAGAGGGGAAGGAAAATAGAAAGAGAGAAATAAAGGGTGATAACTAGTTGTTCATTTTTATAAAGAAAAAACATCTAGACAATGAAAGGATTTGGATATTACAATAGGTTTCCAAGAAAGGTTTATTTAACAAATGAATTCAGATGATATTATGAGTACCTCTGTGTTCCAGGCATGATTCTTGGCAGTGAGGAGGATGCAGTAAACAAAGAGATAATGTTATTGCCTTCATTTTAGTGGGAGAGACAGACAATATACAAGTATAACATTATCTATGTAAAACAATACATAACATAATGTAAGACATAGTATAAAATACATATAAATTGTAAAAATATACGAATTATATAAATATGCAATAAGATCTTGAATTTGAGGATGTTTAAAGAAAATCTGCATGTTAAGGATTGCCTCTTTGCTCAAGATCTCTCATAATTCTTTACTTGTAAGGTGTTATTTTCTCTATTCCAGAATGTGAAGTATAAAATAAATCACTCCAGGAGTGGCATTTATAACTTACATGTGCGTATCAACCCATATTGAATGTGGAAAGAACAATTTGAATAGATTTTGAAACCATGAGTAGGCCTTTGAGGGGCCCATCTCCCACTTGGGTGCAGAAGCATCAAACCGTGAGGGGAGACTTAGCCCTCTGGAAGGCTCCCAGTGTGCAGGCCTCCTTCTTGCACAGCTGGGCAACACCCAAATTTCTCAACTGACAATAAAGATGAAAATGGTTTGAGAACTTACAAATGAAATAAACTTCTCAAGACTTTTGGTTAAAAATAACTTAATTTTGTTTCACTCTCCAAGGTCTTGATTAACTTGGTATTATTTACTAATAAGTCATTTCAGTAGACAAAGAATTTGAGTTTTATATTGGATTGGGGAGTTTCCAGGGTATGGGTACCAATAGTTAACTGATGTTGCTATGGTGATACAATAAGGAATACACTACCATTTTTGTTTTAATGTAGGTGAATTTTTTTCCAGCATATGGAAGGCTATACTTAGAGTATCACAGTGCTCTGTGGTAGGGGTGAGTGGGGGGGAACCAATCACAGCGAATGAGGTAGAATGGCTGTGTTATTGCAGTACATAAGACTTTGATTACATACTGCCAAGATTCATACCAGCACAGTAGTTGTTGACAGATAAAGTAACAAAAATGACACTCATTTATTTTTTCTTTATTGAGAACTCAAGGAAAAGCAGATTTTCAGTTCTTGTCCTTACTACATTGGTAGAACAGAGACTGACAGCAAAAATGTGTCGGTCCAGAAATATAAATTAAACTGAGGTTCATATCAAAAGTCCATTTAGTCTTGGAGAAGGAGCTGCTGTTTGGATTATTTTTGATTCTAAAATAAATATACTATGGAGTGTCACAGTATAACTGGTATATATTAACCCTTTTCTGTAAGCAATATTTTCAAAATTATTGTTTCCAGTCTACATTGCTTTATTACTTTTGTAGTGTTTGAGGCTACTTGAATTGTCATGAGAATAGGTTACATTTCACTGAATGCAAATTACTAGCAATAGACACATGTACATCTCAGTCTGCAGGAAGCATAAAACTAGATTTGGAAAATTGATAACAGACCTTTTTCTCTATTACAAAGATTATATTGGATGCTGCAGTTTGGCTATCGAGATAAGGACAAAAGTAAGTGGGAAATGTAAAGTCAGAATTTTTGGTTTTATATTGTTGAAATCATTGATGCGTATTGAATGAAATTCAGGTTAAATCATTTTTACCTTTCCTTCATGTTACTTAAGTTGACATAACAAAAATAATAGTAATCAGGCCTCTTTCACTTTCCTCCCTTCCTTCTTTCCATCCTCCTCAAATCTTCCCTCTATTTCTCCCTTTCACTCTTTCTCTCTTTTTCTTTTCTCTTTCTCTTTTTCTTTCTTTTTTATTCAACTATCAACATGGATATTTTGCTACAGTTTCTCATAATTAAGGTACTACTATTTTTACTACAAAATTCTGGAAACAAAAACATGATATACTTAATGAATGATATATGTATCAGTGAATAAATATACTTAGTGAATGATATATGTATCGGTGAGTAAATAGAGTCATCAGTGAACTCTAAACATAATTATACTCCAACAATGTCCATTTCTTGAGCATATTTTAAAAACAATTTTGCTTACATTTTTTATTATTATTTTAAAGTTTACATTTGATAATTTTCTCATTAATTTTTTAGTAATAGAAAGATAACATGAACTTGTTTCTTGAATTACCTTTTCTGACCTTGATCAAGATGATAATTACGAAAAAGGGAGGCCTGGAAATCTTGTAAAAAAATTAAGCTTATAAAGTAGCTAAAATGGCCCTTCTGTACTGGTGTCGATTTCAAAATTAACATTTTGGTTCATGTGCTTCTAATAATCACTGACCCTTACTTCATGTACTTTCCACAGGAAATGAATACAGCAGAAATTACTTTGACCCACTGATGGATGAGGAAATAAACCCAAGGCAGTGTGGGATGGAGGTCAGCAGAGAGGGTGAGCTAGAATTAAGTATGTAATTTTTGTGTCAGAATATTCTTTTCCATTCATGAAAATGAGGTGACAAAGATCACACATGCAGTTCCATTTAGATTTTGCAGCTTACGATTTAAATGGTAAATTTTAACCATTAACAACATGATGGGAAGCGAAGGTAATTTTTGATCAAGGACAGCAATCTGGTCAGATAAAAGAAACAGGAATTTGCTTTTATTTGATATCGTGGAAGCGGTTTGGTGTCATTATAAGGCCTATGTCATGCATATGAAGAGCG
>NW_006434369.1:11138139-11168947 GCF_000325575.1 Pteropus alecto
TTTTTGAGTTGATATAAGCATTCTTCAATAAAATTCATCTAGCATATGAGATTTCCCAACATAGTGACTATCAAATTCCTTTCATCAAAGGCGTGGAACCACCACCTAAGTTTTGAACCACAAAGGTACCGTACTATGATTTCCTTTTCTATAATCTTGAGTCTACCTGTGGTTATAAAATAATAACTCAGTTTTGCTCTTTATGTGCATACCACTATGCATATAAGATAGATAACCAAGCACTCTAGAGTTTACAAAGTTCTTTGATGAGATAATAATATAATGACTAATGTTTCTTAGAGTCATTTGCAATCCAGAAGATCATATTTCACCATTGAGCACCAGCCATTGAATCTGTACTTTTAAATAAAAACTAGGTTAACTCAAATAAAAAGGCTCAAGCACAGGACAAAGATTATTTTAAAAGGGTGTTTTCAATAAACTAAACCTATTTTTAAATGATGCAGAATCCACAGATCTCAGCAAAGGACGTAGGTGCAAGATAAGGCAAGGACTTAGTCTCAGGACCAGATTTTACCAGTAGCTCAAAATACAGGTGAATCGGAAACTTGAAAATCTCAACTTTTTATTTGCCCAAAACATGCTCTAGGAATGAGAGAGAATACCAGTGAATTCTAGAAAGGAGTATAAATTGTATTACTAGTCGAAGTCTGTTTTAATTTCTTGGAGATCACAAGATATAGTTATATATAGTGGAATTTTTGTAATGTAAGGACCAAAATGGACCTAAACAAGTATGTTGAATGAATGAAGAATGGCTCTAATTATGGACAGTTAAGTGTCATAAAGCAAAATATTGTTGATTATCCTCCCCTAGTCAGCCGTTATTGCTCAACTTCTGTAGTTAAGTTGAGGTCTCACATTTTAGATCAGGCAGCTCTTTTTACATTTGCCCACAATCCAGTTTGAAGTCTGCAATTAAGATGTCCTTTTCTTTTTTCTGGGTATCCAAGCCTGCGCAATTACCCCATTAGGGGAATATGCAGTGCTAATTAGCACAAGATATCCTTCCATACTCTCTATGGCACAGGGTTGAGGACTATGCAGAGATATAACAGCAGTGCTGCTGGGATGGGCTCCAAGGAGGGCCTGCCTGAGCAAAGATGCAATGCACATTTTGTATGGCAGAATTTGAGGGACACCCCAAAGGTCTGCTGGATCCAATTATCTTCACTTTTGTTCAGCTTTATTCTCACATTTATTTGTTTATAGCTTATTCTCTCTTGCTTCCAAAATAGTTTGAGGGCGCTTATAATAGAAATATAAAATGCATATGGTTAAAGAAAAGTTCAAATAAAGAGGAAAGGGGGATTCGAGAATTTGTACAAAAGGAAGAAGTAAATGTACAAGAAATAGAAAATAATAGTTTTACTGTAATTAAGCACTCACTCTTACTTTGAGCTTCCCAGAAGTCAAGGTATAAAGGGAAATAGCATAGGTTAGAAAATTTTCAATGTTTAATAGAATTTATGAGACTTATTCTCATAAATCCTGTTAATTTACCTATGGTGTAAATCACCCACAGTCATCATCACCATTTTATTTTTTTACACTAAATCCTGGAAGGATAATATTATGTCAATTTTTTATACAGCAGAGATTTTAAAAAATGTTGGATAATTGTTTTATCATTGTTTCATGGTAAATACCTTTTACTCAATATGAAATATGGATCTGAGTGCTGCTATGTAGTAAACATACAACATTTTAGTGTTTTACAATTTTATATATGATTTGATATAGGTAATGTTAGCTTGTGGATTAATCGGTGTTCTCCAAAAGAAAAGAACCAATAGGATTTCTCTCTTTCTCTCTCTACGTATTATATAATACTTATGTAGTGTGTGTGCGTGTGTGTGTGTGTGTGTGTGTGTACAAAGAGAGGGGGAGAAACAGATTTATTTTAAGGAATTGACTCATGTGATTGTGGGGCCTGGCAAGTCTATTTGAGGGTAGGTAGCAGGTTGGAAGTTCAGGTAAAAGTTAATGTGAAATTCAGATAAGGATTGATCTTGCAGTCTTGAGCCTGGATTCAGCAGGGTAGCAGACTGGAAATGGAGGCATAATTTCTATGTTGTGATGTTGAGAAGAATCACTTCGGAAAACCTCAGTCTTTTCTCTTAAGGCCTTTAACTGAATGGATGAGGCCCGCTCACATTATGGAGGGTTCTCTATTTTTCTCAAAGTCTACTGATTTAAATGTTAATCACATCTAAAAATTGCCTTCACAGCAATATCTAGACTGATGTTTGACCAAACAAGTGGTCAGCCCAGCCAACTGCACATATAAAATTAACCATCGCAGGTTGCATTTAATAATAACGAATAAATTAATAATAATACCTTACAGGGTGGTAAAGGCCTGTTGATTTGACCTACTAAATGTGTTCTCCAGATCATCACTTTTAACTCTGCTGCTTTGTCTCATCACCCAGCTTTTCTTCCTTTGGCATGTATCTAGTTATGAATTACATATTTGTTAAGAGACTTACTTTTTTAGTGGCTTTCTTTCCCACTAGACCTTAAATGTCTTTAGAATCTGGCATAGTATATGGTTCATATATGATCTAATACTTATTTGCTGACATGAAAAACACAAGATATATGAAATCTCATTGCCGGTTGCCTCTCAGCATCATCTCTGTTGCCCCTACTTGATCCCAAGTGAATATCATCACCTACCTGGAATTAATAAACTGCTTCAGTCCATATCCACTCCTGCTCCCCTTTAAGCTGTTCTCCACGCCGCATCTTGCCATTCCCTACCCAAGCCCTTTCATTGCTGCTTATTGCTTTCAGGGTAAAGACCGATATACTGTTCTTCCTCATCTCTGATCCTCTCCACTTGCTCAGCATTTTTTAGCCACAATGGATTTCTTTTTGTTTCTTATATGCATGGAGCTCCTTCTGGACACTGAACTCTCACAATGGTTGGGACAGCCTTCTTTCTCTCCTCATGTGGCCGATGCCCTATCTGTTTGAAGTTTGGCTTAAATGACAACTCTCAACTCCTGTGACTAAGTTAGGTGATGTTTTCCTGTATACCTCCATTAAAAAACTCATGACAATGGTCAGCACATTACTTATTAGAGCAATTGTCTATGAAATGTGTTTCTCTCCTATTGGACCATCTCCTGAACACAAAAAGGGTAGAGATTTTGTTTACCTTTTTCGCCAATGAATTCTTAGAGCCTAGCACAGCTCTTGGTATAGAACAGGAGTTGACTTGAGAAATATTTATTGAGTTAATGTGTAAATGAGTTTAAAGTGCTAAACATAGTATCCAATACATGGCAAGTCTTCTGTAAACATTAGTTATTATTTACTGAGTGTCCAAGGGGTGTCTTGAGCTAGATACAATAACTCTGACCAACCAACACGAAAACCTCTAAAGTAGCCATTATTATTCTCATTGTGAAGATGTAGAAACAAACTTAGAAAGATTTAGTATTTTTCCTTAGATCATAGAGACCTGGAAGTCATGAAGCGGAATTCAATCTGTTCTTTTTCCCCTTAGAATTTGTATTTGTCCTATTGGCTTTCTCCACTCTTCCCCTTGGGGAAAACTTCTGAAGGGAAAAGGAAGCAGATTAATTCAAACTGTTGAATTTGAGTTTGAAGAAGACATTCTGTTGCTTTCCATTTCTGTGCTATGTAACCTGTTTGACTCTTCAGGGTGTTTAAAGGGCATCACTGAAGGGGGATGCTCACCAGGTGTGCACACCTAAGAAACCAGAACCTCTACAGCAGTTGTCAGTTAGATCTTGTTCAGGTTCCTCTCATATAACTCCCCAAAAGCTATCTATAACTCATCAGTTTATAATAAAAACACAAATACTAGTTCAGGATGACAGAACCCAAACCATTAAAAATTATGCACTTCATACAATTACTAAGTAGTTAATAACAAACAAGCAAATGGGGTGGCTACCCTTTTCTGAGTGCCTACTATATTCCAGCATAGCAGTTGGCATAGAATAGGAGTTGAAGTGAGAAATATGAAGCTCAGTGTTTTATGCTTATTATTTTGTTAACCCTCACAACTATTCCATTTTGAGGGCAAAGAGGTTAAAGCTCAAGAGCTCTAGAAAGCTGCTCCAAGATTACAGAGCTAATAAGTGGAGGACCTGGGATTTTGAGTCAGGTTTCGCTGATACCAAACCTATGCCATGCTGCCTGTCTTCTAAAAATGGTTTCTCTATATTAATGCCATTTACCTTTTGTCTGTCTGTTTTGACACACTAAATGTATGTTCATTTATTCTTGGCTATGACCTTCATTGATCCATCAGGATTATCAAGTCCTTATACTGGAGATTTTTTTTTTTTTACATCTGCAGAGAATTTCCCATCTACGTATCTGCTATCGCTCAGTATTAACTTCCAAATAAGATTATTTTATGAGCCATTTATCAACTTAATAAGTTTTGTAGCTGTTATCATTAAGAGTTATATAGTTCCAGACAATGTTGGAATAAAAGTTGACACTTCCCCAATGCACAATCTGCAAAATGTCTTCCAGGAATGACCTCGCTTCCTTTGCCCCCAAATTTAGGGTGCTAGAAAGTCTCTGTTGGCTCTTGGAAGGAAAAGAACACCTGTAGGTCCAATGATACTTGCAAAAGTCTTCTGCAGGATTCAATGAGCAGAAGCTACTAACTTCAAAGATCTTTTCATGTTATGCTTTCAAACATTCCATCTGGCTGCAGCAGCCTAGGCTTTCCTCTTTCGCCATTCCAAGTCCATGGTATAAGCTACATCAGATTTTTTTCAACACTGAAGTTCAAATAATCTCAGAAAAAGGGACCTAGAATTTTCAGGAGCATCTAACTTGGAGAATGAGAATCCTAGAAGGTTCTTCTAGAACACTTGCTGAGTGAGTTTCAGTTATGAGCAGTAGAATTAACTATTATCTTCAGAGTTGGCTCACCTGTGGAGTATGGGCATACATGTTATTATTACATGTTAAGACCAGCACAGTAAAACTGCAAACACAATTCAGTTACTTCACTTGCTTCCTATGGGAAGGGGAACACATTCGATGTATGGATGTATATTCCAATTCTGAGGCGGCAGGGGTCATCCAACTTGGCATCATTTATGTTTGGTTGTAGTGGCAGGAGAACCACCTAAATGTCCCTTTAAATCCTCTTTCACGGCCCTGTTTTTATGATTATGTTATTTTTTTTCTTATGAAATGATCTTGTTGCTTCAAATTCACAAAAGAACTAAGTAGCCCTTGCATTTTCTATTATATTGCAATAGCATATATAAAAGAATGTAAGACCACCTAAGTTCACTGTTTCTTACATATGTGTAGTAAAAAATGACATGTAGAGAATAGTTAATGGAAAACATTCATTTTGATCAAAGGCTTATATATTCTATTGTATGATTTGACAAATCGTAATGGCTTGTTCTGAAATGATTCTTGTGTAATAGATGTCATAATCATTGAATATGAGATCCTTTTTATTGAAGAAGTATTTTATTATAAATATCCTGCAATACACATTTAAAAATGATTGTTGCAATTTTCATTGATTTACAAAAGTTTTTTTTTTCCAGAGCAAAGCAGCATATTGAATAGAATTTGTGTATATAACCTATAAAATACCTAAATAGCGATGATTAATAATATCATTTTGTAATTACATTTGTGCATCTATAAATTGACAGATGAGAAAGTTATCATACCTATGTTCTTTTAGCATCTCCACAAGTGGATAATAGAATTCTCTATGATCGATTAATGAGGCTGTATGATGAGAGTGGACATGGAGGAGACCAAGGTAAGAGACCTATTATTTTCGATTTTTTATATTAATATTAATTGTAAATTCACTGAGATGGTTTCTAGCAAATGCTTATCTGTATTTTTAAAAAATATAACCATTTATTGATGACCTATGTATATTTTTGATGGTTGCAAATATTTATATAGCTAAGGTTGGGGGAAAAGTAATTATGGCCCAATTTCCTATAATGGCGTAGAATTTATAACCCTAAATAGCAAAAATGATTTAACAGTCTTACTATTGCAGAATCCTACAATGGTAAACGGCATATTTGGATTAACTAATGTGAGGCTGTATGCCACATTTTTTTTAAAGAGTGTGTCTAAGCTTTTATTTCTTAATCTTACTTTGTTATTTCTGTCAAATGGACATATAATACCTATCAAAATGGAGTAGTTATGGGGAATAAATTATTATTACATGAGCAGACACGATAATCACATACATAGAATAATAAGGATGATTGATGATGGTGATGAAAATATTAATACTAGCTAAACGTTTATAGAGTGCTTACAAAGTGCCTGGCACTATCCTAAGCACTATTCTAAATAAGGTAAATATTAACTTATTTAATTCTCATAACAACTCTAAAGTTTAGTTCTCATTTTTTAAGCTCTGTTTACAGAATACCATTTCTTAAAAATTTTATTCCTGCCTTCCTTACCAGCACTCTGTATTTTTTGCTATCAGTTCATGTGGCCAACGTTTTATTTCTTTATGTCTTTATAAACCAAGCAAACTCATTTTGAAGCCAGCTTGATCCCTCATTTTGAGGAATCTTAATTCAAGTGATGTGTTAGGATTCTCCAGAGAAGCAGAATCCAATAGAACCAATAAAAAGAGAGAGAGATTTATTTTAAGAAATTGACTCATTCATTGGTGGGGCCTGACAAGTCTGAAATACTTAGGGAAGACTAGCAGGCTGGATATTCATGTAAGAAGTTGATATGAAATTCAGGCAAGTGTTGAAATTTCAGTCTTGAGTCTGAATTCTTCAGGGCAGCAGTATGGAAACTCAGGTAAAAGTTGATGTTTCATTCTTGAGTCCAAAATCCACAGAGCAGATCAGCAGGTTGAGAACACAGGCCAGATTTTTTTACGTTACAGTCTTGAGACTGAATGCCTTCTTATTCTGGAAACCTCGGTTATTACTTAAGGCTTTTAACTGATTGGATGAGGCCCATGCACATTATAAAAAGTAATCTGCTTTACTCAAAGCCTACTGATTTAAATGTTAACCACGTTTCTAAAAAATTACCTTTATGGCAACATTTACACTGGTACTTGAACAAATAACTGGGCACAAATAGCCTAGCCAACCTGACACATAAAATTAAACATCACAATGGTTGTGTTTAATTCAGTCAGGTCTCTATATGTTTAGTCTAATTTCCGAGTCAGCAAATATACATTTAATTCCTTTTTTTTTTGCTGCTAGACGTTGGATAATACACTTTTGTACCTATTATGTCTCTTCCGTTCTAACAACTCTTTGCAGCTGGAATCCTTTGAACCCACTAAGAGCACATTTATAGGTAGTACCTCATACGTCTTCTGAAATCATGGGCTTACAGAAGCCTTATGGATTTAAAGTATAGTCAAGCACTTCACCAGATATTTTATACATGAGGATATAACTGAGACCTAGAAAGTTTAAAGACTTATGCAAGATAATACAGTGTCACAGGGAACAAAGAAGGAAGGCCAGCTGTCCTCTTGATACTGGAGCCCAGTGCTTTTCCAGGACTCACCTCATTTCCCTCCTGAAAAAAATGCTCTTTTCCGTTGGTAAAAGATGTCAAGTTTCTTTTAAAATTCTAACAGTGGAGACATGAGAAATTCCACAGTTTATCTTCCAGTATTTTTATAGAGACTGAAAGAGAAAAGATTATTTTATATTTACAGCATGCATCCAGCTACATGAATAGATACATTTTGTAGATGATACTGATTTTGGATGATAGAGAGAGAAGTAAAGTACACATACCATTTGTATAAATGCTGGCATTTCTATGCAAATAAACAAGGCAAGCCAAATAAAGTGCCTCTGTGCATGTAGAGTTCGGGAACTGTTCTCAAGGATCCTAACTTAAGAAATAAACCCAAGAGCTCTGGCTTCCCCTAAACCTATTAGTCTCCAAGCTGGTTTCAGCAAAACAGCAAGTAAGTGGTAAGATGTTGAAGTAAACAACATGTAATATTAACGTACGAAAAAGCACAATATCTACACTTCAGGATAAATTTGGTAAGTGGGAAAAAAGTTTATAATGCACAATGATACTTTGCTCACTTTGTGAACATGACAAGATAAACAAAAGTTTTGGGTTGTGGTTGTTTTAGTCTTAAAACTTGTCCTGGGTTTTAGTGATTTCCCAGCACATTAAACAGAGAATTATTTGCTTAATTGTAGATTATGAAAAACCAAAATTTATTTCACATAAGAAAAACAGTGCTTAGATTATTGAGTGTTTAGCCAACATTAATGTGACAAAGAGTAAGTGGAATGCATTGTGATTTTCTTGGGGCCAATAGATGAAAGCGTCCAGAAGGAGCCTTTAGCTTCCGAAGAGTGGATGACTTCCAGTAAGAATCTTGAACTCCACAGAGAGGACAGTGAAGCTACCTCTGATTACAGTGAGGAGTCTGAAAGATATGCTCTGAGAGACATAATTCTGGTTGGAAGTTCTTCATTAGACCAGGTCAGCATTAAAATATATATCAAGAAATGTAAAATAATTTTTAAAAGATCAAATTGAAATGCCTGTCTTATACATGGTCTCATTTTACTTATCGACACTTCCCTTCCTAGAGCACATGATTCATGACTTCTCCGAGTCTTTGCCCTTATTTTTCATATACATTTTACCATGTAGAACTTATACTACTTAGCAGTATCAATCCTGGCCCTTGAACAATTTAGTTTCACTTCAACTATTTTTATTTTGTTACAATACTAATTTCTAGCATATTATAAAATCTCTATGGTAAAATCTGAAACCAGCATATACTTACTTGGATAACATTAAGGAACTACTGGGACTTGTTTGCATAAGCACTGTATTAATAGGTCAATTATCTAGTATTTATGAAGTCGCCATTTACGGAACTTAATTTATACATTTTAACTGTTGTGACTCATTCCACAAAAGGGAATCTTTAGCCCATGGATAGTGTTGGCTTCAGAGACACCTTTCCCATTTTCTTCATCTGTCATTTCTATTTATGTATAATATAGCATTATGTATTCAGATCCACCAAAGAAAGGAAAAGTGTTCTATGTAGTCACCTTATCTATCTCAAATAAAAATACAAGAACTCCACATGTTTAGTTCTAGGTGAGGTGTGTGTTTGTGTGTGTGTGTGTGTGTGTGTGTGTGTGTGTGTGTGTTTGCACACACATGTGTATACATGGTTTTTTTGTGAAAGGAAAGCTGATTCAGGCTAAAGAGGAAAAAATATTACCAGGTGAAACAGTCTGTTTGCAGTGATGTCTTCTATAATAACAGGTCACAAGTGAAAATATTATTTTCTATTTCAGAATTGAAAGGAATAGTTTAGTTTGGGGAGGAGGTATTCTCTAATTTGGAATGTGGAAAGTCCATAACATAGTTTATTTTCTTCATTTGTTCCACTGAGATCAGAATATCCTGGGCACATTAAGTTAACATCTATTTTGAGCTTTCTCAAGTAAATGATCCTTATTAGCAAGTATAGACTTTCCTAACAGGCATCTGGATGGCTCCTGTAGTGAGCTGAATTGTGTCCTCCAAATAAGATACATCTAAGTCCTAACCACTGGTACCTGTGACTATGATCTTATTTGGAAATGAGATCTTTGCATATATAATTAATCTAAGGATCTCCTAGTGAAATCATCCTGAATGCAGGATGGACCCTAAATCCAATGACTAGTATCCTTTTAAGAGAAAGAGAGATTTGAAACAGACACACACAGTGGGGAAGGCCACGTGAAGATGGCGCAAAGATTGGAGTGACACCCCTAAAAGCAAAGAGTTGCCAAGGACTGCTGCAGGCTTCAGAAGCTAAGAGAGAGTTAGAATGGATTCTCCCCCTAGAGCCTCATGAGGAATCAAACTTGATAACACTTTAATCAAACCTCTGGCCTTCATAACTGTGAGATAATAAAATTCTGTTTTGTTTTTTTTTTAAGCCACTAAATCTGTGATAATTTGTTACTGCAGCAGTAGACAACTAATAAAGCTCCAAAGGTGGAGAATCTCATGAGCTAGGTTATTCTTCTTCATCGATGTTTTAATATACTTTGCATCTTTATCAAGGCGGGGCTCTTAAAAGACACTGAGGCGACAAAGGATGCATGGCTCTGCCTTTTAACAGTTTGACGTATTCTGATACATTAACAGTTCAACATTTCCCTTTTTTGTGTGCCTTATGATGCCATTAGATGCATTTCAACTTACCCCATGCTTTCAAGAATGGATGCATGCATTCCTTTAGGGTATGTGGCTGATATTTTTCATATCCTCATTTTGTAAAAGGCAAAGTGAAGAGCAGATGCTCACATTCTGCTCTGTGGTAAGGCTAACATGCAAAGGGCCAGCCCAGTGATGAGGAGCCCAATAGGATTAAAACTCAAGGTTACATTTTTACAACTTGTCAGAAGTTAAAGGTAAAAACATTCATGAGAATATGGTTTTTTTCTTTTTTTTTTTTTCCACAAATGTGACTATTATTCCCTTCTAACAACAAAGTTTATGATCTTTTCAATGTCCTTTCCCAATCTGTGTGTCTTTAGGTAAATTATGTGAAATTTACCTAAACTGCCTTAATAAATAACTATGTGAAAAATGATGTGGTGATGGAAGAACATGTGGACAGATTGATATGAGGGAAGCAAGTTGAGCTTTGTAGTCAGAACTCTGTTTGAGCCCTGGCTTTGGCCTTTATAAGGTGTGAGATCATAGGTAAGTCACGTGACTTAGGTGACCTCTGTTTCCTCATCTGTAAATCAGGGAAGGGATATGTATGTCAGTGCAGTTTTAGGAGGATGAGATGAGCCATTTGTAAAGAATCACAAAGTAGGTGCTCATGAAATGGTAGAAGCACTGGAGAGAGAAAAGATTCTAAGCCCTCTTTTCAGGTCAATGCAGATTTTGTTCTTCACCTTCACTGTGTCAGGAAGTTCCATGAACATCCATGGCAACATTATATGCAGGAAAAAAAAGCTTCAAATTTGGTATTAGAGTTCACAGCTTTCATCCTGGGTTCTCATATTTATATGAACTTGAACATCTCTATGAAATAGAGCTAGGTAACTTGAACCTCTTATAGTTGTGGTGAGGATTAATGAGATGTGTCCAAGTGCCTGGCAGTTAATGTTTTCCTTTTCTTATGACTCATTTTATATATTTGTTGAGACTGTCACCTATTCTCACTTTTCATTGCTATTGTAATGATGAACTAATATTTATAAAAGTCAAAGTGTTTAAATAGAGATGAGGAGGTCCCAGCTAGGGTGAGTGCTGTTGAGTGAGTCCCATCTATTAAACTATTTATCTATAACTATTAATTTATATAGGGACTGGGGTGATTGCTTCTCCTCCAAACATTACTGGGCCTTGTAGTGGTGAATATGGGGGTGGCAAAAGAATGTATATTACAAAAGGAGATTAAGAGTGTCTTTACTAAAAAATTGCCATGAGGACCGGGCTGAGAATTGTGTGTGATAGAGATTACTATGTGAAAACTCATCAGACCTCTCAACCCTGACAGTTGATGTGCATCTTGGATTTAAAAAAAAAAAAGAGACACAAGAAAAAAACTCTCATGTGCATAGTAAAAATAGTTTCTTAGTCAACTTTGTGACACTTTGAGGCCCCCAAAACACTTACTGTAGGACAGAATAGAACACAAAGGGATTAAGAGTTTGCCTTCTCACTTTGCAAAAGCATTTTGTGTGTGTGTGTGTGTGCGTGTGTGTGCGTGTGTGTGTGTGTGTAGGTTTGTGTGTGTGTGTGTTACAGAGCCCAGCTGGAACAGTACCACTTACTTTCTAGGAACCCTATGTGAAGATGATTAGAAAATCACTCATGAAGTCCACCTTTAGTTAGCAGGGGTGATAGTGATGTTAGAAATTACACAATCACACTTAAAGCAATAGGGAATATCAGCCTCGGTAAGTCACCCTAGGTAAGTTAGCCACTAAAGACCTCCAGAAGTACTTGGAGGATAACTTCACACTTGTGAGATCTCTTGATGAAGATAGAAAGAAGCCCATGAAATCTGGTTATTAATGTTACCACTTATTAGTTCACACAAATCAGTCTACTTGAGATAGACTGGTTCTGTAACCATCTCAGAAGGATGCTACAGCTGACGTTTCCAGTCTAAGGCAATTGAGGCAGCAGGGTACCTCAGGGCATGATGAGATTACGAGGAACAAAAGCAAAAGAACAGTGGTGAATTTCAAGGAACATATACTCTTGGAGTCAATTGAGAGGATTGCATTTCAAAGCTTATGCAAATAATGAAATATTATTTTTATTATTATCATAGGGCAATTTAGTTGCCTGTGTATATAAAGCTGCTTTAGAAATATTTGTGCTGACTTGTTATATCCTGTTGACATTGGAAAGCTTGTAGGAAGGATATTATGAAATGACTAAGGTCTGGGAATTATTCAGTAAAAAATAAAACTAATAATTTAAATGCATGTTTAAAAAAATTAATCAGAGGAAATCCGGGGAAACAATATATTGTTTTTCAAATAACTACTGAATGAGACATAAAATAACTTCATTTTATTTTTTAGCTACCAAGAAGTATTTTCCTGGACATTTCTTAATACGTATGTGGTGTACCTGTTCCAATTTAGTTGCAGATAACTAGGTTTTCCTCTGAGTTTTAATTATAAACAGCCTGTACATTTAGCTTATTTAATTAGAAACCCATGCTCTCAAGAGTTTTTTTAATGATTCATGCTTAATATGCTATAATATGTCATGAACATTATTTTTTGTCTTGATTTAAAAATAAAATATAGCATTTAGTGTAGTGGTGGAATAAACATGTTGGTCTGAAGTAAACACCTTCCAGGGAAACACTCTGGAAAGGTTACCAGTGTACTGGCAGCTAACCCTACTTTTCTAAATTCTGCCTGATATTTGGTAATGGGCGTGAATCAAATTTAGCATTTTGTCTGAGTAAAAGTCAAGTCTGAAACGCAAGTCTTGAATATGAGAGAAAATGTAACACTGTAAAATCCATAATAAAATCTCTATAAATAAAAGATGGATTTCATAAGATACTTTAACAGATTAACCAGTATATTTTCTGTAAGCCAGAAATATATATTCTACTCTGTGGTTAGCATAAAAATCTTTCTGGAGGAAAAATGGATTTTTTAAATCACTGGAGACATTTACATGAGTTAAGCTTCTACTTTTTTACTTAACCAATATAGGAGCTCATCTATCATTCCTTAAATAATACATTAAATATAAATATAAAAGATATAATGAATAAGACTATAAAGAGAAAACGAACAGGAGCACAACATTATTTCATGGTGAAAAAAGCAATAGTGATTTCCCACATGTTAATTCAAGGAAAACAATAACGATACTGTCACAGTTTATAGTTTGTAAGTGTCTATCACATTCAGTGCCTTTTCTGAGGTGGGCAGAAAAAATGCCATTTTACATAAATGTGAAAGATAGCTTTCCAGAGTAAAAATGTAATTTTACAAAATAAAAACTCATGGAATCATTTTCAATTTTAATACTTGGTTAAGTCTATACAAGAAAAGTTTGCTGTCTAATTTATGGAACTCAAATTTTTCCTTATTTAGTTTCCATTTTATTTATTTATTTTTAAGTTTCTCATTAGTTTCTTGGCATACCTTTTGAATATTCCAGAATGTTCAGAAAACAAAAGGATTCAGATGGAAGCATTCTTGCCAAAGCTAACTGGCATTCAGGGAGAAGGAGGTTACCATCTAGAATGAATAAACACATTTTAGTGATGTTATCTTTGCTCTGAAAAATTTTATCTAATGCACTCACAATTAGTTGCTTATTTACTTACTGTCAGTTCACATTTTATAAGCACCTCTCGATAAAAAGCTTTTGCTTTACTTGAAAAACAAAAATGATGTTACTTTTTTTCACCAAGATTTATTTTATATACTACTTTTTTTTTTTGCTGTAATTGATAATATTTTTAGCTAATATTAGAACATAAAATGTTCTTTTCTTTCCTCCTTTCCAATAGTAGGAGCTACTGAAGCTAAGAATTAGACAGCTGGGGTCTCTGAAGAAATTTATATCATTAAAAATTATGTGAGCCTGCAGCATAACAGCAACCTATGAATGAGTCAAGCAATTAATCCTACCATCAGGCAAACCAGGATGGTTCAAGCAGGTATCTTTGGTGGTCAGGCATGGTCCAAGGATAACATTTTATGTGCCTTGACATTGGAGAGGCTGATCATGCTTCAAAAATCTCCATAAACATAATTTTTTACAACTGTAAATTCAGTAGACTGTCAGAGAGTTTGAGGCTATATTATTGGATACAAATCTGAAGAGCAGAAATTCTTTATTTCTGATTAGGGGCTGATAACTTTTTCTTTAGTACTCAAGTAAGCCATAGGGTATGACTCATGTGCTCTTATGCAAGTCCAGGAGCCTAACAGGACATGTGCCAAGAAGCTACCCCATTTATGGATGGAACTGGGCAAAAGAAGGGGACAAGAGACTGTGTATTGTCATGATTTGGAGTGTAGATTTATATGTGCTTATAGAACCATATGTAGGAAAAGACAAAGTAGGAGAACTGAACAATCTTCAGTAGATTGTCATTCTATTGACTTTTTATTCTAAACTCCTGTATTTAAAATGATAGTAAAGTGGTTTCCAACATCTCCAGCCATTTCCCTTCACCTTTCATTTATATATGGTCCACCACCACCACCACCACCAATGATCAAGTTTCCTCAAAATTCAAGGCAAGCTCAACTGGCTGTCAGTTAGCATTTTGACCAGAGATCTTGTTACTTTTAGTAAAACAAATGAACATTTCTGAAACAAAGATATTGATGAAAAGGTTTCTTGTTTGTTTGTTTTAGAGCAAAACACACTACTTTTTATATAACTTGCTTTCGATTTCACCATATTGAGAATGCCACACTCAACATGATTTTATGTGTGTAGTTTTAAAACAAAACAGCAACATGAACTTGAAAAATGATTTAATAATGAAGACTTGTGCTGAAAAAGAGAAATGAGAATACTATATAGTTTTCAAGAGAACCCCCATATTTGATATTAAACACTTACATTAGCGTTTCAATAAATAAGTCAAGATCTTATGCTTTATTACATAGACTCCTTTGCAGTAAGGGCCATATCTTTTTACCTTGAATACCAAGCACTGACAGAAAACATAAAGTTTACATTTGCCCAATGCTTTTTGAATAAATGAATGAATGAATGAGTGAGTGAAGGTTATAGATAACTGGTAAGGTAAAATTATCATGGATATCATTAACATATAAATGTTTTCTGATATTAATGTTCTCAATACAGTTTTAGTGTCATAATATGAAATATTTTGATTTGGTAGTTTTATGTATATCATCTAAGTTACTTTTTAAAATATTTAACTGTCATTGAATAGAGAAAAAGGCTATTTATTTTTCAGATTTATTGAGGTATAATTAACAAAATTGTAATATATTTAAAGTATACGATGTGATGATTTGGTATTCATATTTGTGGTGTGTGTGTGTGTGTATGTGTTCATGTGAGAATGCTTAAGATTTACTCTCTTAGCAAGTATCAAGTGTACAATGTAGTATTATTAACTATAGTCACCATGTTGTATATTAGATCTTCAGAATTTATTCAACTTATAACTGAAAGTTTGTATCTTTGACCAATCTATTCCCATTTCTTCCACCCCCTAGTAGGGTGGCAACTACCATTTTTCTCCCGGTTTCAATGAGTTAGACTTTTTACTTTTTTAGATTCCACATATAAGTGATAGCATACAATAAGTGTCTTTTTCCGTCTGGCTTATGTCGCTTATCAAAAAATTCTCAACAAATTAGATATAAATAGAACATGCCTTAACATAATAAAGGCTATCTATGACAAGTTCACAGCCAACATAACATTCAATGGTGAAAAGGTGAAAGCTTTCTTATAAGGTCAGGGAAAAGACAAGGGTGCCCACTTTTGTCACTTCTTTTCAACAACGTACTGGAAATCCTAGCCAGAACAGTTAAGCAAGAAAATGAAACAAAAGGCACCCAAATCAGAAAATCCCTCTTTAATAATATAATAGCTAACATTTATTGCATACATACTTACATTCTAAGCACTTAGAATAATTTAACTCACAATTGTCTTAAAAAGATAATATTATTATCTCCATTTTATAGAAAACTGAGGCACAGAGAAGCTAAGTAACTTGGGAGAGATTTTACAACTAAGAAGTTTCTGAGCCAAGATTCATACTTTAACAATCTTAACCACAACACTATACTTTTAGTGACAGTTCAAGTGTTCAAAGAATATGGCTTTTTAACATAAAATTTTCTATCATTTATCTGGCATTTTACATTTTGGAGAGTGTGACATTCCAAGCCAATTAAGAGCTTTTGACATCCTTTAAATTACTTTGTAGACAATATGGACCAACATATTTTATGAGGTCAGTGATAACTCATCTTGTATTTGGTAAAACCGACAAAAACAAAGTTGAGACATGTTTACAACAGCTTAAAGACTCAATGGCATTCCTTGAAATTTAGCTGACAAAATAATGTCCAAAAAAGAATGAATCACAAAATAATCATTCTTTGTTTTTGTAAATATAGAGCATTTAACAATTTTGGCTAACATTTTTACCCTACCACTGAATTCACACCTTACATCCTTCCCCACCTTAAAAAGCAATAAGGACCGTCATACCTTAAATATAGACCACATTAAAAAACAAAACAAAACAAAGCACATGTACAAAATAAAAAAAATGTATTCTCTACAATCCTTAGCTGGTCACATACTACTATTATTTCTTTTAGAAAGTCCAATTACTAGTTCTCTTCTCAGAGTAACTGGCACATCTCTTTCATGCTCTGCACCCTTTGAACTTAGGAACTTGGGTATGTTTGTATGTCTTTCTACCCAACATCCAGCCTGGAGTTCAATATTTGCTAATTAGATATTTATTGAATAGGCATTTGATATATAACATCAGATAAATGAATAGCTGCAGAAAAATCTTCTAACTTATATCTTTATAAGGTCATGAATCCAATTAGAATTTTCATATGTTAAGACTAAACAAAGTGAGCCACAGTGTAATCATTACAGCATTGTTGGCACTGCTCTTCGTATTCTTCGACTCTAGCTGCCATAACAAAATACCACAGTCTAGGTGGCTTAAATGGACATATATTTTCTCACATTCTGGAGGCTGGAAGTCTGAGAATAGGGTGTCATATAATTGGTTTCTGGGGAGAGCCCTTTTCTTGGCTTGTAGAGAGCCGCCTTCTCACTGTATTTCCACATGGCGAGGAGGGAAGAAGAGAGAGAGAGAGTGAGAGAGAGAGAGAGAGAGAGTGTTTCCAAAATCTCTTCTCATGAGAACACTAACCCCTTCATCTAAATCCAGTTATCTCTCAAAGGCCCTATCTCCAACTATAGTCACGTTGGGTATGAAGGCTTAAACATATGAATTTTGCAGGAACACAATTCAGTCTGTAGAATTCTTCCTTAAAAAATACGAGATTTTCATAAAAACTTTTCTATATAGATCTTAGCTCATGAAAAATTCATTTACCCTGAGTACTGAAGAATGTACTTGTTTCACAAACGTTCCAGCTGAAGTGCTTCTAGTGGCTGAGTGCTTCGTTTATTTTAGGATAAAGCTTTGAATGGGAAAGAGGCCTGAGGCTGAGAAAGAACCCTGCTCAGAGATGGCTGGACTGCCAAGGCTCTGAGAACTTGTACTTTTTCTTGCCTATAAGAGACCTAAAGTACTTCTAAATATTCCTGGAAAAAGATTTTGACATGCACTTTTAGGAGAGACAAAGTAAAATAAAATTGCTTATTTTATTGCTGATATTTATAAACTTTTCTTCAATCATTTGAAATTCGATTTGTACCATAATGACTCCATGCCATCTATCAATTTGGAAAGGATGAAATCTTTTCAACTATGTGCTGAATATATACCATTTTTGCTATTAAGATCGCTCACTTTGAGTGTTTTACGTGTTAGAATACAGAATGGTACAATGAGGTGAGGTGAAGTGTGTGTGTGTGTGTGTGTGTCTGTGTGAGCGTAAAGGAGGAGAGAGAAAATGTGATTTATCAGTAAAATTGCTTAAGGATCATTAAAATGAAAAAAATGAAGATATATGAGAAAATAATCTTAATGAGGACATTTTGATGCCATGTCCTCTCTACCAAATCTGTTGAAATGTGAGTTCTATGTAAATTTTGCACAAATCCAAGGAAATCTCTTGAGTAAGCTGAATCCTTTAAATCTAAGATATTGAGTAGGTACTTTTACAAAGATTTCTCCAGAAGGAACTGTCAGACTGCAGGAATCCCCATTTTCAATATGTCTGCATAACACCAATTAATATTAACAACATTTATATCTGAATATAGAGAGAAACAGCCTTTTTAACTTTCACCTATTTTTTTCTCTAATAAGTTATTACTGACCACAATGCTCATTAGTAGCATAATAAAAAAGAGCTACTGGTAAATAATAACAATTCTTTGTAGTTATACAGTGCCTTTGATCAGAGCAGCTCAAAGCTTTCTGACTCATTAAGCTTTGAAATACCTCAGTGAAGTATGAGGGTCTTAGGGATTACTACCCTCATTCTGTAAACAGAGAAACTGAGGCATTTGAAAGAAACTATCCCAAGGTCATTCAATGATTTGGTGACAAAATCAGGGATATGATCTAAAAACAGAGATAATTAAAACAAAGAAAAACAATGCTCAGCAGAAACTAGTAGTTTCTGAGAAATTGTTGAGAAACTTTATGTGATAGATGCCTGGAAACTTTTTTTTTTTTTAAAGACATGCTTTTCATTTAGTTTTTACTTAAATTATTTCTTCCATTTAGTAATGTAGCGCTTTCCACAGCATCCCGTTTTAGATCCCTTAATATTGGTCAATTTCTTTGAGAATTCTGTTTTGCATTTCTTCTATAGGAAGAAATAGTGTACATTTTCTATGAAACAGTTAAAATTAATTATTAAGAAAAAAGATGAAAATAATTATACATATATGACCATACCTATATACGTTTTGTCAATTAAATACCAATCAATCTCACCTACTGATTTTGAAAAACATTCTATAAAAAGATACTATACTTTATTGCAACTTTCATGAGAATGGAGTTTAAAAACAAAGAACCTATAATACTATTAATTTTTTTTCAAAAGCCAGCTTCTCAGTTCCAATTAGAAATTACATTCAGAAGATGCAAATTGCCTTTTCTTCAAAACTTGTCTCAAGAGAAACTTCATTGTGTGGTTTATTGGAAGAATAAAAATTTATCTTTTACGTGATTATTTTTCATTGCCCCTGTACTCCGTTACGGTTACTAAAATTTTCAAAGGCTTGTGCCTTGTGATCCCGGTAGAGTGCAGAATCTTTAAAGACTGGGATTACCTTTTCTTCACACACATGTGCACACACACACAAAATTTTGTATGTCTTTGATCCCTTTCTCTATTACCTAGTATATCACAGTTTTATACATAGCAGACCTTTGAGATTGTTCATTGATTTCCTTGTTATTTGGATGAGGGTTTACTTTTGTCATACTGTTTTGTTTTTGTTACACTAGAGGCTCCCTTATTATCTCTGGTGTTTTTCAGATGAAATCCAGTGTCACTGCTTGTTTAAATGTGGTCCATCAACCTCTCTCAGGATATCTCGGGTGCTATTTAGAATGCATTTTTCTGGGTACCAATACAGACTTTCTGTCTCATAATCTCTATGATAGGAGCCCTAGAAAGCATAAATTTAACACAAACCTCTAGGAGGTTCTTATATACATTAAACTTAAGACCTTTTCTTGTCTTATAGAAAATACATTTACTCTGTTACAGGCATTGTTCTAAGTACTTTATGTATAATAACATTTAATTTTTATAGAAACCTTGGAGATATTATGCCTTAAAAAAAGTATCTTGCTAAGAACATGAATTCCTACTTTCCATATACTTTTGTAACATACTAATTATAAATGGGATGACAAGATGATGCTTATTTCAGAATTAATTTATAGAAAGTTGGAAAAATAGTATAAGAGGTCCTGATTACCTTGTACTAAGATTGAATTGCTTTTTAAAAATTATCATTGGAGTGGTAAATTATTTCATTGTAGAGTGAATTTATTTGATCTATCTTTAGGTCTTAGTCATAGATAATGGCATAGTTTTAGAAAAATTTTGGAATTTATAGTCATTTTTCTTTTGTTACCTTTTATTTTCAGATTTGTAAAATTTGCTTACTAATAAATTATCTTAAAAAAAATAAAAGTTTTCCCCAAGGATGTTTTTGAGACAGTTGAGAAAGTTTAAAATGAACAAGGTATTAGAAAATATTTAAAAATTAATGCTGCTACTGTAGTCAAGACAGAGTGGTATTGGTGAAAGAATAGACAAATAATTAATGGAACATAACAGAGAGCCCAGAAATATACTCACAAATATAGTCAATTGATTTTTGAACAAAGGAGCAAAAGAAATTCTATGAGGAAAAGATACTCTTTTTCAACAAGTGGTGCTGAAAAAATGGATACTATATGACAAAAAAAAAAAGAATCTAGACACAGACCTTACATCTTTTATGACAATTAACAATTAACTCAAAATGGATCATCAGCTATATACGTAAAATGTAAAACTATAAAACCCCTAAAAGATAACAAAGGAAGAAATCTAGACAATCTTCAGTAGGGCAATAACTTTGTAGATACAATACCAAAAGCACGATATACGAAAGAAATAATTGGTAAGCTAGACTTTATTAAAATTAAAAACCTGCTTATGAAAGAAAGTATCAAGAGACTGAAGAAACTAACAACAGACTAGGAGAAAATATTTGCAAAAGACATATTCGATAAAGAACTATTATCCATAATATACAAAGAACTATTAAACTTGACAAGAAAATGAACAACATAATAGACATATTAAAAGATGCTCTATTTCATATGTAACTAGGGAAATGCAAATTAAAACAATGAGCTACCACTATATACCTATTAGATTGGCCAAAATCCAAAACATTTATGACAGGAAATGATAGTGAGGATGTGTAGCAACAGGAACTGTTATTTGTTGCTAGTGAGAATGTAGAACGGTAAAGCCATTTTGGAAGACAGTTTGGCAGTTTCTTACAAAACTAAAATACTCTTACCATATTATATTGCCATCGCTTTCCTCAATATTTATCCAAGTGAGTTGAAAATTTATATTTACACAAAAACCTGCATACTGATGTTTATAGCAGCTGTACTCATAATTGCTAAAACTTTGAAGCATTCAAGAAGTTATTCAGTAGGTGAATGGAAAAATCAACTGTAGTATATCCAAGACAAAGGAATATTTTTAGCGCTAAAAATAAATGAGCTATCGAGTCTTGAAAGACATGGAGGAACCGTAAATGAATATTACTAAGTGAAAGAAGCCAATCAGAAAAGGCTACAGATGATTTCAACTATATGACAATCTGGAAAAGTCAAAGTAGGGAGCCAGAAGGTTGCAGGCAGAGCACAGAGAATTTTCAGGGCACTGAAAACTATTTTTTATGATACTATAATGACAGATACATACCATTATACATTTGTATAAACCCATAAAATGTACAACACTAAAAGCAAACCCCTATGTAAACTATGGATTTTGGGTGATAATAATGCATCAGTGTAGGTTCATTAGTTTTGACAAATATACCACTCTGGTGGGGGATGTTGACAGGTGGGGAGGCTCTGAGTTGGCAGGGCCAGGGGCTATGTGGGAAATCTCTGTATTTTTGCACAGTTTTGCTGTGAACATAAAACTGCTCTAAAAAACATTTTTAAGCCAGTGCTAATTTTGTAATGTGTTATAATGATATTATAGTTCTGAAGAAAATGTCTCCTTTTAAGAAACGTCCATTGAAATACTTAATGGTTACATGCCAAACTGTCTTTTATTTTAAAATTTCGTAGTCTTTGTATATATACATATATATAATACATATTATACATATAAATGAAGGAAATGGGGCTAAGTTTAATCATTAAATCTAGATAATGGGTATATACTGATTTATATAATACTCTCCACTTTTATATATTGACATTGCTCATAATTAAAAGTAAAAACCAATGCTTTTATCCAATTTCCACACATTAGTTTATTTTTGAATGTCTGTCAACTGAGACCATTTAGCTCACTAGTCCTCAACTCTAGCAGATCATTATAATCACATAAGAATTAAGTCAGACTTTCTGGGGAGTTCTGAGTGAGACCTGTAATGAATACTTTAAGAAGAACAAATATGCATCAAGGATTGAGAAACACTGTTTTAACTGCCCTCTTCCTGGTTTCTAGAAATAAAAAAATGATGTAATGAACAATTTTTTTCATGGCACCTGCAAGCTCAGTCATGCAACTATCAGCCATTTCTAACCATAAAGTAAGCAGTACCATGGTACTTGCAGCTTCCCACTATTGTGGTTATGTATAACAGATGATAGGTAGATGGATAGATAGACTAGATTTTATATATATATATGTATTTTACTGAGTACTTATTACATGCCAGGCATCATGGCAAGAAGTTTTGTTACATAGTTTTTTTCCACAAAACCTTGTGTGATTGGCGTGATGATCCCCATATTTCAGATGAAGAAACCGAAGCCGAGAACTTGTTATTCTCTCCTCATTTTTCACCCAGAATTCGCAGATGCCCCTTTTCTCCTTGATTCCTCAGATTTTCTTTCATTCTATTTTTTGAAGCAAATGCTGTAGCATTTTGTTGTAGAGATCTGTGTTGCTGCAGAATCGTGGTTATTCCAGCGAAGAACACAGCCAGCCTCACAGGGAGATAGTATTACCCGGCTAGGCCACGGCACCCCTCGCATAGCGGCGGCACCTTTTTGTACACAGGTTAAACAATAGTGGCATGCTGCCAGATGATGGGAGCCTGTGCGTGCAAACCGGGCATAGGTTTACATAAGGGGAGAAGTGCCGAGTTTCTTCCACTTGGAAGTTAGCTACGGGTGAGGGGATGGAGCCTGACTACAGTCATCCTTCTCTGCATACTCCACCCCTTTGGAGTTCCTCCCATACACCTACATAGGCTTGGCACATGATCGCTTCAGGAGGGGAGAGCTCTGTACCCACATGCCACAACAACAACAGGGAACAACATGACAGTAGGAGGCAGGCTCCACCTCCTAAGAGAGCTAAGATCCAGCGCCAAGTAGACGTTAGGCCTGCCTGCCACTCCTGCAGAGGATCCCCAGTGAGCTGCAGGACTTCCTGTATTTCTTGAGAGAGACCTGCCAAGGCTTGTACGATGTTGTGCTAGTGATCTGGGATATAAACACAACATTTGCTGTTGAGAATGGCACAAGTGCCTCCTTGGGCAACAGTTAAGATATCCAAAGCCATATGATTTTGCAATACTACTTTTCTAATTTGATCCACTTCATCAGTTACCAGATTAAGGGCTTTATGAGTATAATTCAAGGCTTGGGCAGTTATGTTCTGCCAAAGCTGTCACTTGCATTTCCACCATCACATCACCTGCTACCGGCAGAAAGATGGCTAAGGTGTAATATCACCATGGTGTCTGCTTAGTGTGGACATGTTGTGAATAATATGCATCCCAACTTGTGGGGCACAGTGGGAGCGCCTGCCACATAGTTGTTGGCAAATATTGGTGTCCCCAAGTACAGCATCCTTTTCAGTTTAAGGGAATGTATGGCCATCCATGGGCTCCACATACCCATTACCTTCCTGGGGGCAAAATCATAGTTGGGTGGATGCCATCATACTTTTGTCTTGTTCACCGATGCATGGTGGAAGAGACAATAGTTATATTTTGACATAGGGGACATGGCATTCGCCCTAACAATTGGGACCCTGTTTTTCTTTTGATACAATGGGGCACATCCCCAGTCACCTCCACCCCTTTACTAGTCAACTATGACCATCCATCATGTACCGAGTACCCCAATAAGGGTTTGTCCAGTACATCCCGAGTTCTTTGTGTATCCACTTGAGTATAGATGATGGTCCAGTCGGGTGACTGGGGTCTCCAATAGGTCAGCAGCTCCCATGCTGTGACATCAGCTGCATGTATACACCAAGGCAGTCCTGCAAAGGTGCTGACAGGAAACTCCGTACAGGCCCAACAGTGTGAGACACCCATGATCATGGCATAGGTCTGTGCCCACTCAACCATGGTATTCACTTAAAGCGGCCTAAGGTCTGAAAGAAAGAGAGGACAATGGTACTAACACAGATAAATCTTTTCCATCAAGCAAGACACATGCTAGTGTCTTATCTTGTGATAAGATCATTGCTGCCGAGGGCAGCTTGGCCATCGGTACCATACTCGTTCCCCTTGTGGCATTGCTTCCACTGTGTCAACATGACACAATATGGGAAAACTCATGATAAGCCACAGTGGCAACACAAATGCTCCCCTTAGGGTGGTACTTTCTTCTTCATCTGTCTTTCCTGTGGGATATCTCACAGTCAATTGTGGTGGCCAGTCAGCCATTACCCAAGGAATGACCTGTAAGTTCACCTCTAGCCCCTTGCCCCGTGGGGTTATTAGGCCCACCCATCAACAGTGCGGGGCCTTTATATTCCATAGCCAAGTCCATTGCACTCCCCTTTTCAGACAAGTGGGGGCAGGTAGCAGTATGTTACCATTGAGTCCATGACCAGGTTTCACACAGAGTTTCAGTGGTATGGACTTGTAATTGAATTGGGGCCTTGGCCTTATGTAAGAGCAGCTCTACCAAAGAGGGATCTCCAGCTCGAGGTTACTCGTTCAGGCCCCACAACATGTCCCACAGGCAGGACACCCAACCTCACAGCCCAGGGGATTGATGGTTACTCATAGGCGCTGTTTCAATAGCCTGTTGTGCCGCTCATTCATGACCACTGCCTGAGGATTGTATAGAGCATCCCATTTCCATTGAATGTTCATTTGCTTGGCCCACGTTTGGAACCCATGCCTGGTAAAATGAGTCCTTTGGTCATTTTCCACCACTAACAGCCCACCATAAAAGGCACATAAGGGTTTGAGAGCTTGGACAGTATATTTTTGATCTGCGGCTGCACAGGGCCATGCAAACAATAACTTGGTGGCTGTGTCCACTGCCTTAGGGCATAAGATGATCCTTGAGCTTTTGGAAGAAGTCCTGCGTAATCTATCTACCACATGGTCAACAGGACCCTTCCCCTTGTTTCTTGCACATGCTCCCACTTCATGTGGCAAGGATGCGGTGTCTCCCGGCTGTGCACTGGACACTTGGCACAAGCATCTATGACATCTTCCCACTTCAGGGAAAGGTTCTATTGTTGCTTCACTGTCCACATAGTTTTAGCACCCAAGTGTTGCAATCGTCTGTGGAGCCAGTGTGCCACATCAGTGATAGGAGCCTTTTTTAGCCATCGCACATGTGAGAGAGCATCTGCCTCAGCATTTCCTGGAGTTACCAAGGGGATACGACCCGTAACATGATAAACAGTTACATCCTTGTCTTGTCCTGTCTCCCATAGGTCTTGCCACATAAGGGCCTATGGCCCATTAGCCAATTTTGCCATTTCCACATAGGCAATCATAATGTCAAACCTTTAAACACTGTCCAACTGTCAGTACAAATAGCCAAGGGGCCATCTTCATGGACTATAAGCGTCCATACAACCCATAGCTCAGCGCATTGGCTGCTTTGGCCCGTACCTGTATCATACCAAATGTGGTCAGTAGCTGGTTATACCCCTATAACTACCAACTTAGCTCTCTGTCCCCTACACTAGACCCATCTGTGTACCACGCATCAGTGGGTATGGGTGGCTTCCCTTCTTTGTAGGGAGGGGCAACGTCTAAATCTGTAGGAACTGCAGCATCTAGTATATTGTCAGTGGTAAACTCAATTGGGCCTAAAACCGTCTGTAATTCCGTGGCCAGAGGGCTAACAGTTATGGTACTCCGTTGTTCTGGATAGGAACCCAATTTCGTCAGGGTAGGGGTTTGGGCTACTCCTGTTTTTGAAGCCTATATCCATGTACACAACCAATCTTGCAGAGGGTAAGTGGTGCGCACCTGTATTTTGGCCATGCCAGTCACTGCCTCAGTGGCCTGCAAGGCTGCATATACAGCTGCTAATTGCTTTTCTACTAGAGAGTACCAGTTCTTTCAATCTTTCCATAATTGGTATCAAAAACCCACCGGGGTCCTAATTCATTCCGAACATTGCCATAGGCCCCAGCCATATCCTTCTGCTGTTATGTGCACGTCCAGTTCAAAGGTTTACCTGGATCTGTTACTTGTAAGGCTTGGGCTTGCTGCACCAAGCCTTACTTGGTGGCAGTAAACGCCTTCTCTACTGCTTCCTTCCAGTCTGAAGTAGCTCCCTTCTTAATCGGGCCATATAACAGCCATGCTAGCTGTGCTAGGTGGGGCACAAACACTCTCCAGTACCCCAAAGGCCCATATAACTCTGTAATTCCTTAACTGCAGTGGGTCATGAGCTTGTGTCTTATCAATTATGGCATCAGGGATAACTTTTGTCTTACCAGACACCCAAGAATTTGACAGATAAGCTAGGTCCCTGATCCTTGGTTGCATTTATCGCCCAGCCATATGTTTTCAGATGCTGCAACAGCACTGGTGCCACTTGTTCTAGGTCTGTAAGGGAAACAGTGGTTAACATAATATCATCAATATAATGAAACAATTCCACTGTTGCCAGTTGGGTCCAGGTTGCCAGATATTGGGCTACCAACCCATGGCAAATTGTTGGGCTATGTAAGTAGCCTTGGGGGAGTACCACAAAAGTCCATTCCTTCTCACGTGAAGGCAAGTTGGTCTTGACTTTCAGGAGCCAAATCTGTTAGCCAAATCCAAGACATTGTACTGTTCCCAGCCTTGTAGTCGGTTGATCCATTAGATCACGGATGGATGGTACTGCGGCATGCAGTGGAGGAGTCACTTTATTCAATTCCCAATAGTCCGGTCATTCTCCACGGGCCATCAGGCTTCTTTACTGGCCACACAGGGGCATTATAAAGACTACGAGCGTGGTGCACAATCTGAGCTTTCTCCAATTCCTGAATCGTACCTCCGATTCTACCACGTCCACTAGGCAAGCAATATTGCTTAACATTGACAATGCGTCTTGGTTCTGGCACTTTCTGTAGTGGGTGATGGGTATGTCCCCTCACTACAGTCTTCACCGTCTGGACTCACAAATGGAATTTACCAGCAGAGGTCTGCAGATTGAGCCCTTGTAACATATCCACCCATAGTATATATTCTGGCACTGGAGATACATACACTTTATATGGATGTGGGGCAAATGTCCTATTCCAAGAGGCAAAGTCACAGCTTTGATTTCAATAATCTTTCCCCCATAGCCATCTATATAGGCAGTGGGTCCAGGGAATCTGTCTGGATTTCCACAGATAAGACTGCAGTTGACTTTGGCATCCACCAGTGCTAGGACTCTTTGCACATTGTTTGGGGACTAGTGGATTGCCAATTCCACATGTGGCCTCCAGTCCTTGCTTATCCCTTCCAAACGGGCACCTCGGCCTTCTCCCTAATCATTTAGGGTTAACATAGAGTGCTGGGATTTCAAAAAGTCCTTCAAGGCCACAGGCCTAGCTCCTTCAGTGGGAGGTTTCTGCCCACACCTGAATTGCTGTTCAGGTTTCAACTGTTGCCACAATTCTAGCAACACTGCATTAGGCTGGAGTCTATCTTGTCTCGATCAACTCCTGTAACTAGCAAATTAGTCCACATTTGTGTTCTGGTCACCTGAACAGGACCCTGCACAGGACTTTTCTTTTTCTTCTCGCCTCTCTGGGGTCTAGATGTTACCACATGGACACTTCTGCCCCCTGCTTCACAGCATCTCCCCTCTACATCTCCCAGAGCAACCATTGCTGTAGTCACTTCACGTATGTTCCCCCACATAGGGAGCCAGGATAGCAACCAATGAGCTAAAAGGGGGCAGTCCCTAACACTAGGTCCTGCATGCCGTCATAAACCGTTCATCATCTGGTCCCCATGTATTCATTCAAGTTAAACATAGCTTGTTGCATGCCCAATTCATGAATATTCAGCATATCTTTGCCATTTACTCACATGCTCTGGGTGTACTCCAGTGTCATTCCAAACTGTCCACACAGTGGCAGTAAGCCATTCCATCAGTGTGTGGTTCCCCTGACCTTGATTGAGCCAAGCGGTGACTGTTCTGCAGACGCTGCCGTAATGAGGGCTGTACGGTTACAGATGCCAATTCTCCATCTCATCAGGAGAGCATGAGATACTGTCTGTCCCCTCATCCCAAAGGTGCAGAAACCAAGCCAGCAACAGTTGGCCAGGGCGCTGCCGACGTTGCTTCCCCAAATCCCACAATTCCACAGACGTGTACAGGGTACACATGGTGAACTCAGTCACTATGGGACCACCAGCTTGCACCCTACCTGGCCCCAGGGGTTACTCATGCTTTACGTTTTGGCGTATGATGGGCCGTACTTGCGGGTGGACTTCTTCCGGGACGTCTTCCCCCATCTCTGAGGGCAACTCCGCGGGTGGACTTTTTTGGAGCTCAGCTTCCAGTTGTTGCACCCTTGTGTCCAAGGCATCTGCTTTCTGCCAAAGCTTCTGTAACTGCGCGGCCTCTGCTAGAGCTCTGTCCATACTTTGCCTCAAAGCCATTGAAAGTGCCCAGCTCGCTTGGTCAGCCGCTGCTCGTGCTTTTACCGGCAACTGCTTCTCCAAGGAGCGGAGCATCTTCTCGATACTTATCGGGACCCATCAACTGCCTCCCATGGCTCAGGTGGAGTCCATGTAATCAATACCACCGCCAATACCACACACTGGATGGGGCCACATTTCCTTCCCGTCTTCCAGTGGGGCAGACGGCTCTCATACCTGGGAATCCTGCCCATGACTATGCCAAGCGTGTAGCTGCAGATTTCGCAGTTGCGAAGTAAGGGGTGTGAGACTCCGGCAGTTGGAAGAAAATGCAGGAGCCGTAGGCAACTGCAACAGAGCTCTTTATTCCATCAAGGGCACAGCCCACCTCACAGGGCCGCAGGGTTATCCAGCAAGGGCGTGGCGCCCCCTTGACTTGCGGAGGAGCCTTTTTATACACTGGTTAAACAATAGTGTCACACTGCCGGATGATGGAAGCCTGTGCACGCGTACCAGGCACCGGTTTATATAAGGGGAGAAGTGCTGAGTTTGTTCCACTCAGAAGTTGGCTGTGGGTGAGAGGAGGGAGCCTAACGATAGCCATCTTTTTTTTCTCCACACGAGATCACACATGAATACTCTTTCCAGTCGTTGTATCTGCGTATTTTTTCATTCTTCCTGGCTTTCTTTTAGGGTCATTAAAACCCAAATTTCACATTTGAGAGAATTGACTAAAATATATTTAAACAGCATGCCATTCAAATTATTATTTAAAAAGCAATTTTCTACTGTAGATTTAGAAACCAACAGATCTCTTTTAGCTAGCATAACTTCTGATTAACTAGTTTAATCTGTACAAAATTACATAAGCAAACCTGAAACAAGCCTCCATCAATTTTTTTGCCTTTGGATATAACATAATATTTTAAAAAATGAACCAAATAGAGTAATTAGCCCCCAGGCAGATCAAATGACTCTTAATAGCCATCTCCCACACATTCCTTTGGTGCAAAGACTGAAAATGGAAATAAAAATGTGGCAGCCCATGGGTTAAAGCCCTGCATGTGCCCTACTAAGCAACCGTTTGGAATATTAATACCTAGGGTTAACTTTACAGAAGTTCAAAATGGGAAGAGAATTGATATCTTCCCTTTAGGCTGCCAAAAGCTCTCTTTCGATGAACTATATGATTTTCAGCAGTGCTTGGCTGTGCCTGTAATTGCATGGAGAGACTTATTTTTCAGTTATTTAGTTAATTCAATTTTTATTTTGTTTCAATTCCATTATTTGCGGCAGCATAACATCATGAATAAAATATTCTAATTGTAGTTGGTGGGAGACATAAGCTATGTTATAAAGACCCTACCTCTAGTGGGTAGGAGTTCTGAGTCCCAAAATTCAAACCAGCTTTGTATTACTGGGGCAAAACACTTAAGCAATATGGAAGTTGGTTTTCACATTTACACAATTAGAGGACTGGATTTGATCATATCTAAGGTCCCTTTTAGTGCCAAAATTTTATGATGCTACTTTGTATTTAAACACAACAGTTATTATAGGTTACTAAAAATTATTGTTATTGAGAAAGTAACTCCAAATTCATGATATGATAGGGATTTTTTTTTCTGCATTAATTATACCTTACACAGGTATTGCTAAAATTTGTGTAAGCATTAAAACCACGTGAGCTGCATGTTAAAATGTAGATTCTTGTTTGTTAGGTTTGGAATGTGACCAGGAATATACATTTTAAATAAGTCCTCAAGATGATACTGATGCAAATTGTTCTCAGGTGATGCTTTGGGAAACAGTTTTTTATAATTTCTGCTGAGCAATGATTCTCAAACTTTTTTATCTAATCATCTTGAAGAAACAGCCTTTCTTACATTCTCGATTCTTGAGAATCACTTCTGATTCTCACCTAGGGGGAAGGTTTTGTCAGCATAGAAGGGGACAGAGTGATCAATATAAAATTACTAAGGGAATATATTTGAATAGCTTTATAGGTGATTCTGAAATGGCTTTG
>NW_006434369.1:11169446-11172581 GCF_000325575.1 Pteropus alecto
TATGAAACATTGAATAATTTGCTTTATTTTGACTTAATGTGTATATTATATTGTAAAACATTCGTAGAGAAAAAGGCAAAACGAAGAAATTTTTTCAGTGAATGAAGTGTCCCTGATCTTAAAACGAATTCGTTCTTCCTTGCTCTGGGTCATAGCTTTTCCCCTACTTGCCAAATTCCCCATTTTCTTCATAAAACATTCTAAACCAATTGTTCGTTCTCTTTTCCTTATCTTCATAATTTTTTTAATAGCTAATTTTTTTACTTGTTTTGGTTTTGCGTATTATTTGTTCACATTCTGTTTATTGATTTCTTTCATCTTCATTATTTCCTATTGTATTGCCCTGTAGAAGTGCAATAGACCCCTCGCTCCCACCCCATATTTACCTCATATGTTGAGATTGATGGTGCCACAAATACACACCAAGAGGGTATAAAAAGTTTATTATTCATATAATGAGGCTTTCTGGGGAGAGCAAGATGGTCACAAATAGGTCCAAAAGTGGCTCGAGAGAGCAGGGAGGTGAAATGGCTTTGCTTTTGTGGTTAGGTGGTAGGGCTGGGGTGAAGTTCCCACATGCAGCAGGCACTTTCACGGTTTCAGTTTCCCACTGGCACTAAGGGAAGGAATGCCTGGGAATTCTTATTGGCTTGTCTACATGTTGGGTAGGAGGTTAGGGGAAAGGGATGGGGCTTGAAAACTGTCAGCAGTCAAACATCCAAAAAGAAGTCAGACTGTTACATTATATTTGCTTACTTTGGGGTTAGTTTTTTTATTATTATTATTTTTTTAAGGTTTAAGATGAAAACACATATCAACAACTTTATACCTCTTCCCCACAATGTAAACTTTAAAAGCTACAAATTTTCTTCTATGTACTTCTTTGTTGCATTCCATTAATTTGGACTGGTTATGTTTTAGTTGTCATTTAGCTTAACATATTTTTAGTATCTCCTTTGACCTATGAGTTCTTTTTAGAAGCATACTGTTTAATTTCCAAATATTTGGGCAACTTTTCTAGCTACCTTGTTTTTGATTTCTAAGTTAATACAGTTATAATCAGAGAAAATAATCTCCATTATGTTAATACTTTGAAATTTATTGTAACTTGTTTTAAGGCTCAACGTATCAGCTGTCTTTTTGAACGTTTCATGTTCACTTGAGAAGACTGTATATTATGCTGTTGTTGATTGTAGTGTTCTCTAATGGCAAATAGATCAAAGTGTTTAATAGTGCTGTTAAAATTTTCTACATTTTTACTGTTTTTGTCTTTTTCTATGAATTATCAAAGGGTATTGAACTTCTCAAGAATAATTGTGAATTTGTCTATTTCTTCCTTTAGTTCTGCCAACTGTTTCATGTGTTTGAAAGCTTTATTATTACATGCATATAATCCTTTAAGGTTATTGTTTCTTCCCCTTAATTGTTAGACAATGTCCTTATTTATCTCTGGTCATACTCCTAGTCCTGAGGTCTACTTTGTCTGATGTTAAAATAGCCACATCTGATTTGTCATGTTTAGTATTTTCATGGTTTATATTTTTCATTTTTTTTACTTTTAATATTTTATGTTCAAAGTATTCTCTTGTTAACAACATATAGTCAGGTTTTAGTTTTTTATTTAGTCTGACGGTCTCTGCCTTTGTATTGATATTTAGGCCACTTACATTTAATAAAATCACTAATATGTGAATATTAAATATATCATCTTGTTATTTAGTTTCTATTTGTCTTGCCTATTTGTTCCTCTGTTTCTCTTTTCTTGTCTTTTTGGTGAGTTTGTTTTGTGGTGGGTTAGGTGAGTTTTTCTGTAATATATTTTATCTATCCTATTGATGTTTTTAGTATGCCTCCTTGATATTTTTTTTTCCTTTAATGGTGTACTAGAGATTACAATATGTATTTTTAATTTATCATAGTCTTCCTTCAAAAATATTTTACTGCTTCACAAAAAGCTTAAGAATTCAATAATATATTTCTAATTGTAAACCTCCATGCTTTGTACTCTTGATATTATTTATTTTACTTTTAAAATGCTATAATCTCCAATACATTGTTATTATAATTTTACTTCAAATAGTCAATAGGCTCTTAAAGAAATTAAAAGACACAATATCTTTTAAAACATAAATGGTGATACATTATAAATATTCTTTGTATTTTCTACCATATTATTATTTCTGGTGTTCTTTATTCTTCCTTGAAAAAGTGCATTTCAATCTGGTACACTTCTATTCAGAATAAAGAACTTCATTTACTATGTCTTATAGTGCAGAGGTGCTATATATGAATTCTTTCAGCTTTGGTTTGGTTGAAAATATTTTTATTTTGTCTTTATTTTGAAATATATTTTTGTTGAATATGGAATCTTAGACTAACAGTTTTTTCTTGCAGCACTTTAAATATGCTGTTTTATAGTCTTATGGCCTCCATTGTCTCATGAAGTTAGCTATAATTCTTGCTGTTTCCATATATGAAATTCAGTTGATTGTCATTCAGAGTTTCTGGATTTGCAAATTCACCTACTCACTAAAATTTATTTGTAACTCCTAAATCAATAGTTGTGGCACATTGTTGTAATTTATGGACATGTGCAGATTGGCAAAAAATTTGAGTCCCCTGATGTGCAGATTCCAAGGTGGTCAAGATAACACCTTGTCTTCTTGTTTCAGTTCTCCTACTGTAAACAAGGATTCTTTCTGTGATATAGTGTTGTGTTTCTTTGATTTTTTAAACTGATAATTTACTATTTCAAATGGACCCCAAGTGTACTCAAGTCTATCTGATATTTCTGAGCACAAGAAGGCTGTGATGTACCTTATAGAGAAAATAGATATATTAGATAAGCTTTATTCAGGCATAAGTTATAGTGCCATTGGCTGTGAGTTCAATATTAATAAATCAACAGTATAATAAAGAAAATTTATCTATATGAGACTTCTCCAGAAAGTGCTAAAGTAACTTCTATTTTATTTGATGAAGCAATGGAAAAGATAAAAATAGTTAAATTAGTGGGGTGGGTTTATGGCTGATTTAAAAAGCATGAAGGGCAGTGTTGTTGTGAGACTAAAAACCAAATAAGTTTATGGTGATATTTTCGAGGTTCAGGAAAATGTTAAACCCATTTCAATTACT
>NW_006434369.1:11175750-11192635 GCF_000325575.1 Pteropus alecto
TATATTTTTGTTGAATATGGAATCTTAGACTAACAGTTTTTTCTTGCAGCACTTTAAATACGCTGTTTTATAGTCTTATGGCCTCCATTGTCTCGTGAAGTTTAGCTATAATCTTGCTGTTTCCATATATGAAATTCAGTTGATTGTCATTCAGAGTTTCTGGATTTGCAAATTCACCTACTCACTAAAATTTATTTGTAACTCCTAAATCAATAGTTGTGGCACATTGTTGTAATTTATGGACATGTGCAGATTGGCAAAAAATTTGAGTCCCCTGATGTGCAGATTCCGAGGTGGTCAAGATAACACCTTGTCTTCTTGTTTCAGTTCTCCTACTGTAAACAAGGATTCTTTCTGTGATATAGTGTTGTGTTTCTTTGATTTTTTAAACTGATAATTTACTATTTCAAATGGACCCCAAGTGTACTCAAGTCTATCTGATATTTCTGAGCACAAGAAGGCTGTGATGTACCTTATAGAGAAAATAGATATATTAGATAAGCTTTATTCAGGCATAAGTTATAGTGCCATTGGCTGTGAGTTCAATATTAATAAATCAACAGTATAATAAATCCAGAAAATGGAAAAGAAAATTTATCTACTCTATATGAGACTTCTCCAGAAAGTGCTAAAGTAACTTCTATTTTATTTGATGAAGCAATGGAAAAGATAAAAATAGTTAAATTAGTGGGTTTATGAGATGGCTGATTTAAAAAGCATGAAGGGCAGTGTTGTTGTGAGACTAAAAACCAAATAAGTTTATGGTGATATTTTCGAGGTTCAGGAAAATGTTAAACCCATTTCAATTAGTGCTACCTGACTCTTATGCTTCAAAAGATGATAGAACATAAACATGTCAAACATGCAGGTGGGGCAGGTTCTGCAGATCAGGAGGCCATGGAAGAATTTTAGAAATATCAGCTAAGTGTTACAGAGGTAAAGGTTATGTGGAAGAGCAGGTTTTTAATACTGATGAGACCGGTCTGTTTTATAAGGATGTTGGCAATGAATATATATGGCACAAATCACGTTTCAATTGATGAAAATGTGACCAGAGGCTTGCAGGAACCTAACCCTGTATATCCCCTAGGAACAAATAGTTCATTATTCACTAACTCAGTGTTTTCAGTGACTTTATTGAACATAACTATCACAAATAACAATAATCAACTATATATTTTTCTTGCTACTTTCATGATTTTTCTCTTTATTTGATTTTCATCATTTTTATTCTGATTCTCCTTTTTTTATGTTTACTGAATGATGTTTGCTGAATTTCTTGAGTCTGTAGTTTTTGTGTTTATTAATTATGCAAAATTTTTAGCCATTTCTTCCTCAAATATTTCCTCTGTATTATTCTTTTTCTCTTATCCTACTGGAACTCTATTATGTTAGACCATTTGATATTATATCACAGATCTTGGATGCTAATTTTATTTATTTATGTGTAATTTTTTTCTCTTTGTATTTCAGTTTGCATTTATATTAACCTGTTTTCAATTTCACTGATATTTCCCCTCAGCTCCATCCAGTCTAAGTCCACTGAAAGAGTTTTTTTTTTATTATTGATATCTTATTCTTCATTTTTTAGAATGTCTTTTTGACTCTTTGTAGTTTTCATCTTCTGCTCATGAAGATTGTTCATCTTTTCCAATAGGACCCTTTCACTTATTTTTAATAGTTGTTTTAAAATCCTCATCTGATAAGTTCAGCATCTTGTCCATCTCTGAGTATGATTTTATTGACTGCTTATTCTCTTAATAATACATAACATTTCTCTGCTTCTGTACATCTTATGATTTTTAAAAATTAAATGCTGGAATTCTTTAAAAAAAAACAGTAGACTAAAATAAATAATATTTATCCCAGGAAAATGCATATCCCTTCCTTTTTCATGTTACCGGTGTTGCAATTGACTTAATCTTAAGCACTCAATCTGGTGTTTCTGGATTTTGTTGTTGCATTCGGTAGAATCAGCTCACCACAGACCTCAAATTATCTTATGAGGAGATCAGAACCTTCCCTTAAGTGGGGCTTGTGACCTGAGTGCCCGGAGGGTTTGTTTCAGTTTTTCCACCCTCATCTTTTCAACAGTCTCTGCGTACTTGCAATGTTGGGGAAGTAGTCTCTCTTAGCATTTCTGCCTGTTTCCTCTAGTACTCAGTCTATGATCCAGAATAGTTTGTGTTCTTTTCTCATTCCTGTTGCATTCTCAGCATTCAGTAGGTCTGGTGTTTTATGTTTTGGGCATAGGCAGTCTCTCTCAGCTTTCTTGTTCCATTCCTAATCTTTCTGACGAGTACTCAGCAAAAGTCCATGGAAAAGAATTGGTAGTTGGAAGCAGACCCTCCCACTCCTCCCTTTTTTTTTTTTTTTGTCTGAAGCTCCAAAGGCTTCTAAATCCTTATGCCAGCCCATTTCTGGTCTTACAAAATTAAAGAAATAGTTGTGTCTTCCTTACCCGAGTCTATATTAGTTTCTGTCTCTTTCCACTGCTCTGCCAAAGATAAAAGCAGCCAAGGGTCTCTTTCCTCCTAAGAGAAAATTATAATTATCTGGATTTTATTAGATTATGTTTATTGGTGAGCTCAGTTATCAAATAGGCTTTAAAAATGTATGATATTTTAGGTTATCCAGGTTTGTTTTATTTTTAGGGTGGGAGGGACATCCTCTTGAGATTTATGTCGTAGGTAGAAGCAAAAATCTTTCTTGGCTGAATCTTCATAATCTCCTTTTCCTTTGATTTTCTCTTTACCAAACTATTATTTCAACTCATGCTTTGTTTAATAACAAACAAACACATTGACAACTATTTCTCGACCATTCATCTTTTTGTCTCTCTGGCTATAAATATTTATTCTCCTCACCCCTCACCAACTATAAAAATATTTCCTTGGTTTCTCCATTTATTTTTCCTTAGTCTTTTCTCAACCCACTAATATTTAGTTTCCAATATAGCCTCCACCAATACTTTTCCTGTTTCTGTGACATACAATTGCCAAATCAATCACTTTTCAATTTGTATTTTATTTGACCTATTGCGTTCAAAATGTTTGAAACTTCCTGCTTTGCTGAACCTCCCTTATTGCTTGGTCTTATGACCTCTCTTACCTCTCTAAGTTTTCCTTTTCAGTCTGTCTTTAGAATGCTGTTTTTCCTGGAACTCTTTCTTACCCAGACTTTTTTCATGCTCCACACACATACTGTGAGCTATCTCATCCACGTTCAATAGATTCAGCTTTTAACTGAAAATGCAATTTATATCTTCAACCAAGATCTCTGTCCTACTCTCCAGAGCTGTATATTAAACTGCCTTTAAGACAGACCACTGGATGCTCCTTTTCCTTTCTCTCCTTCTGTATTCAAACCTCTTCCACTTTGATTCTTTATCTCATTGAAAATTACACCACCCTCTTTGTGGTTATCCAAACTAGAAACCTGGAAGTTATTCTTAATTCCTACCTTCTCCTTAATCAAATCAACTACTCAGTCCTATTCATTTATCTCCCATGCATTTCTCCAATCTCATTCCTCTTCTCTAACCTCATTGTCACATCCCACAACCTCTACCACTTGTTACCATGGCTATACCTTCTTTATCCATCTCTCTGTAGATTGGTCCTCCACACTGCTGCCATAGATTCTTTGTAAAATGGCAATCGGATCAGATCACTTCCCTGTTTAAAACCTGTAATTGTTTCTTGTTCATTTTTAATACCTAGCACTTAAGAGACACTCAATAGTTTTGAAAGAATGAAAGGCAAAACTTAAAATTACATTGAAATATATTCAAGATCTTTTTTTCTCTGACCCCTCTCAACTTTTCCATCTTGATCTCCTATTTTTCTGCCTTTTGCCCTTCATACTCTAGCAATTATCAAATCTTTTATAGTTCCAGGAATAAGCCTCCTTGCTGTTGACATGTTGTTCCTTTTTTTCTGAGACATCTGCCTTGTTAACTTCTCCCAGTAAAACTCAAGTGGTCCTTTCCTTCGGTTCTAAACTGAGCTTTGTAGAAATCTCCATTCCAGCAATTAATTATCTGTTTGCTTATGGGTTAGACTCCCATAAATGATATACTCCTATAAGGGGAACTTTGTCTTTTCTACCTATTATCTCAGCATCTAGTAAATTGTTTGTTATACAGTAAAACCTTAAAAAAGTAAAAAAGAAAAGAGTGTGTGTTCAAACCATGTTATGACATACTAAACCAGGAACTGGTTGTGACTTATAAAACCTGTGGGGTTGGGTTATTTCTTATTTATTAAAGATACTTTTTCTTGATTAGAAGAAAATCATTTAAACCTGGAAACACATTTAGAGATTCAATGATGAGAAGCAGAAGATGTTAGATATGTAATAACTTTTCTTTTTCTTTCATTTTTTTAAAATTTTATTTTCAGTTAGAGTTGACATTCAGTATTAGTTTATGTTAGTTTCAGGTATTTTCTGTTTCCATTGTGGGAGAGGTAATAGAGAAAGAAACTATTGAGAAAAGTTGTCTTTAGCCTAGCTGGGTAGTGTGAGTTGAGTAGAAACAGGAAGGAATCTCATAGTCTATCATTAATGTAGTTCAGACAGAAGGAGGAAGTTTTGCTGATTTTAGAGCTTGCCAGAAGGGTTTGGACAGTCTAGGTCAGACCAACACCTGGAGGCAGTATAAGTAAAAGAAGGTTCAGGGAATTAAAACACTAGAGAGAAGAATCAAGGATATGTCAGTGGTAACAGTAGCAGCTAACTTGATGAGAGGTACTTTTCAGTTTTTTAAATTTAGCTTTTAAAAAATATCTTGTTACATTTATGTAACAAATAGAATAACCAAACAGATTAATTATTGACCTTGTGATTTTAGTTAATTTTTTTTATGAAACACATATGCAGATGGATTGTGAATGGTCGTTCTTCTGAGGTCTGTTTTCTTGGACGATATTGTTGTTCGTCTTTCTCCATCTTCAGTGCACCACCTGAGACAATGATAAGTGACTCATCCCAGGTTTGGTTTGTGGAAGGGAATGGCTCATCTCTGGAGGCTGCCTTAATATTTCCAGATTGAAGAAAGATATGACTTAACCAGGAAAGTAGGAAAGCATGTGGGGATCAGTCATAATACCTTTAGGTAAAACAATTGAAGACATTTAACCTATTGTTTTTAAAATTAGAAGCCAGACAACTGGGCTTTCTGCCATGTGATAAAACATGAGAAAAAAATTAACAAGTTACAAAATAATGTATTTGACGGGGAAACCTGCTATCTCTTGTTCCACTTGTATGATCTTAAGCAAGTTATCTGAACCTTCTGTGGCTCAGTGTTCTGTAAAACAATGGAAATTATACTTGCCTTTCTTCATGTTGTGAAAGAAAAACTTGATAAAGTAGATGGATGTTTTTTAAGAATTTAAAATGCGACATCAAAATAAGTTATTATAATTGTGATGTTTTTATTTTTACAGTACAGCTTCTGGACACACCCAGCTGTCTCTTAGGTGGAGTTCTTAGAATGATATTTGGTCGTATGATATGGAATAGTAAGTCAGAGGTATGACATGTAGGTGAGAGCACAGGCTCTGGGATGGACAAAGTGCAGTTTGAATTCTAGCTATACTGTTTCCTATTGTGTGACCTTGGGTAAGTTGTCTTCTCTATGCCTCAACTTTTTGTTTTCAGTCTGTAAAATGGAAATAATAATAGTGCCCACCTCATATGTTGATGCGAGGTGTATATTAAAACAAAATAATAAATTAAATAATTTAGATAAACCCTTAATAGAGTGCCTGGGTCATTTTAAGCATGAGATAAAGATTGACTTTGAGAAGTAAAATACCCCAACTACTCTGGATGAATGACTGGGACCTTGACAATGAGTTCTGAAAAGAACCGTTGCTTTGGTGAGTACAAATTTTGTAGAGCCAAGCAACTTCTTTTTCTTTATGTAAGACTGGTAGATCCATAAGAAGTCCCCATTAAGTTCAGTTTTCTCAACAGTTTTCATTTCTCAAACTGAAAACACTGCCAAACTCTGAACATAATTGTTCCCTAGCCAGGAAAAGCCCAGAATGGATAAGTGGGCTAGCATGATAAGATGTTCAGAGAACATTGTAGGCAATAGTAAAGGCTTCATTCATTCATTCATTCATTCATTCATAACCCTGTACTCATCTTACTAGATAAAAACAAAGAAAATAAATGGTAAAGTAACAAAATGGCTGACATATATGCATGTATATGTGTATATATATAGTCTTTATATATGTATTTATATATAGTCCTTTATATATATGTGTATTTATATGTATATGTTTATATATGTAAATATACATATATGTGTATGCATATATACATACATAAAATTCAATATTCCATGGTGCTACAAATGATAGAAATTATGTGTAATTATATTAAACATGGATATTATTTAGTAAGTATCATGATCTAAATACTTTATATGTGTTGACTGATTCATTGTCTACATTATAAGATAAATATTACCACTTCCATTTTACAGATGAGGAAACAAGGAGTCATAGATGTTAAGTAACTTGCCTAAGGTCATACACTACTAAGAGAAGACTATAATTTGAACCTAATTGACCTAGCTATAGCACTCACACTGTGAAGCAGTAGAACTAATCTCAGTTAGTTGCTAGAGAAAAATAAGTGATGAAACAAATTCATACTGAGATACAGAAGAATAGTTTAATATTTGATAAACTCAAATCTCTACCAAGTGAAATTTCTGGCAATTTAACAAATGAAGATTAATAAAGTGGGGAATCCGAATTATTGTTTTAAATGTTAATGCACTCACTGTCCCAAAAGGATGATCAATAAAGTTAGATTAATTATTCCTGGAAAAAACACAAAAATGGACATTCCATTTTCTATGATTTCATGGGTCTAAATCAAATGAGATTATCACATAGAGAATTGCGACCAAAATAAAGAATTGCAGTGCATTTGCATGATAATTTTGTATAGTGCCTTCAGTTTAGATTATTCAAATACACATGCCCAGGTATGTAATTTTTAAAGAAATGGGGGATTGACGAGAAAATGCAAGACAGTGCCATAAGTTAATGAGTGGCCATTCACAATTAAAGCCATTGGAAGATAACCTTATTCAATAGCCTAGAGAAATATATTAATTAAGGAGTAGAAACTAAAAGTAGTTTGTCAAATACTTTTTTGAATCCAAAATATGTAGCAAATTTTGAAAGGAATTAGCTTAAAGTTAGCCATATAGAATTTAGGGTAAAGTAAGAAAGAAAGGAGAAATAAAATAAGGCCAGAACTGTAGAACTGTGGCATGTGGCTCCATAGAACATGGATTTATTTTCTTACAGAGTGAGTGTCCTCTTTAATAAATGACCCACTGCAGTAAAGCCAAGAAATCACAATATGAGAGCCATCTAGAATCTTTTATAATTCTCCTCAGGGCCAACTTTAATCCACTGAATTAACTAAAGGTCTTATTCTAACATTGTTTAGCACTCAGTATGTTGTCAAACAGTGAATGGACACCGAAATCGTAAATGAACAAATAAATAAATGAATGATTTTTGGTTGCTAAAATTCAATGTGATGTTTTTTCTTATTCATGTTTCAAATGTCTCGTATTTTTGGACATCATAGGTCAGCTGTTTAATTTCTGAGGGTTGGCCTCAGCTTCCTGAACATAAGGGTTGTGTGGGGAAAGGGTGAGCACCCCTCAAAATACTTCAATTCCAGAAACAATATTACTCATCTTATAATTTTTTATAAGGATCAAAAATATGTATTTCTTTTCTGTTATTAAAGTAGCTTTTTCAGTTTTCCTTATGGGACCTGCTCCTATTCCTTTCCTCTTTCTTCTTTCTTCTTAAAATGTCATTTACTTTTTTTTAGCAGGTTGTAATGATCATAGCTACCTATAAAATTTTTGAATGACTTGAGGTATCATCATGTTTGTCATTAATGTATAATTTTGAAGGACTTGTTGCTGAATGATGAAAATTAAAAATGCAGAAGCAGGAATTTTAAGAATGAGAAAGGGTGTGTTGGCAGAAAGGTGGATTCTGACCTGAAGCCCATACTGTGCAGTTTAGAATCCCCCTGAAATGACCTCAGAAGATACTGTTTTTCTAAAAATCTTAACTATAAAAGAAATATATAAATATCTGATCTTTTCAGGATTTTTCCTAGGTGACTATAGGAAAACATTATAATTTGTCATATGTGCATTCTTTTAAATATAAAAAAATGTTTTCTTGCTGAACAGTTGTGCAAATATTAACATAATGTTTCTTATTAAAGGAGTTCAGTGACTACCAAATAACAAGTGTCAAGCATAAGCTACTTTAACAGAATTTTAGCTACTCTCCCTACTTCCGTTCTCTCTTTATTCCAATTCATTCCAGAATTTGTGGTTAAGGTATGACTGATAATTTCACTTCCTCAGTCAAAACTTTAAATAGCTTCCCATAAATATTCCCTGCTCAGGTAATTATTTTCTGAGGGAAGCATCATGGTGTAGTGGACAAACTTGGGTTTTACAGTTAGAGAGCAATGGATTCAAATAGACTATGTCTTATGACATATTGAGTCGCAGTTCAATTAATCTTTCAGAGTATTCATTTTCAATAAAATGAGGATAATAATTCTTATCAAATAATGTTGCCAGAACTATTATGTGTAATTAAAGAGCATGGTTCAATAATTGGTATTAAAATAATAAAAAAGAAAAAATTATACAATTATAAATTTAAAGACCCCCCTCATACTCTTTTCTCATTTAGAGTGAGTAGCTTTATTTCAGAAAATACACAATTTTTTTTTGTAGTGAAGAAAACCACATAGTAAATGGCTTTTTGATATCTAAAATATATATTTTTCCTATTGCTGCTACCTCCTTTTGGTTCCAATATACTCAAAGTATTTAGTGTGGATTGGAATTTCTGTCATCAAACTTAATATTTGTTAAATATTAAAAAAGAAAATTCACACAAATATGAAGAATTCATATTTTAAAATTCCACTTAAAAAAAATATATGTCCTGCAAAAAACTTATTACAAGCTCATAGATGTTTTCTGAAAGAAAGCTGAGGCATTAAATCTTTGACTTTTCTTTTTTTTTTTTTTAGTTTAGGTAAAAAAAATATACTAGCTATGACTCAATCTCATTTTACTGTTCAATAAGGCTTTATAGATATAATAAATTTGTTAGGGTGATGAAGAGCTTTTAAAGTGTTACTGTAACCACTAGATGATGATTTTACATCTGTTTAATTTTCCATTTCTTTCACAAGAAGGCAAAATCTATGAAGAATATTCAATCAGAGTCCATGCATAAGAGACTCTGGCATCTAATCCTTCCCTCTTGAAATTCATATTAAAAAAAATATTTAAAAGTGCACCAGTAGGTTTTCTAGCTTCATTTTTCCTCTCTTGGGTCAGTTCAATAAATAGAATTAATACACCAGGATTGTTAGAGAAATATGAAAAAAGAGAATTATACCTTTAAGAAATTATGCTTAAAGATGATGAATTTTAGGGTAATAATCATGAAGTAATGTTGTTTGGGACTCCTTGACCCAACATTCTACTCTGACAACATCAAACTCATTTTTTAATATTATGAAATGTTAAGTCAGAAATAAAATTTGCAAATTTTTTCTCATGGTTCCCCTGGCTAGATCTAGAAGCACCCTGTAAAGAAAGTCACTATGGTTGCCAGTCTGTTATGAAAGGCTATTTTCTGATAGCAGTTTCATAATAAGAAACTACTGGACATCTCAGTGGACAGGCCTCAGAATAAGGGTAACTCATAAATGATCTTTGCAAGTCAAGCTTGACATACTGACTGGGTCAGATGTACCATAGACATTCCTCCTGGTGATGTTAGCCTGTTCTCTTATTCCTTGTACTGCCAGTAATATGGAAGTTGATTTAAAAGTGCTGATTGGATTCAAGATAAATATATTTGGCTGGAATACATCAGAGATAATATTGTATGCTCCATATTTTGATATATCAAGAGATAAATAATATCTAATTGTTGCATAATTTATGGTGCTAAAATTGATCATTGGTTTAGTGTGATAGTAGCTTGATCCATCTATTGTTTCCCCTTGAGACAAAAAAAAAAAGAATCTGTGTCATATTATTTTGGCATCAAATGATGTTCATTTCCTCAACAATTATTCACTTTTAAGGGTCATTATATCAATTGATAATCCTTGCCTGAAGCAATAATTTCATTAAGGATTGCAATATTATGGATTTATATTCTAGTATTTTATGTAAATTTATTAGGTATAATTCTTCTGTAACGTAGACCTTTTCTTGACCAACTGTGGTTATTTTGTTGCCCTAAAACGGTTTCTGGTAAAAAGACAGGTTATACATAGGAGCAATTTTAATGGTATTAGGTTATTGGTAGACACTTTTTTCTAGTTGAAAGACACAAAGCATGATTTTATACTTAACATCAGAAACACTTTTTTCCTCATGACTGTGAAGTATAGTTCAATAAAGCAGTTATTAAAAATAGCTTAAAGTAAATAAATTCAGGGAATTTGCTAGTTATGAAAGCCTTCATGAGTTTGTAAAGAGGTGTACTCATCATTCCTCAGGTCTTATATCTACTCTGATTACACCAAATATTTGTTTCATTTTGGATTTCATTTAGAATTATATAACACTTTTCTTAACCCATTTCCCCCCTCATATTTCCCTATGTATCAATAGAAAACCCATTTTTATAAGGAATGTGACTCTCATTAGTTTTGAGTAGAAAGTAATATAGAATGAAAAGGCAAATTTTAGATAATGTTCATTGTTTCATGATAATTTTAAACATTACCTTCACTTCTATATTTGAAGGTCACAGATTTTTTGTTTGTTTGTTTGTTTAGAGATTTTGATGTTTTCTCTCTTTTTAAGTAGAAGATATAAAAGGTAAAAAGACAAAATATAGTGCAACCAATACGTGGCAATCAGGCCACTAAGGATGATCTGTACAAGGAGAAAGAATTGAGGTTTTTTTTCATTGACCATACTGTGTCTTCACTCCTCACTTTGGTATTTGAAAACATAATATGGAGTTTAAAGAACGTAAACATTTTTACAGATTTCATCTGCCAAGATTAAACTTTTTTCCAAGGTATTCTTGCATATTATTAATTAGCTTGGTGTCTACAGGTTAATCTTTCAATCTAAGTCACTTTCTAAATGCTGTATTTCAAGTGAATTGTTTTGCCTTTCCAAGGATAGTTCTAGTATTATCTATGATTTTTCGACTTTAACTTTTTATTCTAGTGACATATTTACATTTTCAATCATCATAGTAGAATATTAATTATATCATACATGCATATTCTGGATATATATGTTTATGACTGACATTTGTCAAAGTTATTGGTACTTGTATACTTAAACTAAAAATTAAAATAGCTATATCACCAGAGAGAGCATTTATACATAGAAATGTAGAACATCACACATTCTCATGCATGATTTTACTTAAATATAATGTTTATATTGCCTGGCATGGTTCACATAAATCTTTAGTTTTTAGAAGAAAATTGAAAAATTAACATTAAATCCAAAGGCAATTTTAATATTACTGTTTTGATATCTCTGAGGTTTATAAACTTGATATATGGCATTCTAGTGTAGAGATGATTTTCCATGTAAACTTAGGTTATTGTTATTTCTAAATATGTAATCGCAGTGTGGCAATGATATCCCATATGGTATGTTTGTCTATTAACCATTGTTTTTTAATAAACAAAGTTGGTTCAAGTCTTGTAATATATAGTAATACAATATAATTCTTAGAATACATTGTTGTACAGATTAGGAATGTGTGCTTTGGAAGTCATCTCTTTAGGCTTGATCTACCTTGCCGTTACTCAGTTTTCTTGCTTGTAAAATGAGAATGATTACATCTATATGAAATAGTTAATGTGAGGATTAACTTAAAATCAGAGGATTGTTACATGTAAAGTCTTTAGATTAGTGTGTAATACATTAAAGGTACCCAACGAATATTAGCTAAAGTTAAATTATGTCCCTCATTTCTTCTCTCTTCCCTATGTTAGCCATTATCACAGGCAAGAAGATCATGAGTTTGAATAATTGAATGCAAGTAAAGCATTCAATTGTAGATAAAATGAAAAATAGACATTTACACAGTTTGCAGAATCAAATTGGTTCTTTGGTGACTTTTATTACTTGTCAATAAAGAAGGTTGAGGAACCAGAAATAGTTTTTAAAAATTCATAAGTATTTATAGAAAATCTAGCAACATTTATAGTATTTATCTTTTTAAAAATTTTTATAATTTTTTTATTTTTTATTTTTTTAAAATGGAAGCATTTAAAACAACCTTGCCTTCCTTGTGTAATTTCTCTATACTTCTCTTAGAAAAAGTGATCCATGCTAAGGAAATCAAAAGGGATAATTTTGGAAAATCAGTTTAAATTCTTTAGTGATAGCTAGTTAGAAATATTTTGAATTTTGTTTAGATATTTGATGAATAAGTAGATCATTACTATCTTAATTTCTGGTTTATGAACAAAAATTATTGATAATTTTTATCAAATTATTCTCTGTGTAATCCATAGTCATAACAAACTATCATTTATTTAGACTAATAAGATATAGTGGAAAGTTTGGATTGTAAAATATTTTGAAATAAATTTTATGAAAGAGAAGAATTATTTTTATATAAAAGAAATATGACTAAAACTGCATAAAATAATTGTTACATAATAAAGTTTTGTGATAAAATCTTTTTAAATGAAGAAATACATTTTAATAAGTTCAGTTACTGTTAATAATAGTTGATGTTTCTCAGGTACTTGAGATTTGAAAAAAGTTGACTCTATGAAGAAGTCCATTTTCTTTGCAAATCATTCTTGCTCTATTCGATCTATTTTTAGAAAATGACTGGTGCAAAGGATACTTTCATAAAATTTAATAATGTTTTACTGTTTAGCTTTTTCTATTCATTTCCAAAGGACTATATACATCCGTTGATCTAAGCCTTAATTGTTTTCACAAGGATATTGGTTATCTTTGTAACAGAAAATATGTGGTATCAAGTGAGTAAAAAAACCTGTCACACTGTGAATGTAACCTATAGGAAGCCAATGTGACTATGTGAAGTACCAATAACACAAGTTAAGAATTGAGTTTAGGACCCACAGAGAGCTGACTCCAGTCTCCATCATATACTGTAACCTTGGGCGATAATAGCCTTAAGCTCTCTAAGCCTTAATTTACCCATCTGTAAAATAAGTGTGACACTAATAGGGCCATTGTGAGGATTAAATGACATAATGCCCACAAAAGTGCCTAGAAGTGTCTCTCAGGGTGGCTTCATTAATTTTCATCACCTAAATTCCATCTTGTTGGTGACATCCAGAGGCTCTGATTCTTCTCCTACTTTCAGGCTCCTGTCTCAGTCCTATTTACTATTATCATGTGGATATCAAAGAAACAGCTCAAATGAACATGTCCTATATGGAAGCTTAAATTTTGTTCCTCAAAATCCTGTTTGCATTACCTATCCCATCTTTCCTATCTCAATAAATGCCACCACAGACCATCAATATAGTTAGGCCAGAAACTTGAAATTCATCTTGGATCTCTATTTTCCCTTATCTTCCTCATCTAATTAATCAGCAAAACTTTATAGTTCAGTTAAGTGGTTCACCCTACAGCTTGCTTTATGTGCCCCATTTTCTCCTTGGTAAGCTTACTAGCCTAAATCCACTGTATTCTCTGCAAAAGAGGTTGGACTGTGAGGACTCATCTATAGGGCTCCAGTGCCCTCTGGCTTCTGAGTGATTTCTATGAAAGGGGAGTCTTGATATGGGTTAGGAGGGAGGGAAGAGAGAAGTCATGTAATAGCTCCTCCCTTCCCATGAGATGAAGGCTGCATTGAGCTGGCTCTATCCCTCTATCCAGCCACGGTCACTGTCCTACTCAAGGTAGAAGACTTTACATGACTCTCTTTCCAGAGTCTGGTGAATACTCTCTCTCCTCATCCCTTCAAGCCTAGGAGTGGAAACAGCCTATCTGTAAATCTACAGCTTTGTAATAATACTTTTGTAAATATATCTTCCTCCTGGAATTATCTGATTTTGAGAATGCATCTGTTTCTACTGGGACACTCATTGATGCAAACCCTAAACTTGGGCTTTTTTCATGTGATTAACTACAACAAAGCATCCATTTTATTCTAATCAATCATGTCACACCTACTGTGTTGGCACTATGGAGCACGGTCTCTTAGAGTTTTAATTGGAAGCATGGAACCCCTCTGTTCCTGAATTTCTCCTCAAAATTCTGCAACTTTTGCAGGATTTCTGCTTTAGAGAGGAAGGGTTGGGGTGGGGTGAAGCCACAATATGTGTATAATTGACTCCTTGCTTCCCTTTCTTTTATTTCCTTCTTATTTGCAATTCACTGGGAACAAAAGGGGGAAGATTTTCTACTTCCTCCTTCTTTCTGATTGTAACTTCTTTCTAATGCCTTTCCACACTGTGAAGGTGTGTCCTGTTTGTCATTATCTGGAGTTAAAATAGCTGGATTTTGCTGAGAAACATAATTTATAAGAGAGGAATAAATAGCATTTAATATTTTCAAAATTTCATCATCATTTATATATGAATGATTAGACAATATCACTTATTTCCTTAAACCCTTTACTGGCTTCCCGATGGCACATAACACATAGATTTGTTAACATTACCTGCAGGTCCAGTGAGATCAGGTTCTGGCTTATGTTTCTAATTCAATTTCCCAATAGTCTCCCCTGGTGACTGTACTTAAGTCACACTAATCTTCTTTAGGGTTTGTTTGTTTGTTTTTAATATGCAAAACTATGTCCTACTTCAGGACCTTTGTACATGCTATTCTCTCTGCCTGGAAAAATGAATTTTCCCCACTCTATGCATGGCTAAAATGTTTTTTTCCCTAAGCTTTCATTTTAAAATTCACTGTCTTTCCTTACCACTTTTCCCCACAATCTTGTCCCTTAAAATTATTCTCTATAGTATTTCTTGGATTGTTTCCTCCATTGTGTTTACCATCCTTGCCATTGTTCTACTCATGTTTCAAGTGTATCAAGTGTATTATTTATCATGTCCAGCAGAAAGAAGGCTTTTAATGTCAGATATAGTATTTATTTATCTATTTATTTTTGTATACCACTGTATCCCTGGCTTCTAGTGTGGTAGAGGAGTCAGAGCTCACTTCTCTTCCCATAATAGGTAAGGGACTTTCCAGTGTCGCAGCTGATGGGGCACGGACCACTGGCCTTGGTCGGTCATTCCCCTTATGGCCCACCAACCAATCAAAATACACTTTCCTTGTACAGAAAGAACATGCAAGTCTGTAACTGTGAGGAAGTATAAGACGTGTATAAAAGAAAAAGCCCCACTGTGATCGGGGCTCAGCCTTTGGATGTGAATCTGTGAATCTGCTGAGCCGGGGCCAGCAGCAATAAATGCTACTTCTTGCTTATTGCCTCAGTGTCTCATTTCTCTGAATATCCTGTAACACTAGAACAGTGTCTGGCATAAAGCAAACATACAATAAATATTTGTAGAAAACAGATTGAATGAAGTATAATAGTATGGTATAAATACTCAATAAATATGGATTAGCACTGTTATAAAATTTTACTCTAATTAATATGTGATAAACTTGAAAATATCTACTGAATAGAATCAAATGTTTTTTTTTGATTTCAAATACCTATTTTAAAGGATCCTTTGCCAGAATTTTATTAAGATATTTATTTAGCCAAGCCAAGCACAATATATAACAATATATGACATCAATTGCTGATGTAAACCTGACAGGGTTTCTCCTCTATATAAATGTTACAGTCTTTTGAATTTTCTATATTTTTTCATGGATATCTGTGGAAGCTTTCTAATTGAAATCTTTCATCTCTCACTGTGGAGTAAGCAAGCTGCCCTATGTAAGCAGCTTATAGAGAGGCCCACATAGTGAGAAACCAAAGCTTCTGGCCAATAGCAAGGAACTGAGACCTACTCGCAAACATGTGACTGAGCTTGGAAACAGATCCTCCAGCTTCAGCTGATCCTTGAGATGACTGCAGCCCTACCTGACAGCTTGATTGCAGCCTCATGGGAGACCTGAGCCAGGAGAATCTAGTTAACTGGCTTCTAGGCTTTTGATCCTTAGAAACTGCATGAGTTAATAAATGTTTGCTCTTTTAAGCTGGTTAAATTTTGGGATAATTTGTTATAGAGCAATAGATCACTAATACAGATTTTGGTACTTGGAAGTGAAGTGTTGTCATAACAAAAATATAAAATGTGAGTGGCATTGACACTGTGCAATGCACTTTAAGGAGAGTGTTAGTGAAGGCTAAAGGACCTTGAAGATGTTACTAGAAACCTCATGACCTTTGAGAAGGATGTGAAGTGAGGGTTTGTAGGAAAGTGAGGAAAATCTTATTGGTAACTGGAGAAAGGAAAATCTTTATTAAGGAATGTCAGAGAGTTTAGCAACATCGTTGCCAGTATTTATATTTAAAGAAATATGTACAGAAGGAACTGTGTGATTCAGCCTAGGAGTTTTCTAACTAGAGAATTGTGAGTGTTGCCTGGTTTCTTCCTGCTGCTTATTGTAAAATGTGAGAGGAGAGAGATAAATTAAAGGCAGAACTGTTAAGTAAAATGAGTCATGACTTGATCTTTTGTTAAGGCTTCAGAAATATCAAAGGCAATACTCTCAAAATACTATTCACTCAGACAAAAGTTACTCTAAAGAGATTAAGGGTATGCTTTACAGTTCCTCTGAATCATAATGAGATTTCTAGGGGGCTTAAGGTCATCACCCCTCATCCTGCCAGTGAAAACCTGT
>NW_006434369.1:11192649-11196591 GCF_000325575.1 Pteropus alecto
GATTTATGAGATTGGTTTTTGTCTAATGAAGTCAACTCAAATAAGATTCAAAGAAGTCATACAAAGTTTCAAATAGAATGATATAAGCAGAAACATCACCTGCTTGGACCAAAGGGGACAGAGAAAGAACAAAATGAAAGGAGGCCTTTGGATTCCCAAATTCTCTTGGCAAGTAGCAGGCTGAGAAAACTGTTTAGCTGTAAACATGTGCTACCTTTCATGAAAAAAGGAAGGAAGATTCAGAGGGTGGAACCAATAGTCCAGAGGACAGAGCCAAGGGCCGTGGAGGATCATTCTCAGATTCTAAGGCTTAATCAAGGAACTGCCAACATTTGCTTGCCTAGATTTCATAATTGCTATGGACTCATGATCCTGACTTCCTGCTATTAAAACCTTGGTGTAGTTCCCTCCCACATTGTACCACAGTTGATCTGTGTGACCAGTATCATACAGCAGCAATGATGGTATGTAATTTCCAAGATTAGATTACTAAGGAATGCATCTTTCAACTTCTCTCTCATTCCTTATCATTTACTGTCACTAAATTTGTTGATATTTGCTTATATGATATCCTTTCAGAATATTTGGAGGAGTATTATTAATATGGTTACTATACATTATAGTTTCCATAAGATAGTTCTGGGTTATGCCTATTGTTCTTGAATAATTCAAATTTCCCTTTTACTCCTAAAACCTCCTGGATTGGATGATAAATTATATTATCACCGCTGGGGTGATATGAAATACGGCATTGCTCCAGCAGCGTAGGGGAGAAGGAGGAGGTGGAGGACCGTGGTGGTGTATGTTGTCCTTCGGTTCTTTCCCACTGACACAACAAAGAATTATAGTTCGGTGAGATTTAGAAAAAGAAGATTTATTGAAAGTACATTGTAGAAGGAGATGGGCCACGCTAGGGAAGGGTGCAGCCCTGTGGAATTTAAGAGGTGAAGAGATAAGATAATACACCCCAAAGGGAGGGCTGAGTTTTTAGTAAGGAGAGCTGTAACAATGCAGAAGTGAGAAGGTCTGTTTATATTGGGGGCATGACGTGAAGTCCTAGTTGATCCATATGTGAGGTCACCTGGACTGACCGTTGGCTGCTATATAACGCTTTGCCTACTGCACATGTGTTCACCCAGAATTCAGACTGTTATAATTAGATTCATGGACTTCCAGGCATAGTCATGATATTATAATGATGGTATAATGAGGCTGAAGTTATGGGCAGTACTTTCTGCGCATGCCCTCGTAGCTGGTTTAGCCAGCAGCTTTTATGGCCTTTGTGCTCTAGGATTTGGGATAATTTATAACCCTAAAAGGTAGGTATTTCTGGGAGGTCCTTAAGGAAGGTCTTAAAGGGAAGTTTCTGTGGTTACAGAGCCGGGCCTTTGCTCCTGTTGCTCATGACTGACTACTTACCTAACAATATAATATATGATCACAATTATTATTAGCATCCTACACATCTAACCATATATCCATTTACATTTTCTTAAACTGTTCTTTTATGTGATATGTGTGCATGTGCCTGTGTGTGTGGGTTGGGGAGGGAGATAGAGAGAAATGGAGAAAAAGAGGCAAAGAAAGCTCTGTTGGTATCCACTAAACATTTCTCTTCCTTTTAAAATGTTATTTACTATTTTTATACCTTTCAAGCCCAAAAATAACTAAGCAGAGTGAGGAAAGTCAGATTCCATAACAAGGTGGCTGCTAAAGACAGTTCCTATGTTCTCATTTGTCTCCTAGAACCTTAACCTATAAGAGTCTGCATATCCTGGTCTTAGAAAAGCCAACTTTTAAATAGACATATCAAGTGTATTTTGAATCAAGTTAATTTTATTTGTTTTCTTTCATGCAGGATTTGAAATTTGAGGAGAAAGAACTCAATCAATACATTCCTATGTCATGCCTAAAGACTGACAAAACATTTGAGAAGTATGTTCCTTAATGGTAGATTTAATGTATTTTATTTTATTTTGTTTGTTTTGCTGTGGATTAAATATGGGCCAATTATAGGTGACAGTCACCCCTAGTTTGATTCACCTGAGGGATCAGGTTTCCTTCTGGGATTTATTTGTGCCCCTTCATCCAAATATAACAGTTTGGGGATGGGCATTATAGTAATAGTAGTACAGCTGAGAGCCATGTCTTATTTATGTCTCGAAAATACCTAAATTCTTGGTCCTTTGTAGGAACTTCCAAGATTTGGATGTGGAAGTCGCTGCTCTTCCATCCCACTCTAGCAGATGCAGTAGTAATGGGTGTAGGTTCAGAAGGGTTAAATGGTCTCACTTTGAACCTTAAGCTTTATCCTTTATGACTCTGTGAGCTCGATCAAGATATTCAACAATCCTCAGCATCAGTTTCTCTTCAGTTGAACAGGAATAATAATACCTTGTTGGATTACTTTAAGGGTTAAATGAGATAATAAATATAAGGTATTTAAAATTTTACTTTCAGCATGCTAAACATTCAATAAATACTAGTTAAAACTGTATATCAGTGATTCTCAACAGGGATCAATTTTGCCCTTAGGGGACATTTGGCAATGTCTGGAGACATTTTTGATTGAGGTGACTGGGACTAGGGAGGGGTCTGTTAAAGGTGTCTATTGGCAGAGGCCAGAGATCTTAGTAAACATTCTAAAAAGCACAGACCAGCCCCTACAGAAAAAGAATTACGTGATTCAAAATGTCAATACTGCAAAGGTAGGAAACCCGATTGTACATCAATTCTGTTTATTTATCACCATTTTACTTGGCCTCTAGTCCTGCTAGCAGTAAAAATATGGCATCGACTGGAGTGGGACCTATCTCTCTGTGAAGTCTATTCAGTGCCTGAGAGAATCGGCCAAGTGGAAGGATTATATATTGCTGAGGTGTCATTTTAAAGCTCAAGGTAGAGATCAGTGAGATGTTGAAGAGCATGTCTCCTGTGTCCAACATTTCTAGTGATAGAATTTTGTACAGGAAAATGGCCTGAGAGGTTTACAAGACGTGATATGCAAGAGAGTTAATTATAGGCTAACTTACAATAGTGAAAATTGGAACCAACCTAAACATTCAATAATAAGCAATTATTTAAATAAATTATGGTAGAACCTTAGAATTAAAAACTAGGTCATCACTACAAATTATGTTATAGAAAAAAAAAAATCTCATTGAAAATAACCATAATATACAAAGTGGAAAATACAGATTATAAAATAATATTTATAACATTAGCCTCATTCTGTGAAGGAAAAAAAAAAGTGTGTCTTGCTATTCAGCTGTGAAGAATAAGTATATAAGTATAATATAGGAGGAGAAAAAAAAATAATATGCCATAGGACCTAATTCCAAAGTGAGCTGATGTTGGATTTGGCTCTTGGTTTAGGGTATGGCTGCTCCAAGAGGACATAGATCGTAAACAAATCGTAAGGTTTATCTCTAGGTTCTTGGTATTATGTCAAAGCTGTGTTTTAACTTTTAGATGTGCATTGTGTTCCTTTTTAACTGGGGAAGGTATTTTTAGAAAATCTTTAATTATAAAGAATTAGAATTACAACCAAGGACCTTGTCTGTTTGTGTTTTCCCCCCTTAGGATGATAATCATGAATTCAGCATTTAATTATTTAGATTAAGTTTTAGGATATTTCATTGAGTACCTTACAGTTCTTGCCAAGGGAACAAAGAAAGAAACTGAGGAAATCATCTCACTGTGGTTAACATAATATGTTTATGTTTACTAATGAAATCTGTTTACCTTCATAACTGTATAATAGGGCCATTAAAGACAATAGATACAGTAGTTTAAAAGTAATAAAATTTACAACAAAGTGTATTTAATTTGAAATTGAATTGCCAGCAAATGGGTGTCCTAATGAACCCTTGTGTCAATGTAGCTCTAACCAAATTAAGGGAAATCATTTCTATCACAGGAAACTAAATCAGCTGTGAGAGG
>NW_006434369.1:11196602-11198852 GCF_000325575.1 Pteropus alecto
GGTGGGGGGGTGAGGCGGGGGAGGGTACAGTCATTGTCACAGATGGCCCTGCTCATGGAATTAAGCTTAAATCAGGAGAAGTGAAATACAAGATCCTTTTTAATTCAAATGAATTTGGGAAAGCAGGCACATGCTTTTAGGATTTGTGAAGCTATAAAGCAAAACAAACAAATCTCAAATAAAGTGGAGAAAAAAATAAAAAGCCTGGAGAACATTGTGAAGGTAGAAATAGATCTCGATCTCTGGCCACTGCGTTAAAAAAGGAAAAGTTTATATTATATCAGCTATTCATCTATTTAAATGTCCCCCCACCCCAAATGTCTCTAATAATTTATAAGATCGAAGGGGTGGGGTAGAAAATGAAGTGACAGCAAGTTTTAACAAATATTTGATCTCTTGATAATTTCTGTAACAAGCCATATTTTAATTGTTGGGAGATCAGTAGCTAATATAGTGAGTCCTGTATTTATAGGGTCACATTTCCAAAGCTGCTCACTTCCCTGACTTTAATCAACTGCAGCATCTGTATTGTGCCATTCATCTAATTCCCAGTTAATCTGACAAAATATTTAAGGAAAACATCAAATTGTGCTGTGGTTCCAAAGGCCAACATTTTCATTATATCCCATTGTCAATTTCTCTTTCTTTTATCTCCCTTCTTCTTATAACTACTGCAGAGCTCCAAGTCAACCAATAATTGTGGACCTAAATGTTTGTAAAGAGGACAGCGCAGCCAAGCTTGCTACTCTCACAGAAGTAACTCATGAATCAAAGGGAGCAGCAGGACCTTGCTGGAAGGTGAGACTCTCAAGACTTTCTTTTTCTCAGATGCAAAATGTTAAATGATGAGGTCAATTGTATCGACTCGCTTTCCTGTTGTGCTTTTCCTTTTGTAGGGCCCTTCAGAGAAGCAGATTTTTAGTAGGTCTTAATAAATATTTTGAGGAAAAATTTATGATAAAACAGAATGGCTAAGACTCTCAAGTGTGAAGCTATTGGAATTCCTCAAAACTGTTTCCCTTGTACTGGGCTGGGTTCTCTCTTACTAGACAATGAGGCAGGCCTGCCACCATGCAAATGAGACAAGGCTTGAGATTTGATGAATCTTCTATCTCCTTTTCCTACTCGTTTAACACTTGCTTTGAGGAAGGTTGTAAATGCAAGAGAGATTGTGGTATAATTCCTCAGACTGGCATTTCTGCCCCCTAGTCACTATTCGATTATCTTCCAAATTGCTGTGTTTCAGAGAGATAAAGATTTTTTATGGCTTGCTGACTTGAAACAACCACAAGAGCCAGCAAAGAGATGGCTAAGCGTCCATGCATAGTAATTCCACTGGTAAATGACAAAATCTTTGTTTGTATGACATTTCCAAAATTACTACAGAAGATGAATCTAAAATACAAAATGTCACATTTGGCATGCAAAACTATCACAATATATTTCAGTATAAAATTCATAGAGGCGTTTAATTTAGAATGTGTTTAATAACTCAGTCTGCCTGCATCAGTAATCCTGCCTTGAGGTTTAAAGAGATTGTCTTACTTATTCAGATGGTGTTAATTTTTAAAATATTTTTGGAAACCAAAATATTAAGGTTAAGTCTTTATTGTTAATTAAGATTTTCTAATTAAACCAAAAATAATTGTTATTCTGATTAGTTTTTAAGTATGACTTGTATGAAAAAACAAAAGAAGTTTAACAAATTTCACTATTTATTTAACTGGGATTTGATTCCAGAAGCATACTATCTATATGGAAAAATATATTATCTTTCACAAAATAAAGTCTAGGCAGGATTAAAAAGTGCTTACTGTTGGCTGCAGATTAATGAGAGGTGCTACCAACTTGGGCAGCCAAGAGAGTAACCTGCTTCCAAAAATGACATTATTTTTGCTTAAAGCACAATGTAATAGAGAATTCTTCAAAGTCAAATTATTTGAAAGACTGTTAGGGACTTGGAAGTATAGAAAACGTGACTTAATGGCATTTGAGTTATAAATTTTTGTTTAATCTGAAACAGTAGTCCATTAAAAAGTCTTATCAATTTGTATAAACTTTGCAGCACTTATTAAAAATGAAAATGGCCTATTTCTCTAAGCTGAGGGTAAGCAATGAAATTCAAATGTCCTGTAAAACATTCTTTGGTCATGTTTTTCGGGTACATGCAGTTTATGCTAAGGTTTAGGGTAAAGTATATAAAAATGCTATCCCTCCCCATTTATTTATTTATTTATTTATTTATTTATT
>NW_006434369.1:11198910-11205324 GCF_000325575.1 Pteropus alecto
TATTTAATTAATTTGACTCTCATTTGAAGCCTATGGGACAAGGTGACCTCAAGTTTAAATCAAACAAAAGTATTCAGTTGGTGAGGTGTCAGTCTGACCTGTTTTGCACTTCCATACGCCACTCATCAATGTGGCGTATGGTCTGTGATAAGTATTAGAGACAAGGGCTGTCACCTTTCAAAGTCAGAGTTTGAAGCTTACTGCCCATGTTCATCCATCCCAGATATCCCAGAAAACCACATGCTGTGTGGTTTTCAGAAGTGTTGTTTCCTGTTATTTCTTTCTTACTACAATAGATGAATGATTCTGATGTCACAGATCATTAACATACCATGCTTAAAAACTGGCTAAACTTTCCCTCGCATAATCGGCAGACTTGCCTTTTGACCCCTTAATTACATATCATGTGTCCTCCTCTGTTATCATAGCTAATACCTGACAATTACAGGTTGAGTAAAAATAATTGTCTACCTTTTTCCTTCTGAGAAGAGCATTGTGGCTAATTGTGTGGTTTTACCCAGTTCCTGTGTAATTCAAGAACCCCATCTTTTCTTTAGGTTGAGCAGTCTCAGTCACCTCAGCCTTTTCAAATACAAATAAAATGCCTAAGGGGCCTCAAGAACAAGGTTCCCCAAGGCTCTTACCTCCTCAAAGTGTCCCTGCTTGGTCGACCAGGCAGCTGTGCCTTACCGTGGTGGCAAAAGGAGAAACTGAAGACTAGAACTCATCCAGTGAGGCATAATGGGAATTTTTATGATGTGGGGCTGTATTTCCATGAAAGCCTTTATGTGGTAAGCTGATCTTTTTATACACATATCGCCTTTTATTTAGCTTCTCTACCCCCTCTATCTTTCTGCCTTTTCATCCTTATCAACATACCTTTAGATATTCGACTTTGTGTAAGTAAAGGGAGAAATTCATTCATTCATTCAGCAAATAACGATAAACACCCCTGTGCACCAAGCATTGTGTTGTGAACCGTATGTAGACAACCTAAGTCCTCTGTAAGATGGAAATGCCATCCTTATTTATCAAAAACATATATTATGGATTCTTGGTATAGTTCTTCACCTCTTCAGGATTTACATGCTAAGAGATCACTGATATGTGCGTTTTGCATGTAACATGTATTTTGACTTGTGTATTTTTGTGTGTATTTTGTCTACTTGTAGGCCGGCAGGGACACTGATTTTAAATGATAAATCAGCTTTAGGTAAGAAGATAAGTTGGGGGATTGTTCAGAAAATACGTTATGAATATTAGGGAGTATATTTGCCATGCAAAGCGGTTAGAGAAGAGACTGTGTTAGGAGAGGGAGAAAGCAGTGGGTAAGATTAGAGTGTGGTCCTGGATACAGGGATAAGAAGTAGGGGTAGGAGATCATCAAGTTACCTGTGGAAGCAGAGAGAGAAAGCTCAGCTTTCTCTGGGGCATCAGCACTGGACTGATTGTGTCCTCCAGGGAACTCCAGCCCAGAGGAAAAAAAGGAGGGCAGGGTTGGCCCCAGAACCCTTATTGCACACCAATGCACTGGAAGCTAGACATGAACACAGACTGTTTACAAATATAGAATTGCGTTTTTACACTACTAGTGTGAATGAGCAAAATAAACATGATAAGAGTCAGTATAGGTTATCACAGAGTGATTTTTAAGAAGAAAATAATTTCTCTCTAAAATAGATGGGTTGTGCTTTCTTTCCCTTTTTCCCTTAGGTCTTGTGTTAAAAGGTATCTTTTCAATTAATTTTAGTATGTGGTATTTTTTTAAGGGTGGTAATATATTATTTACATGAATGTATTCATCAGAATGACCAATTGAAAAAAAATTAAAACGGAAAATGTAGCTATAAAAATGAGCAATTTTGTAAAGTAGTTTAAAAATTACAACCCTAGGATGTCATTACTAACCTTCAATATTTAAGAAAAAAACAGGTTTTTAATCTCCATTTTTTTACTGCCTTTACTCTTGAAATCTAAGACCTTTTGAGAACAGTGGTCGCTTTTTTTGCGGGGGGGTTGTTTGTTTTGTTTGTTTTTTGTTTTCTATCTCCATGTTGTTTGGAAGTTGATGGGTTAAAAACAAAGATAAAAACAAAAACCAGCCTGTCGTGGGTAGGCATACACTAAACAGATATTTATTGAAGGTTGAGCAGTCTCAATCACCTCAGCCTTTTCTTCTTACCTAAACTGTATCCACTGCCAATGTTAGACATGGTTTGTTGAATTGGCAGTGATGGTGGTAGTGGTAACATAAGAAGTTCTTTTGAAATAGAGACTTAAACTCTCCTTGGGAAAAATATTCTTCCTAAAGAAAAAGGGATCTTAGGGTGACAAGATTCACTGAAGAGCCAAGCCTCAGTTGGCTCATTGGTGAAATGGAGATAATAATACCTGCCCACCAGTGGTATTGAAGAAATAGCTGAGATGATACTTGAGGAAATACACAGTGCCCATACATAGTAAGAATTCAGAAGCTTCTTTTATTATTACTGTTATAATTATTCTGTCTCTTGAATGGTGAAGCCCATAAATTCTTACCCAGTGGATTTTCATTTTAATATATATGACAAATGCTCGTATTTCAGATAACTTTTGAATTAACCTTCCTTGAGAACAATGTAGGTTAAAATTTTTTTTCTCTAATGAGTCATCCCAAAGGCCTTGTTAAAAAGCATGGGATATATGTGAGAAGCGGTAGTCAGGGGTGGGTGTGGAGAGGACTTTTCCCCTGGAGAAGCCCATTGCCTCTACAGAACCAGACTTTGAGGACAGGTACCAAGGGGGCAATAGGAATACTTCAGCCCCTTAGCTGAGGTCTAGGTTCTCACCGTTTACCTCAGAGAAATTTCAGAAATATAGTATTAGCTTAGATTTTAGCTAATGATTTTAAAAAGGGTTCCATCAATACCTAATAGGCAATTACATTCTTTGGTACATTTTAATTAAGTACCTAAAATTTTAAAATATGGGGAGCTAGGCTGCAAAAAATATCCTTCAAAGAACTTGCTTTCTAGAATCATCTGCATATATAACTGTTTTATATTGAAACATGATATATGTTTTTATTGTTATTATTAGTTTAGACGTCTATCTCTGGCTCTCCACATCAGAGTGAAAACTCTGAGTGCCAAAGCCACATCTATTGTTGTGTTTGCTTTGAGGATATTCAGTGAAAACTGTTGAATTTTCCTAACAGAATGTGCTGCAAATCAAATGCCAGGAGAATGAAGAGGTGCATTCAGGAAGAGGGAAAAAAAAATCACTAAGAAACTGAGGTTACAAAACTGTTATAGTGGTAAAAAGTGCATCAAGTTTGTAGGGGAAAGCAGAGGCTGGTTATTCCTCCAAGAGTAAAATGCATTTTTCACTTTCTGCCAAACAAAACAAAAAGTATCTTGGAATAGTTGAAATAACAACCCCAAATTTTCTTCCCCTGTGTCAGAAGCAAACAAACAAAAATAATTACCTCCTGCCACAGTCAAGGAAAATTTACTCTTTAACAGCCTGACAAAATGTCACTGAATTACATCCATCCCTTGGTATCTCCTAGCAAAATCCTGGGTCCCTAAAGAAATACACTAGGCTATTTCACATTCAGTGTATATAAGTACAAAAATCGGGACAAAAACAAAAAGAAGAAAAGCACCAAAACCTGCAGAACTTGACAGGAAAAAGAAGTCATCTGAGGCTGTTTGATTTCAGAATAAAAATGCTGTTGCTCGAAGTCCTGTTCATTCCATTGGGCTCTACCCAATAACAGCAAGTTTTTTCACTAACCACACAATTCTGCCTGCCAATCACTCTGCTAGCAGTTTGTGGGAGAATGACAGTTAAAACAACAAGTTTTCAAGAAATGTAATTTTTTTAAATAATAGGAATAGACACACAAAAACACATAAATGAACATTGTGTGTATAATTGATATAGTGAGATTTAAGATATTTATGTTATTACTTTCTTTTTCTTCTTTAACCTTTTAATGTCAGGTGTCAGTCTTTTTAAAGCTTTATTGACATATAGCTCACATAGCATAAGATTCAGTCATTTAAAGTATATAGTACTACAATGATTTTTAGTATATTCATAAGTATGTGCAACCATCACCACAGTCAATTTTAAAACATTTTCATCATCTCAAAAGGAAATCCTGTAATCTCAGGATGTTTAATGTAGACCACCCACTCACCACATGACATAGCAATTCTAGGCATATACTTAAGAGAAATGAATATATATTTCACACAAAAACATGTACACGAGTGTTTAGCATTATTCGTAATAGCCAAAAAGTTGAAACAACCCAAATTTCCATCAGCTGACAAATGGATGAACAAAATGTAGTATATCTATACAGTGAGATATTATTTGACCATAAAAAGGAATAAAGTACTGATACATGCTACAGTGTAGATGAACCTTGAAAATGTCATTACTTTTAAAATGCAAGTCTAAGACAGGGTCATCTCTATTTCTACCACCGGAATAAGAAGAAATTGGCTTCATAGTCTTTTGAGAGCACAGGGCATCTTAGAAATGCTAACCAGGTCATCTATTTCTGTGCACAGAAAAAGAACTGAAAAGGCATTGCCCAATTGAAATGGAAGCCTAATTACTAGAAAAGCACTGAGTTTGCTGAGGAAATGTTTGCATTATCCATCTGTAAAGTTACGCTGATAATGAATCTTGGAATAAGTGTACAGTATTATAGCATCAAAGGTGGCTTCCCTTTGCCACCAGTCTGGGCCAGGAGGCAAACACTTGAAGGGTAGTGTTGAAAGGTTTCTTATAGGGTTTGAGAAGGAGGCAGAGGATATATGAGTGAGCCCAAAGATGTGTCACTCCAGACATGCATAGTACCACTTCAGGATACTCTTGCTTGGATTTTGTCTCAAATAATTCCACATCTTAACACTGGTTTTCATAAACTGTAAGGTGGTCAAATACTATGAGTTAACTGACAAGTCTGAGCTTCAGTCCCTTATGTAAAATGAGGTAATAACAATTCCCTTATTTGAGTTACTGTAAGAATTGTATTAAATTAAGTTGTGGACTCTAATTTAGGTTCAGTAATTTTGAATATCTTCCTTGAAGATTTTTAATAATTCCTTGGTAGAGAATTTTGGAACCTACTTTGTCTTTTGACATTTATCCTGGAAATATTTTAAGTAGAAAACATTGCCTTCTTCGTTGATTGTGTTCATTAATGGCAAATAGACTGGGGATCTTTGGAAAGAAATATGTAAAAAAATGTGCTTTTTGACTTTCAGTTCTGGCAGGATGATAAACTAAGTTAAATTTTCACATTATTTTACCATCCTGCCAGACTTAGAAGTTAAAGGCATATTTTGTTTTCAGATTATGCTCTATAAACTCCTGGAAATTCAAGATAAGATATAAGCAAAGGCTTTCGGATGCATTGATAAACACTCTAGAAAAAAGAGAATCTCTTTGGCTACCGGAAATGAACAGGAAATTGAAAAGCAGACAGGGAATTGGTAAATTGGGGCTGTGGCTGCCTGGGAGAAGGGAGAAGACAGTATCGATCTTGTTAATCTAAAGTTTTGGATTTCAATGACCATTAAGAAGAAGAGGCCTTGGATCCATTAGGTACAGAATGTTGAGAAAAATTCTTCTGCATAAATCCAGGATATTCAAGACTAGTCTAAAAGGGAGACTAGACAAAAATATCTTCTCAGCAATAGGAAGAAATAAGAATTTTCTTTTTCCTATCTCGGCCCTGTTTAAAACTGTATTTCTCTTAATAATATACAATAGAATTTCTGCAGTGGAAAAAAGTATAAAAGCTGAAATTAAAAATTGAAAAGATAATATATGAATTAGACCCTCTGAATGCAGAACTAATGAACTGGAAGCCAGATCTGGGGAAATTTCTTAGATTATAGCATTGAGAGATAAAGATGGAAAAAGTGAAGTGATTTGAAAAGACATAAAAGAGAAGGTCTGATATCTTATAAAATCCAGAAGCAGAGAATATTAAGGAAGAAAGAATAAACATTACATGAAGTGATAACAGCCCTTAATTCCCAGACTTGCTGGAAGACACAAATTCTCAGATAAAGTGAGCCGAAATTCTGAGCAGGACAAAGTAAAATCAATCCACATCTGGACACATTGTAGTGAAACTACAGGATTAAAGACATTTGAACAATATATTCAAAATTCAGGGAGAAAATTAATTAAAGATATCTAATCTATCATTCAAGAATTGGGGCAGGAGTGTTCCAAATAGAAACATTTTAAATTAACAATATTGTATTAGTTTTCTAAAGCTGTAATAACAAAGAACCACAAATGTAGTGTCTTAAAACAAATAAATTTATTGTCTCACAGTTGTGGAGTCCAGAAGTCTAAAATCACGGTGTTGGGAGGGCCATATTCTCTCTGAAGATGCTA
>NW_006434369.1:11205411-11295735 GCF_000325575.1 Pteropus alecto
TATCTGTGACTCTCTCCTAGCTTTTGGTAACCCCTGTTGTTCTTTGGCTTATAAACACAAATCACTCTGATTCTCTGTCTTCTCATGATATTATACCTCTGTTTCTTCACATTGTGTTTCCTCTGTGTGTGTTTGTTTCTTAGTCCAAATTTTCCTGTTTTATAAGGACACCAGTAATTTGGATTTAAGGTTCACACTAATGACCTCATTTTAACTTGATTAAGTCTGCAGAGATTCAATTTCCAAATCAGGTCACATTCTGAGGTATTGGGGGTCAGGATTTCAATATATCTTCTTTTGGGGGACAAAATTCAACCCATAACTAATTTACACATAATAGAAACTTGCTAAAAGAACTAAGAAAATATCTCTTTTAAGAACAGGGAAAAATGTAAGAACTAGTGACATATGTATTAGTCTTTTGAAATTTGTGTGTTTAAAATGTTTTATAATTTTAAAAAGGAATATTAGATAAAAGTGTCTTTTCTATTCAATTTTAATAAAATATTAGACAATTAAGAGCATCTGAATAGTAAAAGAGAGAATAAATGATCATATAATTTGTATAATTAAATGATTATTCTCCAACTAATTAACTCAATAAAAACTCAATGTTAAATCATGGGTTGAGGCAAAGACATGTACACCACAGTTTGGAAATAACTAATTTAAACCATTCATATATGTGTGGGAATTTATCTTGTTTACAATTAAAAAGATAAAAAGTTATAGCAAACATTACTATAGGAAAACATTAGATTAGAATAATATTATCATAAGAAAATTTCACAGATCCCTTGAAAGTTTGGTAAAAGATTCTTCTTTCTTTGGCCATACTTGCTTTCTAATACATTAATGTGGATAACTAAATATGGAATTTTTAGAACCGAAAGATAAAGTGTATTAAAGTACTTTTAAAAATATGTCATAAATTAAGAATTGTGATGATTATTGTCTTTTAACTGTCATCCTTTTTGGGTGACATTTTAAAATATTATTTTTAAATTTTGGCAATGGTATCTGAGCTAAAAAATCTTCTGCTAATTATTAGAACTGCTATGCTTATAATTCTCATTTCACTGAGTACAGGAATTGGCCAACTTAAAAAAAAAAAAAAGACACAAATATAGGTTAAAGAAGCAAAACCAGCAAAATTCAGGCAAAGAACATTGATTAATGAATTTTTAAAAAATTCTGAAAGGTCATGTGCTCAAGTTGGGCCAAGCCTCAGGCAGATCTAACAAACATGACCAAGTCCGTCTGTGTGGAGCAGGTAACCCAGGCTGACTCTGAATTTGCTGACATTGCAGGATTATTATTTCTGGAAGGATGTAGCATTCTGGAACAATTTCTCTAATGATTCCATTAAGTCCACAGTTTCCTCAATTTAGGCTTACATATCTCATTTTTCACATTACCCTACGACACAAAGAAAATAAAACCATGTCTTGGATTTAAGGGAAAAAACTCACTTGATTTTGATGACACTTAACCACATTTTATTTGCTAAGTATACCTTAGCAAATGTGTGTGAATGAAAAGAAGTATATGAAGACTAGTTTAAAGGCAAAAAATGATTTGCCTTACACTAAATTGTAGCAATCTTGAGTATTTCTTTAATCTGTTCTTTACTTGTTCTGGATAAGGTTTTTTCTTCAGATAAGGGAAATAAAATACATTTTAATTACTAATAACATCTTTTGGAAATGCTATAATAGAAAATTTCTTCTTGAATATTTCCACATAAATATATGGTCAGATAGTGGTTAAAGGCATGCTCTTCACCTTGATTTGAATTCTGGTTCCAAAACCTAGTTAGCAAAGTGTCTTAGAACAGTTACCCAATCTCCCTGTGTCTCTATTATCTCAAACATAAAACAGTTATCACAAGAATCTCTATTTCATTGATATTATGTCACCACCAATAGGGTAGTGGTTCAGAGTAAATGTTATATAGTGCCACTCAAGTTACCAACTTGCTGCAAGGACTAAAATATATACATATATTTTTTTAAGTAAGAACAAATTAGCTTTGAAAAATAAACAATAAATAAAACCCAATGAGCAATTGTGAATAGTTTGGTAAAAGAATATACATACCTTATATCTTAAGTTCTTCTTTTCTAAAACCGGTAAAGGGTTTTTAGATCAAAATAGAATTTCCTGCTTTTATCAGTATTATGACATTTAACCTAAAAAAAGATGAAATAGACATTAATATTTTTATTTCATAGGCGAGAAACTGAATTTTGGAGAAATAATGCAATTTACCCAAGGTCGTACAGCTTATTAAGGCAATGTTGGGAATGAAATCACTGCCCTGTAATTCTGGATACTTAACCCTTTCTAACTTTTTAACTTCAAAGAAGAGCTTTTGATTAACCTCAGGTCACCATGATCATAATTAACTAAAACAGTCTTTCCATCACATCATTTTATCATTTCCCTTTTAAAACCATTTGATGACTCCCCCGCTATTCTTAAAGTAAATCAAACTCTGTACCATGGACTCAAAGACCATTGTAATGTAGCCTCAGCCTCCTTTCACAGTCTACCCTCATCAAACAGAGTTAACTTCCCACTACATAGCCAACCAGCCTGTCAGCTCAAGCTATACCCAAATTCCGTATAGCTTCCAAATTCAGGCATGCCATTAGGTATTTATCCTCATGTTAACCGTGCTTACCCTTCAGATTCCAATGTCAGGCACTTTTGCTACCTTGTATGCACATTAATTAGCTCCAACAAGATTTCAGGTGTTTGAGGGTAGAGGCCATGCCATATTTATGATGTGTCATTCAGAGCATCATAGAGTACTTGTGCATAGTAGGTATTCAATAGCTGCTTCTAAGGAAAACAAAAAAAAGAATGAAATGTGAAACTTTAGTTATAGAGGTGCCACAAATTTAGTGTAAATTTAGTTTATCAAAAATGAGTACAAGGAAGTATTAAATTATTCTTAAGGGACAAGAATAGATCTGATAGAGAAAAAATAAATCAGTTCAAAGAAGGAGATATTACTTTAACATTATTCATAAATGGGAAACCCATCACTGGTAATGAATAAGAAAATAAGTAACAATATTTTCTGGTTTTACAACTTCATGCTTATTCAGTTGGTCTCTTCTCCTCTCTTTAAACTACAAAAACAGTATTTTAGGTAAACATTTTCTAAACATAAAAGTGAGCTCAGAAACTCACTTCCTTAAGGCGTGAACAAAGCTCATTTACAGGTGGGAAAGTGGATGAAAACCTTCTGGTCTGCCTTCTGAGATTTTCCATAGTACTTAGGCAGGTATGAGATCCTCATCTTTTTTGAAGTTAACTTCAACCTTGATTATTTTAAATCCCAAGCAAAAATTTCTCTGGATGATTTTTTACATATCCAAGTGAAAATAGCTATTATGATCTTTCTGAAGATATAAGAAACTATATGTACTTTGTTAAGGAAATTGAAAAATTTTAAAAAATGTATGTAAAATGTTTTATTCTCAACAAGCAAGTGCCCTTGTTCTGGAACTACATTAACTGCATGCACACTGACCTTCCTTTATCAGTCATTGCCATATAACCAGATTGGTTAAATAATTCATTTACTATGCAAATGAGAAGTAGGTTTAATAAATAAATAAGTAAGTATTTCAAACTTAGGAAAAAATACATGAATAGAAGAGTCAAAAATATGGAAACTTGGCAAGTATAATGTAATTAAGTTAAAATGAGGTCTTGGATTCATACTATCTTGCTCGAGTTATTGGAAATCTCCCATGTTTGGTGTTTATTCAGATGGAAGTTACTGGGTTCATCAAAAGTCACTTGGCAATGTACATGGCCAAATAGATTAATTTTATTTGTATTATATGATGTATTTTTCATATTGTTGTTCATTCTTTTAGTTACAAATAACCTATTGCGGTAGATAAAGATGGCCATATATTCTTTGCTACACCTCCCACTCAAAAGTGGTCTATGTTTTCTTCCCTTGAATCTAAAGGGGAAGGAGTCTGACTATTTGATCAATAGAATATGATGGAAACGATGCTGTTACTGTTTCTGAGTGTAAGTTCAGCCTTTAAAAGACTGGCAGCTTCACTTTCTGTTTTATTGGAAACCTTGCTCTTAGAGCCCTGAATTGCCATAAAAAAAAAATCCAACTGCATTGCTGGAGAGACTGAAAGGTGAGGCTCATGACTATAGGAAACAGAGAGAGAGAGAGAAAGAGAGAGAGAAGCCTGAGCTGAACCTAGCCTTCTATTTGCACTCAGAAACCAGCTAAATAGCACTAAGTGGCCCCAGCAGATGCTGTGTGGAGTAGATGAGTCATTCTGCTGATTTACGCCTAATTTCCTGATCCATATAATTGGGAGATATAGTAAAATGTTGTTGTTTCAAGCCACTAAATATTGGAGTATTTTGTTATGGAGCAATAGGTAACCGAAGAACTTATTTAGCCCCTTCAATGACCAAGTACTATATTGAGATCTGGGGTAATAAAGTCAGGGCCCTCTCCTTAAATCATTTGGGTAGCTTCTGCAAATTAAACCTTGTGCACGTAAAGAAAAAAGTTATTTTATTTCTAAATTCAGCTTTGGATCACCTAAAAGGCACTTAAATATTGTGTGAAATGGCTTGTCCTTTAGTTATGTTATGTACATGTAAAAAGGTAGATATAGGAGATGGAAGTAGATAGGAAATGTTATGGACTGAATTGTATCCTCCCACCCCCCAATTAATATGCTTAAGTCCTAAATCTTAGTATTTCAAAATGTGACTGTATTTGGAGATAGGGACTATAAATATATAATTAAGATAAAATGAGGTCATTAGGGTGGGCCCTAGTCCACTATGACTGGTGTTATATGAAGAGAAAATTAAAACACAGACAGAGGGGCTACAAAGGGAGGAAGGACCTTGCGAGGACACAGGGATTCAAACCAAAGAGAGAGGCTTCAGATTAAAGCAACCCTGCTGACACATTGATCTTTGACTTCCAGCCTCCAGAACTGTGAAAAAATAATTTTCTGTTGTTTAAGACACTCAGTCTGTGGTATTTGGTTATGGTGGCCCTGGAAAACCAATACAAGGGCTCATGAAGAACTGGGGACAATGAATTGTCTTTTTTTCTTCCAGTGGGAAAGAAGCAGCAAAAATAGACTTGAAGCTTTCAGAATTCAGTACATATATCTGGCATCATTGAAATAAGTTTTGGCTCCCCTCTTCCTTGGTGTAGCTACATTATATGGAAGGCACACATAGGCACTTCAGAAGCTTCAGGGAAACCTCACTTAAACTCACTGCACTATCAGACTATTTCATGTACCTATAGAGTTTTAAGAAGTACATCAACCGGTTAATATTTATGCACCAGTGTGTCAAGTTATCATTATTATAATAGTACATGGACACCATTTTTGTTTTTCTAGAGGGCAATCCAATATGCATAAAATAGCAACTTTTCAAATGTGACATTTAATCCATGCATGTAAATCAAACTGAGAATCTATTATTCATTATTAAAAAGGTGGCATATTTTTACTACACTAAGAATGAAATACAAATACTGTAAAAAATTTAGTGCCTTTTCTTGAAATTTTAAGACACTTATCATGCAGTCATCTATCTGGTACTAGCACGCATTTTAAAACATAGACTTGAAATTAACAAGTTTGAAGTTTTATGCTTGAAAAAGGGATGCTCAATTTCAGTGAAGTAGGCAAATTTATTTTTTATTTAAAACTTCCTAAATTCTTAAGATGGTAAAGTACTTCAGTAATGTTCTGATTCTAATATGTATATGAAGAGTATAGTTTATATTCTTGTCATTATTAGTTATGGCCAGTGTTCTTCCCTGAAGTGCTTTCAGAAAACTGCATATATCAGAAATTGATTAAAATGACCTGAAGTATTAATTCTTAAAATATAATGAACTCAATATTTTGCAAGTGGTTATTTTCTACATGACATTAAATATCAAATAATTGAAATGATTTTAATAACTCATAAGAAGGAGTGGTCTTAGGGAAAATAGAGTCTGAGCATGATTATCTTTATTGATTATTGATTATTATCATTAATAACATATATCCCTGGAGTACATTATATTATGCGGCTTTAGAACATTTTCTATTATATCAGTTGAAGCAAGGCCCTTTTTAGTCAGTTCTTGAAAGAGTCACTTCTGCTGGTCAAGATATCCCCTAGACTTGTGAGAATCTTGATTGAAAATGGCTTTTCCTGAATGGCATTAGGCATTCTGCTTTCATTACTAGTATGGTTTGGTACTTTCTAGCATTCAACCCTTTAGGAAAATCACTTAACCTGGCCTTGGTTTCCTCTGTAAAATGGGATTTTGTGATCATTAAATATTGTGATGTATAAATTCCTTAGCATAGTGGGTTACATAGAAAATAACTAGTAGATATAATTATTTCTATCATAACCTACATGTGGAATGTGTTTTCTGCTTTCCTCTCTATGTTAGGTTTCTCCAGTCCTTCCAAGTATCCCTTCAAAAGTATTAATAAATCCATTCTTGATTTTATTCTCTAAGAAAACTCAGTTTCCACTAAATTTATTTGATGCTATTTTGCCTCTATTCCTTGCTACTAGGTGATATGAGTGATTTCAAGGCCACCAGTGTAAAAGTCACTTTATCGCCATGACACATATTCTCTAGCAGAGAGTAAGAATAACATGTATTGAGTGCCTGCAGTATGCCAAATACATCACTATGTGTTTAGTATACACTAGCAATGCAAACTTCACAACATCCAATCCATTATTGAACCCATTTTGCAGAAAAGAGAAACAGGATTTAGAGATAACTTGCCTAGGTGTTTGAAGCTGAGATTCAAACCCAGATAAAAACCCCACAGTCCATACATCAAGGTTCACAATCCATCGTAAAGGAAGTAGCAAGAAGTGGTATATCGGTTTTCTATATTTGTAAATTACTCATAAATTCTTTTTTCTTTGTATTTTTAACCAAACTTGTTTCTACTTCTAAAGCCAAATCTATCTTTCTTTTGAGTCTCTTCCTCCTGTCCTTTAAAAAGACAGGATTTCTTCATGTGGTAAACTAATGTCTGGGAATGAGGCGTTAATATTCCATAACATTGGTAGGTGGTCACTTAAGAACTTTTGGCAGCACTAGAATGTAAAATTCTTGAGAGTAGAGACTTGAGTCTATTTTGTTCACTGCTGTATTTCTAGCACCTAGAAATCTGTTTGTCTCAATAAATATTTTTAAAATGAATACACAAATCTATAAATTTCAAAGAGTCACACTGCAGTCTTCAAATAGACAACTATCGACTGCCTTTTCATTGAAATTTTTTTTTACTTTTAAGAACTTTTGGCATTTTTTGCAGACTCACATTATTTATTTTATTGAAAATGCTTTTGAAATGCCATAAATCTATCTTTGCTCTATGTCTGTTTTCTACATTTGTTTACATCAGATTTATTCAGAGTTAAGAATGGACTAGTTACAAAATAGTAGTTCTCGTTCACTTTACGTGCAATTCAACAATCAAGTCATTTTCAATTCTTTAAAGGGGAGAAACTTGCTTCTATATTTGAACTTACATTCAGAAGGAATATGTTTTAATATTTCAACATCTATATAAAATGCTTTACAATTACGTTTAAGGCATTGATTCTCATATGAACACTAAACGAAGTCATCAGGGCTGAGTAGGGTAAAGAATTTCTCAAAGGTCACATGTCTTGTTAATCGCAAAACACAGTCTGGCTGTCTTTTCTTATTCATCAACCTTATACATGTACCAAGCAAAAGTCAATGACTTTGAACTGAAGGGGCTCTCAAAGCTTATGGTGGTGGCTAGAAGAAAATTTGTGTTCAAACAAAAACATTACTAAACATAAGGACCAATAAAAGCCAGTTTAATAAACTGCAAATCAGATCATCTCTGCTCAGGGTCTCCCAGTGGCTCTCCATTGTATTTAGAAAAAAATCCAAATTTCTTACCTAGGCCTTCAAGCCTTGTGTGATCTGGTATCTCATTTTATTTTGTATTAGTTTTCTGCTTGTGTATTTTATTCCAGCCTTACTTTCTGTTCTCTGAATACACCATACTCATTTTTGCTATAGGGCCAAGGAATTAGTCTTCTCTTCCTGTGTAGTAGTGTTCCTCTTCAAACCTTGACACAGCAGGTCTCAGTTTGTGTTGCTTCCTTAGACAAGGTTTTCTTAACAGAAGAGCCCCTCCTCTGGTAATTTTCTAGCACCTCACTATTTTATTTTCATTATTTTAATATGAGTAGTGATAATTCAGAGGATTTATCATTACTGATATTGTCTTGTTCCTTGCTTATCCCATCCCCCACCAGATTTTAGCTCAACGTGAATAAGAAGCTTGTTTGTCTTATTCAATTATTTTTATCCTCAGTGCCCAAAATGGTATTACATACAAAATAAGCATTTAATAAATGTGTGTGAATGAGTGACTGAATGATGTTGAACAAGTATTATTATTGCTAGATATCTTTGGTAAAATGTGGGTTGCCCAAAGGGAAAATGTTGATTAGCAATTATTGCCAAAAGTTTTCTCCTTGCCAAATGATATATTTGTCTGTTCCTTGTAAAACCATTTGTGGTTAATTTGTTGGTCTTTGATCTAATCATGCTGCAGATGTTCAGAAATACCATCTTTTTGTGCATTGAGGCTCAGTCACTGGGGTTTGCAAAAGTAATGGGCTGTGCCCAATTTTTCCCCAATGTGTTTAACTCTCAGGGACAATGAAGAGAAATATCTATCTTTTGCCTAACAAGGAGAGACTGAAAATTCAACTTTTTGTTTTCACAGTTAAAAAAAAAAAGAAAAAAAAGGAGGGAGATTGTGGGAGAAATCCCAGAACTGAATTTTCTAAATTAAAATATTCAATTAGATTTTGCTACCTCCCTTGAGTGAAATAGTCTTAGTTGAACATGTGAGTAGCATGTGAAGAGATGAGTTATGATATATTGAGGTTGAGGTCAGTTAATGGAATTGTGATATAATGCGATATTATGCCACATATTTCCTTTTGATTTCAGTCATATCTGATAGAAAATGGTGGAAAGGTCTTTTTTTAGCCAGTAATTATTCTGGTATAAATCAATTTGATTTTAGGCATAAATGTAGTTGCCCTAATCTGAGGAAGTCAACTGGACATATGATCAAGGACATATTTATCTTTGTATCCACATTCCACATTGATTATCAAAATGTGATTTGAAGAACCACCTGAATTACCATTATCTTGGCATGTTTGTTAAAATTCAGATTCCCAAGCCTCACCTAGGCTTACTGATTCAAGGATAAGAATGAGGTCTGGAAATCTACATTTTTAATAAGAACCCTTACATAATTCTTTTATACGAACTAAATTTTGGAGACAGCTAGTCTAGGCCCTTGAGGACCTCATTGTATGATTGCTGGTGTTTCTTAAATGATTAAATTAGTAGTTGAGAAATCATAAAATTACATTCACGAACTTTTGGTTTGAAAGGTTATAAAACTGTGCCCTCATTTCAGGAAGATTATTATTAATTATTAATTCATAAACTCTCTAGTAAATCTAGTCCTTCAGAAAGACTCATTCTTAACAGGTCCAGGATAATGGGATTTGGTTAGGTTAAAATGTGTTTTTTCTTGGTAAGTTCTATGTCTACATTCAATGCCTGAACTCAAAGTGAGCAATTTGAGAGGATAGGCTGAATACAGAGAAACATGTGAAAGAAGAGCTCTAGATCCTTAATTTAGGAATCATAAAGAGCAGTAAAAGGGGTAGAAAGAAATGCCCTCGAGCCTTTTCACCATGAATCCAACATTTGCACATGAGAGCACTGGTTCCAATGGTGTAGGAAGTAGTCTTTTTTTCTTTTCTTCTCTTTAGAAGCTATGATAGTTATAGCTATTACCACCCTCTGTTCTTCATCCCTAGGCCAAAATAAGTTTCCAAGAGTAATTACTTTCTTTTATCCCATAGTAGAAAGACAAGGGATTAAAGCCAGTTTGCCTATTTATTTATCTTGGCTGAAGGAATGAAAAGGAAAATAATAGTACTCTAAAACTCTCACTGGATAACCTAGATCACCTTGTGCTGTGGCATCAATTTCCACTCATCTGTCGAGAGTTTATTTTAAAAGATTATCTTGCTATTTCTAATGCAAATTAAGTATATTTATTTACTTCTTTGACTACCTTATTCTCAATAGAACATCAGACCTAGAAGAAACCATTTAGTTAATTTTTTATCCTCCCTATCTGCTAACTTCCCTCTATTATAACTGTCCTGCTTATATCCCCCACCCTATCCTACTACTACCACCAGTGTTTTATAAATGGTGAAACCAAGGTTAAGAAATGTCAGGTTACCTATTTAAGTACTAAACTGGAATTTGATCTCATGTTTGTCTGATGCCAAAGCCCATTATTTTAGACTCTAGTATATAAAGCTTCCCTTTGAAATTAGAAAAACAATTGAACAGGCATAATTAAACAACTAAGATTGAAATAAACTATATATAATGTCAGGAGAACAATTTAAGATGCATTTAGAATTGCAACTAAAGAAATGTCCAAGCATCACCATTGTAGACTTACCATGAACAACTTAAACATTATTGGATATTCGTATTCTGCTTATCTTAAGTCTAGAGTGTATGAGTATTTATTTGCATGTTTCTCTACTATTGGCTTTATCATTACCCTGACAAAGAACCACTGTGTTCTTGACTTTGTATCTTGTAACTGAGACCTATGGTGCAGAAGCTATCTTGGCACAATAATCACATTCATAGAACAGTTAAGACTGAATTTGAATAAAGACAGAGCAGGGCCAGTGAATTGGTCAGCATTAGCTCGGTTATTCTATAGTAGCAAAGAGCCCCAACATCTCAGTGGCTTAACATAATAGAAGCTTATTTTTCATTCAAGCTACATGTTCACTTAAGGACAACTGGAGGCTCTGGTTTACTCATTCTCATTCTAAGGAAAAGATTGGTTGAAAGATTACCGTCTGGAGTGTCATTGTGGCAGTGGAGAAGAAAAGAGAAGTCTAGAGGGTCTAGAATTAACAGTAAATGCTCTGGCCCCCAAATGGCACATGTTATATCCAGAACTAGTCAAATGGCCCATTTAATCACAAAGGATTTTGAAGGTGCAATCCTACCACATTCTTAGGTTTAGAGCTGGAAATAATTGATTAATACCATGCACCAAGCATTAATGACATCATGGCTGCTCAAGAAGAGGTAGTGGAAGTTTTTAACAATTAGAACTGTTCATCCATGGATTGATTTACCTTATGAACTGGTGAACATTTCCATCGGTGAAGCTTTCAGGTAGAGCATGAACAACTGTCTTGTAGATTATAGAAAGTATGTCTGAGCAAAAGACTGAATATAACACTTCCTCAAAATTTGTGTGGTATATAACACCAGTATTTTCATTAGTCTGTATTTTTTAACAAAATTTTCAAAATGCGCTTTTCCGATGTCATTGTATATTTACAACTCTTTTGTTATTATTGTTACGATTTACTCTAAGTATTAAGGACTTTGAAATTCATAGAATATCTTAGTAGTTGTTATGAAAACATGCAAGTCCCCTAGCTTATGTCTGGGCCACACCAGTATCTCTGCATGTATTTCTGTTTGAGAAACTGTAGATTAGAAATTATCATTTCAAAGGTCTTGTTTAAACTGAAGACCCCGAGATTCTTTGGTTACAATGAACAAAACCTGGGGTGAGGAGGGAAGAGGAATTTCCTGATAAAGAGGATTTTCTGAGAAAATAAACTGTGTGTGTGTGCATGTGTGTGTGTGTGTATGCATATGGTCAGGTATTTGAGAAAATAATTTTGACAGCAGTATTTAATATCTATGAGTATGTATGTATATTAACATCTATTTAAACATATGTTAAATAGGAAATAAAACTAGGTTATATTGTGGTGAGGCTACATTAGAGCCTTTAATGTGATGTTAAGGAATTATAATTTATATGGTAATTATAAAGTGGCAATATGATGCCAGTTAGGCAAGAAGGCAAGAAACACCCTACCAAGGAGCAAAAAAGTTGAGTTTGCTGAACCAATGTTTCTAGAAACCTTTTGTTCAGTGCTAGAAATAAAAGTAATTGTATGGCCAGAGTGTAGAGCAAAAAAGTGTGGCAAAAAATGAAAATGAAAATTTCCATAAGTATAAAATATTTTTATATTAAATTCAGGATTTCCTGTTAAGGACATATGGATACTTGATTAAGTATGACTCTTGGACAGCCAATGATAAACTTTTCTGTTAGCTATTATAGATTTTATATTTCATTTTTATTGGTTTTATTGGTTTGGATATGCCTAGGAATTTACTTTTTATTTTTTCTTCTTAAGATTCTGAGCTTTTTGGTTTTATGGATTGAAGTCGTTTATCAATTCTGGAAAATCCCCAGCCATTATATCTTCAAAGATGTTTTCTGTACTATTGTCTTTCTCTTTTCCTTTTAGAACTCCAATTACATGTATGTTAAACTTTATTATTGTCCCACAGATCTTACATGCTCTAATTTTTTTTTTTTTTAATTCTTATTGCCTTTGAGCTTCAGTTGGGATATCCTATTGACCTCTCTTAGAGTTCATCTATTCTTTTTTTTCCCTATGTTTATTTCTACTGATAAGTCCATTGAATGAATTTTTCATTTCAAGTATTTTTTTTCTGTTCTAAGACTTTTTAAAAGTTTTCTCCTAATTTTTTTTTCCTTTTTATTGGTTGTTTTCTTCTTTTCCTTTATCCTAATTATAATGATTGTTTAAAGTCTTTTGTCTGTTAATTCTACATCTGGGTCATCTGTGGGGCATTTTCCATTGAGTGTTTCCTTTTGTCTATACATCACAGCTTCCTGCTTCTATGAAGGTCTCATAGATGTGTGAGCCAGACGTGTATAAATGAAATGTAAAGACCAAAGTGGAAAATATTTATCTCTCGTGGAAAAAAATAAAATAAAAGATGCCTCTGTCAAGCAGATAAGGTGAGGGACTGATCTCTCTGATTAAAATTAAGCTAAATTGAAGTTAGGTTGTAGTTTTAGTTTTAATTCAACACTGGTTTCAAAAATTTCGAGATGTGAAAGATTCTTCCTTTCAGCTGGGCTTGATATCCAAGCACCATGTAACTGATATTCTGCTCTACTCTCCAGCCCTGCCTCAAGATTTCTGTGCCACTGGAGATCTCTCTTTGACTTCCAGCCCGGACTTAATTGCTCACATTATGTCGAGCACTGGGTAAAAGTCCTAAGGCTGAGAACTGGTGAATAGTAAAGATTTGCTCTGTATTTGGGGCTCATCTGTATTCATTATTTCACATTAGCCCAAGATTGTTGAAAGTTCAGCCAATTTCTTCTTTTACCAGCAAAATCTCCCAACCAATGACAGTTCTGCTCCTTCACCTGTTTCTTGGGATTATAGATGCCTAGAGCTGTCCTAGCTCATATATAAAGAGCTTATCCCTCTCTGAGATTTAGTTTCCCCTAAATTTTTTTGTGTCCTTGACTCCCCAATGGGTTAAAAAATATGCATAATTCTGTAGTTTAACTGGTGTTTTTTTTCCAAGTTATGGTGAATTCATGCCCATCTCCATCATAACCAGAAGCAGCACCTTGAAGGCTTTCTGTTTTTGAAATCATTTTATCAACTTTTTTTCTGATTGTAAAGGTAATAGTCATTATAAAAATTTCAGAAAGACCAGAAAACTGAAGAATACTTCATCGATATGTATTTTCATTTTGTAAGGCTACCCTAATCCTTCTTGAGTTGCTTTAATTTAAAAGTATTTTGTGTCCAAGTGGAAAGAATTTTGTTTTCTCTTCCAATCCTCCATGTAAATTCAGCCTTCAAAATCCTTGTTTGCTTCTTGGATTCTACTTGTTTTCCATTACCCTTCACATATATTTTCCATGATATGAAACTCAAATGTATCATTATTATGCAGTAAAATGCAGCTCTGCAGTATCTCTTCCTTCAAAAAGAATGCTCTTCATGGTACTCAGAATGTAAAGATTCTCCGAGGACATCATGACCTCCAACAACAGGATTCTCATGATGAGATGGTTTTGGTAGTTGACTGGAGACTGATACATTTGTTTCCCTTAACATATAGTATTCAATTACAAAGATACTGAAAAATACACATGGAAATGTCACATCATAAGGTACCTATAGAAATATTTAGGTATGTGGAGAGGGTCCTCTCAGAGGTACAATAAAACTTAGTGACCTTTTCTTGTCAAAGAGGAAAAGAATGAGTCCCAAGCTACACATTACAGGAAAAAAGATCTCTTCTACAATACACAGCAAGGAAAAGGCACTAAAAGAATACATAAGGCAAGACAACTGTTGTCAGATAAAGTGAATGCCTTTATTTGATAACATGTGACTCATCCTCCTTTTCAATCAATATCAATGACTAGATTTAGTCTTGTTTATATGTTTACATTTTTAGGAGCTCTCAGGGTAGTTGCATGCGACTTCTCTATCTTGTAAAATGGGTGGAAATAAACTTCCTTTTGTGCATGAGCTCTGGCTTCTTATTTACATCCTTACACGTGACACAGTGTTGTGTGGTGCTACTAGGTTATGTTTGTAGCCTTGAACTGTTTCTCATGCGCAAAATGATACCAGTGTTTTATATGTTTATAGATGAGCTTTAACCTTAATATGTTTCTTTCTTCATTATTTCAATAAACTATAATCTAAGTCATCTCAAAAATAGTTGATATAAAGTCTTAAAATAATAAGTTATGTGCATTTCATATTTTTATGAACATTTTTCTATTTATTACCCAAGTTGATAATTGCATCGACTCTGTGAGAAAGATGCTTATATCCTTGTTTTTTTATTAATGAGGAAACTTGAGTGCATGGAAACTTAGATATAAAAAGAAATGACTTGCCCAAGACCACAAGAAAATTAATAATAGAATTGAGTCAGTACTAGGCAAATTATTACTTCATCTATTTTGAGCATATCACTGAGTAAGATGAGGTTAGTATAAGAGGAGCATTAGTTTTTACTTCTAAATGCAGGGATTAAAATAAATGAAATTACCGTAACAGTATTAGTTCAACTTTATTTTTAAGTGATGGTCCAAAACAGGTTTTGACTCCATTTTTTCTCCTCTTCCCCATTTAGCTTTATTTTCTTATCACGAAGGTTACTCACAGCCAACTAGCCAAATGAATAGTATGGCTTGATTAAGAATCTCTCTTGTCAGTAATTTGTGCCTAATGTTTTTAGCTTTCCCATGGGCTGTTGTAGAAAATGGTAAATCTGGTTTAAATGAAACCTGATCCTGTTAATGGTTTAATAGCAGCTGCCACAGGGTTATGGCATTTTTCAACAGATGCTTCTGTTTCATTTTAAACACAAACTAAGTCTTGGAATAGTTACATAAATCATATAAAATATGCCTACGCACTTTTGGCTAAATATAGTTTTAAAAATAGTCTTAAGCAAGTCCCTATCTTTGCCTATTTACAATTATTTTGCATAGAATTTTTTAAAGAAACTAAGGCTACAATCTGTTTTAAAAAGGCTATTTTTGTTTGCATTTTTCTAAAAAAATTTTAAGGTCTGAGAATAGGCTCCATCTCTATATCCGGAAACTTGGACAGTGATTTGGTCAATCTGATCATATCATCCATCTTTATGCCTCACACTATTTATTTAGCATGACAAATTGCTTATACGATGATGTGCATTATAGTGTCAACTGAAATAAACAAGATAGTCACAAAATTAAATGGGACACTATTTTTTCCTTGAAGAGGTAGGCCTTGTAATGGTAATTCAAGCTATCATTATCCCTAGGATTATTTTTTCTGGAGTGTCATAGTTTGTTCAGCCATTTATTTAAAAAGCATTTCTTCTGTGCAAAGCACTTGTGCTGGGTACATGAATGATACAAAGATGAATGACAGGCAAGTAAAACAATGATTATGATGAAAAATAGAAATATTTATTTATACAATAGAGGTACCAGTTCAAGCAAAAAGGACTGAAAATGTAGTATACCACATTATCATATTACAGATTTGATCCCTGAAGCTTATAAAGTACAAGATCTTGAACTGACAAGGTCAAATTTGTGTTTTGTTGTTTGGGTCCCATTTTCATTGTGGTATGGTTGCTCAATCTTGGACTGGAAAGGTTACTTATGCAAATGCATCCAATGCCAAGTTTTTAAAGGCAGACAATAAAAGTACAAACCAACTTTTTACTTAACTTTAAATTATCTATAGGTATCACTGAAATGGTCTGTTTCTAAATGCAAGCGTCCTAATCTCCCTTTGTCTTAATATCTTTCCTAGGTACTCCCGCCTAAGAAAGATGTGAAACTCGGCATGGCTTTCTTATTTGAACTCTTTCTTCTTCGTGGAAAGTATGCTTGTCTCGACCAGGTTGTAGGCTGGGCAGCCTTCCCATTGTGTGATAACAACTTTAATGTAGTAGAGGGAAAATTCAAGTGTCCCCTTCTCCGAGGACATTATGACCAGAAACTTAACAACTTCAGGAAAATTGAAGATTTGATTTGCCTTGATTTGGACCACTGGCTCTGCAATCTCTATTTTCAGGTTTGCAATATGATTTCGTAAGTGAAAAAAGAATTTAAGATTTTTCCAAAAGCTGCTTTTTTTCTAGCCTTTAGCTTCCTCTCATGCTATTGAAAATTTCAATAAGTATTATAAACCTGTAAAAGTAATTTGTCTTAAGGAAAATGGTTACTTGATAAACAGCATTAGAATTACTTGATTTCAGTAAAATCTACTTGATTTTTTAACACATTATTAAAATTTTTCTTTTTTTCTCTATAGCTCCCTACTTAAAAAAAAAAAAAAAAACTTTGTCAAGAAGTAATATTAAGATTTATCAGCAGGATCATCTAGCTTTTTCAACTTAGATTTATCAACTAGGACCAACCACTACAGATAGATGGAATTGTCCACTGACATTCTTATATAATAGACAATAACAGGAATTTCTCCTTCTGTAAATTTAAGGAGAGGTGGTAATTAAATCTTATTAATGAAAATAGTACTATTATGGAAGATATACAATTTTCTGATTATAAGGTAGAATTAGTAGAAATGTTGATGTTTCTCTTTCATTAAGATGAAACAAAAATTATCATCTTGAAATCTTATTTTCCTCTTAATGTGAAATTCTAAAATATAGTCATATGCTGGTTAACAATGGGGATATATTGTGAAAATCTGTTGTTAGATGATTTTGTCATTGGACATCATAGAGCTCACTTACACAAACCTAGATGGTACAGCTTACTACACATTTAGGCTACATGGTATACCCTGTTGCTCCTTGGCTGCAACCTGTACAGCATGTTACTGTATGAAACAACAGTCATTTATGAAGCACAAGGGAAAATGATGCAATCAAAAGATGGTAAACAGAAGATGTATGAGGCTACCGCCAGCATAACACGGAACACTGTTTTATAACAATTTTTTTAATAAATGGAAAGAATACACTATAAAAATAATAATAGAAAGTGTAATATGGTAAAACATAAACCTGTAACACAGTCATTTATTATCATTTTCAAGTATTATGTACTATGCATAATTGTATTTGCTATAATTTTTTTATGACTGGCACTACAGTAGATTTGTGTGTACCAGCATCACCACAAACATGTCTAATGTGTTGCAACAAAACCTTTAAACAGCTATGATGTCACTAGGCGATAAGAAATTTTCAGCTCCATTATAATCTCATGGGACCACGGTCATATATGTAGCCAGGCTTTGACTGAAACATTATTATGCGGCATATGACTGTATGTAGATTTTTCTGATGTGAGTTTTCTCAAATGCAAAAATTTCTGAATAAATAAATATAAATTTTGAGTACTCCTTTTAGAGTTACTCAGGATAAGAATAACTTATTCTTATTCAGAAAAGATAGATAAAACAGATATCGAAACAGAAAGGTAGTATTTGCATTGCAGCCCTAGAAGAGATTAAAGGAAAAATATATAGTCAGATAAATCCTGATTATTTTCTTCCTATGTCTGTGATGGGAAGGAAATTGTCAGTCAGATATGAGCTGGCAGAGCTAGGCCACATGGTTTAGACATGAACTCACATGTTCTACCACGGTGTTTTTAGGACCAAAGCTCAGGCTAAAAATACCCTGACTGTGAATGAAGAGACTAGAGAACTACTCCAATTCAGTCCCCCATGGCATATGTGAAAAAAAATCTAAGAGAGAATGCAAGCAAAACAGCCTTTTACTTTTTCCAAGAAAATCTTTTCTATAGATTTCTCACTTTTCTGAATATTTCATTTCCTGTTACTGATTATGTCCACCAAGCACTTTATTATTCAAATTTTAAAACAGCCAAAGTTGAAAAAATTGCATAGTAAAAGCCCATATATTCACTACTAGATTTTCCACTACCATTACTTATTTTTGATTTAAAATATTTTTTCTTGGTATTAATAATGAATGAATATTTATTAATTTCATCCCAATATGACTATTAGATAAACAATGTTATTTGGAAGAAGAAATTATAAAACATTATAAGTAAGACAAAGAAAAACTAATAAACATATAGAGCAATGGCAATATCTGAGACAATTATGTCAATTGGTTAATATAAAATATGTTCACTTTTTATAACACAACCAAACAAAAGCAAATATAAGATTTGACAAACTGACTTCATCATTGACCTTTTGGATTTTGTGAATTGTATTATTCTTCCAGAGAAAATTATCTGCATGTGTAATATTTTCAACAGTTTAGATAACAGATTTATCTCAATAGGTAATTAAACTTCCTCTGTGTTTGGATGATCAAAAAACCCATGGAAGACATACTCAGCTTTCCCTTGAATTTCCAGTTTGTTTAATGGCTGAAGCGGAGAAAGCAGAATCAGGCCTGGCAAATACAACTGGACTTTCAGAGAAAGAAAAAGAAAGAAACATTTGTGCACCAATGAATGATGAAGCTAAATCATCATTATACTCTTCACAGGGTTAGTTGACATCCTCCCCACCCCCCAGTATTCTATTACTAATATTTTAAGTTGTATTATAGTACATAAAACTAGGAAGTACATTTTAATTATTAATGCATTTTGTTCTATACCATGCTGTTTAAAGAAAATGTAATCATCTATAAGAATATTAATGCTCATGTTGCATAACAATCACATAATTAAATTACTTGATGTAAACACAAATTTTTTCCATTATTGCTTTAAAATATTTTTTCAGGTTTTTGGAGGACAATTTGACTTTTTTTGGCTCTTAGTTCTAGATTTTATTTTTGTTTGCATGCTTACAAGGGTGGTAACCAACAAATGGCCATGAAAGAGAAAATGTTCTCAGAGAAAGTTTCTCAAATAATAAAGTTTATTTGTTTGTTTACAGAGATTGGTTTAATCAAGCACTAAATATTCAATTGAAATATTCAATGTACACAATTTTCAATTTAGAAAAGATATCAAACAGATTATTATTTTTTGCAAAAGAATTCTTTTATTTACCAAAAGATTCATGATAGGTACTTTAGTGGGGTACATACTCTAGCAGAAATAATAGTGTTAGTAATAATTGTAGGGGATGAATTGATAGCAGTTGCAGTAATAATAGCAATTATATTATTATCAGCATAATACTAACACTAAAAATATTACCAGTAATAATAAACACATGCATTGCATGTTTTTAATGTGCCAGGCACTGTAGTAAGCAGTTTATTTTTTATTTTTGAAATTATCAATTATTTTAAACATACTGTACAGAAAATGACACATGCACTTGCTATTTTGCCATATTTGTTTTATATCTTTAATTTCAAAAAATAACATATGTAATTAAAGCTCTCTGTGAACTGCAGCTTGATTCTATCCCAGCCCTCTTAGACTTATTATTGATCTTTTAAATGTGTATTTTAATACATTTTCTTCATACATATAAACAATGCATAATATCTTTTCTATGTGTTAACAGTTTATATAAATATATCATACTTTACATCTATTTCTGCAACTTTATTTTTTCTCAACATTGCCTTTGAGATTTACACACACACATATACACATATTATATGCATTTCTGGTTTATTGATTTTATTGCTGTATAGAATTCTTTTACATGATTGTAACAAAATTTATTTATTCTTATTTATGTTGTTTCCAGTTTTACTCTATTGAAGGCTACAATGATCATTCTTGGACCTGCACTCTTTGTATAATGGGTGTGAATTTCACTAGAGTATACGAACACTGAATCATAGCACATACACGTCCTACATTTACAGCGTAGTAACTCATTGTAATCCAAAGTAGTTGTGTTAGTTTATCCTCCTAACAGCTATGTGGGAGAGTTTCTTTGGCTCATATTTTATCAATCCTTGTTATTGTCAGTTTTGCCAGTTCGATTGCAGTGAAATGATATCTCTTTATTTTAATTAGAATGTCTCTGAATACGGGTAAGTTTGAACATTTTTTTTCATATAGTTTTGTTAACCATTTGAGTTTTATATTTTGTAAATCGCTTGTTCCTCTGCTGTGTACACTTTTCCTTTGGGTCATTTTTTTTTTTTTTTCTCATTGATTTGTAAGCATTCTGGTGCCTTCTTTTAGGTGGAACGAGTGGTGGGAAATACTTGATCTCTTTTTTTTAAATAATTTTTATTTCAGTTACAGTTGACATACAATATTACACTAGTTCCAAGTGTACAAGATAGTGATTAGACATTTAAATGACTTATGAAGTAATCACCCTGATAAGTCTAGTACCCATCTGATATCATATATACTTATTACAATATTTTTGACTACATTCCGTATGTTGTATTCTACATTCCCATGACTGTTTTTATAACTGACGATTTGCAAATCTTAATCGTTTCCCCTTTTCCACCCATCTCCACAACTCCCCTCCTATCTGGCAACCATCAAAATGTTCTCTGTATCTATGATTTTATTTCTATTTTGTTTGTTCATTCATTTTGTTTTATTTTTTTTGGATTCCACATATGAATGAAATCATGTGATGTTTGTCTTTCTCTATCTGACTTGTTTTGCTTAGCAAAATACCCGCTAGGTCCATCCATATTGCTGCAGATGGCAAGATTTCATACTTTTTATGGTCAAGTAATAGTTCATTGTGTATATGTACCACCTCTTCTTTATTCATTCTTCTGTTGATGGACACAGGTTGCCTTCATATCTTCACTATTGTAAATAATGCTGCAGTGAACCTGGGAATGCATATGTTTTTGTTTTTTAATTAGTGTTTTGAATTCTTCAGATAAATACCCAGAAATGGAATTGCTGAGTCTTTCTTTGGCTCTTGAGGCCCACACCAAGACACGTTATAATTAAAATGCCAAAAGTTAATGACAAAGAGAGAACCTTAAAAGCAGCAAGAGAAAAGCAGTTAGTTAGCTATAAGGCAGCTCTCATAAGACTGTCAGGTGATTTAGCACAGAAACTTTGCAGACCATAAGGGAGTGGCACAAAATATTCAATAATGAAAAGCAAGAACCTATAACCAAAATTACTCTACCTAGCAAAGCTATCATTTAGAATCAAAGGACAGGTAAAGAGTGTCCCAGACAAGAAAAGTCAAAGGAGTTCATTACCACCAAAGCAGTAATACAAGAATTATTAAAAGACTTCTTTAAGGAAAAATTTAAAAAGAAAGATAAAAAATATGAAAAATAAAATGGTATAATGTAGAAGCCCCAGGCCTGGAACTTGCACCTGGATTTAGATAACTGGAAGAACCACCAGGAGGACCAGAGGGATGAGAATTACTCACAGGCAGGGATGCTTCAGCAGTGGCTGGTCAAAGCTACAGGAATAAAGCTGCTGACCAAGAGCAAGCAGAGATTTTTATTCACACAAGCAGAGGGAGGGGTTATCTCATTGGGGGAGCAGCCGCCTTCTCAGATGGATGGGAGCAAGCTGTGCTGCTTGGTTACAGGAGCAGAAAACGTCCATGGGAGCAGCAGAAAACATCCTTGGGAGTAGGCACTGCTGAAAGCTCTTTGTGCATTGCCTTCTTTGGCTGCTAGCTGGGCAGCTATCAGTCTTCTGAGTATGCAGAGGGGCTTTGTTCTGAGTTAACCCTACACTCTACCCTGCCATAGCTCCTCCACCTCACATTTTTTATGCCAGTTCTTCAGGATAGAGAGCCCTGGTGGTTAGAGCATTTGTGTATTGCATCCATATATCACAAATACAATAAAGACTACATCCTAACCCTAATAGTACACACATAAACAAAGCAGTCTGTTACCAGGTAATGGCCCCAAGAGCCCAAGGAGGGCCACCACGTGGTTAAGGGGTTTGCTCCAAGTGCTGCAATATGCGAGGCTACAATTTCTGTTACAACTCCCCCCAGTCTCCTAATCATTCCTCAATCTTGAGAAAAGAGAGACAACAACTGCTCTGGCTGCTTTCTGATAAAAATTAGAGATTAGAGGAATGAAACTGTCCTACATTCAATTGAACATACCTTAGTTTTTGGTTTACTATGAATACCAAGTAGCCTTCTGCATGATTCAATTTATTTGAATCTCAACTTCCCCAGAGGTGTTACTACAGATTTAGCAAGTTGTGTTAGCCACTGTATAGATGACTCTTTTGTCTATGAAAACAAGAGAAAAACAAAGGTTAATAATCAGGGCAAATTATAAACCAGCTTCTGAGTTTGTAAGGCTGTCAGTAAAGATTTCTGGATATAAGGCTGATAGCATCTCCTGCAACTTGAAATGTCCCTGATGATGTCCTCAGATGTCAAGACAAACTCTTTGCATGGCCCACACAGCAACAGTCACCAAGATTGTTCAAACATGAGCCATTGTGACAATCTCTCGAATTTTATATCAAATTGTCCATTTTTAGCTTGCATGGCTTGAAAAAAGCAGTTATAGATTTCAATAATTCCTAGATGGGAGAAAAATTACAAATCAAAAATATGTTCGAAGAGCCATAGACAGATGGAGGAAACTAGAACAATTCAGGACCCAGTCCAATTTACAAGTAGAAAACAAAATAAAACCTAAAAAACAATGAATAGCATAAAAATGTAATGTTTACATATTTTAATTTTTATCGAAACATGTTTTTTCTTTCCTCTCCAACTACCACTATTTTTACCTAATATAGTCAAATAAAGGCTCATTCACTTGTAAAATAAGTCATTTCAATAAACTTGGCCTGATCATTTGCATTAGCTCAGCAAGAATAGTAATTAACCAGATAGGCACTTTTAATTCTGCTTTGCTGGAATTTTACAAGGAATCTTTGGATTGAACTTAAAAGGCCTCTTCAAGTCCAGAAAAGCCAAGGCAAGGACTTGCCCTCAGAGGATGCCTGCAATACCTATAGGTTTCAGGTGAGTTCTTCTCTCCCTGAGATCTCCAAAATAATCTTTAGATTCTTGCACCTGCCAAGAAGTGACATTCTTTACTCACATGGGAAGGCTTCTGGAAACCAGGCCAATATTTCCAAAGGCTTTTTTTGGCTTCCGTAAGTCCATCTTAATTCCTTAAAGTTGTTTGGTCACATCCGAGTTTCTGAATTCCTTTCAAATATGATGTTTCAGTCAGAGCCTTGGTAATAAAAACTAGTTCCCAATCATGTCCCATTATAAAGAGAACAGATTCTTATTGAACTTATGCAAATAATCACATTGCCACAAAAGTAAGAATACTTACTCATTAAAAGCGTTTGGATTCTGGAGGAGTAAGTAGGGAGGAAAAGAAATACCCTAATTCTGCATAATTATTAGCAAAACTTAGTTCTCACTATTGTGGAGATACAATTTCCTTCAGTAGCCAAAGGCCTGATTCAGACAACATAAAACATGGAAAATCATTTTGATAAAACACAGAATCTTTGTTTTCTTCAGGCAGAAACCTTTTCCATAATATTAGTAGCAGACCAGTAGTCCAAGAAACTCTCTTATTTAGCAGAGGGAGAAAACACAACTCTGATTTTGTATTAGCCTGCTTTTGACATTTAAATTTATTTCTAATTTTTGTTTAGCTTAACCATATATAAAGTTTCCTCTTTCAAGATTTCTCTTCACAGACCTTCTGTAATTTTCTTCATCCCTTTGGTTTGCCTCTTCTTATTCATTAGAAAAAAACAACTTGAGGACAACTACTTTCCTTTAATCGTTAAAAAAAAATATCTATACCTTATACTTTCTGTTACTAAACACATACATTTCCCTTTCAAATGTAATACAAATTCTTAACTCTCAGAGACTTCAATTTCTAATGGCAGTTAATAAGTAAGTAATTAACGTCCTTTAGATCAGCAAATATATGAATATATTTGAAATACAGCCAGTCAAATTCTCAGCCACAAAACCGTGGCAAATAGTAGGGCTATGGATATAATCCATCGGTAGGACAGTGAAGGTCCATTGCCATTGTTGTCCTTCCCAGATAAAGGCAAATTGGTCTTGACTATCTGGGTGAATATTTTGTATGTGTCCTGGCCCCACAAAAAGCCAGGCATGGAACCGAGGGTCGAGAGTGTCCTCTGCTTGAGATCCCTTCCAGGGTGCAGATAGCCATCTGCCAGTTGAGCAGGGGTTGGAATTTCTGCTCCAGTTTAAGCTGCTGCCACAGGGAGACCAGTACTGTATTTTGAGTTAACCCTACAAATGGCAATCACTGCATATTGATCCATGATTACTTTAAATGTAAATGGATTAAATGCTCCAATCAAAAGACATAGGGTGGCTGAATGGATAAGAAAACAAGACTCATATATCTGCTGCCTACAAGAGACCAAGTTCAAATGGAAAGACACACACAGATTGAAAGAAAAGGGATAAAAAAAGATATTCCACATAAATGAAAAAAAAAAAAAGCTGAGATACAATACTTCAGACAAAATGGACTTTTAAACAAAGGAAAATACTTGATTTGCGATTTAATTTTTGATTGTCTTTTATTATTTAATTATTCTATTATTAATTCTTATAAAAACTAATTAGATTAACTTAGTCATAGTATTTTATTATCTTTTCAAATTTATTTCATTTTGTTACATTTTTTGGGGGATAAGTGATATATTCACATTGTTTAAAATAAAATCTGCCTCCCACTTCTGCTTCCCCCAGTGACCTAGTTCTTCTCCCTTGAGTAAATCAGTTTTTTAAAATATATTATTCAATAGATATTTTATGTATATCTAAGAACATACATAAAAATACTATTATAATTTTAAAATAACACTAAATTTATAGTTATATTCTTTTTATTTCTAGTATTGATTAATCATGCCTTCTTTGCTTTTCTTGATCAGTCTTGAGTTTTATATTTTCATTCATTTAAAAATATGTATATACTACTTCCTCTATTAAGATTCTTGATTGAGTTTTATTTTCTATATGTTTATGCTCTTAGCTTTATTATTTTCTTGCTCCTATTTTATTCAGGTTTTCTTTGGGGTTACTTTTTAATCTCCTTGATATGAAAGCTTAACTCATTTATCTTCAGTTTTATTTATTTGATAGATCAGTGTGAAATTACAGTTATGACTAGATCTATCCATTTTCCCCTGTAATTCCATCAGATATTGCTTTACATATTTAAGTCTGTTGTTATGTGCATTCAAGTCATCCCCAGGACATATTTATAACTATAAATTTGCACCTCTTAATTCCCTTCACCATTTTTTGCTCATTCCACGCACCACCTAACCCTCAGGCAACTATCAGTTTGTTCTCTATGAATCTGTTCATTTTGATTTTGATTGTTCATTTGTTTAGTCTAGAATTTACCTATAAGTGAAATGATACAATATTTGTCTTTCTTCACTTAGTATAACACCATCTTAGTCCATCCATGTTGTTGCAAATGGCAAAATTACATTCATTTTTATGGCCGAGCAATATTCCATTGTATATGCACATCACATCTTTATCCATTCATCTGTTGATGGACACCTAGGTTGCTTCCATGACTATTATAAATAATGCCGCAATGAACATAGGGGTGCATCTATCTTTTTGAAATAGTTATTTTTTTGTTTTCTTAGGATAAATTCCCAGAACTGGAATTGCTGAATCGTATGGTACTTCTATTTTAAATTTTTTGAGGAACCTTCATACTGTTTTCTACAGTAGCTATGCCAATCCCACCAACAGTGCAGAATGGTTCTCTTTTTTCCACATTCTTGCCAACACTTGTTTCTTGTCTTTGACAATAGCCATTCTGACAGGTGTGAGGTAATATCTCATTGTGGTTTTCACCTGCATTTCTTTGATAATTAATGAAGATGAACACCTTTTCATGTGTCTGTTCACCATTTGCATGTCTTCTTTGGAGAAATGTCTATTCAGATCTTTTGCACATTTTTCAAATTGCATTATTATTATTTTTTGATATCAAGTTATATATGTTTTTTATTTATTTTGGATATTAACCTCTTATCAGATATATCATTTGCACGTATCTTCCCCTATTCAGTTGGTTGTCTTTCATTTTGTTGATGGTTTCTTTTGCTGTAAAAAAGCTTTTGGTCTAATGTAATTCCATTTATTTTTTATTTTTATTTTGTTCCCCTTGCCTGAGGCCATATAGCCAAAAATATATTTCTAAGACCAATGTCAAAGAGTTTACTGCATATGTTTTCTTCTAGGAGATTTATAGTTTCAGATTCCGCATTTAAATCTTTAATTCTTTGAGTTTATTTTGTATATGGTGTAAGAAAATGGTTCAGTTTTATTTTTTTTGCATGTAGCTGTTTATTTTTTTCAACACAATTTATTGAAGACTTTTTCTCATTGCATATTCTCACCTCTTTTGTTGTAAATTTAATTGGTTATATAAGCATGGATTTATTTCTAGGCTCTCTATTCTGTTCCATTGATCTATGTGCATTTTTCTGCCAGTACCATACTGTTTTGATTGCTGGAGCTTTGTAGTATAGTTTGAAATCAGGGAAACTGAGGTCTCCAATTTCAATTTCATTTACTTCTGCTCTGGTCTTTATTATTTCCTACCGTCTACTAGCTTGGGCTTTGTTTGTTCTTCTTTTTCTAGTTCCTTTAAATGTAAGGTTAGAGTATCTGAGATTTTTTTTTTATTTCTTGAGGTAGTCCTACATTGCTATAAACTTCCCTTTTAGAAAGGCTTTTGCTGTGTCCCATAGATTTTGTAATGTTGTTTCCATTTTTATTTGTCTCAAGGTATTTTTTGATTTCGTCTTTGATTTCTTCACTGACCCACTGGTTGTTTAGTAGTGTGTTGTTCAGCCTCCATGTATATTTTTTTCAAGTTTTCCTCTGATAATTGATTTCTAGTTTTATACTGCTGTGGTCAGAAAAGATGTTGATATGATTTCAGTCTTCTTAAATTTATTGAGACTTGTTTTGTGGCCTGTGATGCATCCTGGAAAATATTCATGTGTACTTAAAAAGAATGTGTATTCTACTGTTGTTAAATGGAACATTCTGTATTTATCTATAAGCCCAACTATCTAATAAGTCAGTTAAGGCCAATTGTTTCCTTGTTGATTTTGTCTAGATGGCCTTTTCTTTTTTCCTTTAAGAATTCTCTTTAACATTTTTTGCAATGCGGCGTTAGTAGTGATGAAAGCTTAGCTTTTGCTTGTCTGGAAAACTCTCTATCTTTCCTTTAATTCTAAATGATACACTTGCCAGGTAGAGTAGGGTTTTTTTTCCTTTAATCATATTGAATATTTTGTGCTACTCTCTTCTGGCCTGAAAAGTTTTGGCTGCAAATTCAGCTAATAGCCTTACAGAGGTACTCTTTTACATACCTAGTTGTTTTTCTCTTGCTGCTTTTAAGACTCTCTCTTTATTTTTAACTTTTGATGTTTTAATTATGATGTGTCCTGGTGTGGGTCTCTTTGGGTTTATCTTTTTTAGAACTCTCTATGCTTCCTGGATGTCTGTTTCCTTTGCTAAGTTAGGAAAATTTTCAGCCATTATTTTTTCAACTAGGTTTTCTGTCCCTTTCTCTCTCTTCTCTTCCAGACTCCCTATGATCTGAATGTTAGTATGCTTGATGTTGTTCCAGAGGTCCTTTATGCTATCTCATTTTTTAAAATTGTTTTTTCATTTTGCACTCCTCATTGGGTGATTTCCACTCTCCTTTCTTTCTGATGGCTGATCCATTCTTCTGCGTCATCTGATTTGATGTTGATTCCCTCTAGTGTATTTTTTATTCCATTTGTTATATTCTTCAGTTTTGATTGTTTCTTTTTTGCATTACTTCTCTCTTTGTCGAAGTTCTCACTGAATTGACCCGCTGTTTTTCAGAGTTTGATGAGCATCTTTATGAGTGTTATTTTGAACTCTTTATCTAGTAAACAGCTTACCTCTGTTTCTTTTTTATATAGTTCTTTTTCTCGGTTTTTGTCTTTTTTTTTTAAACATATTCTTTTGTCTTCTCATTGTGTCTGTTTCTATGTAGTAGGTAGATCATCTGTGTCTCCTGGTCTTGAAAAAATGGACTTATGTAGAAGGTGTCCTGTGCAAATGCCCCCTGGTCACCAGACCCAGATGCTCGTGAGGTGTTCCCTTTGTGGACTAGTGTGGCCTCCTATTGTAGCTGGGCAACTACTGTTGTCAATACGCTGGTGTGCATGAGAGCTCTCTACCTCCAGTGCAGTTGGCTGCAACTACTGCTGGTACACTGGTATGCAGGATGGGCCTCTGGTGTGGCTGGCTGTGAGGTCCAGCCTCAACTGTTGCAGACATACTGCTGCATGCTGATGCTGAATAAGGCTGCCAAGTTTTGGGGGATACCAGTACTGACTAATGCCACTCACCGAATGTGGCAGGTCAGGATCCCCTTTGGAAGGGTACTAGCCAGGGTGGGTGCTCAGAGAAATGAACAGTATTAGCAAGGTTAATGAAGCATGTCAGAAATAGTGCCTGCCAGTATCAGACCAAAGGTGGAAGGAAATTTTAAAAAGGGAGAAAAATGGCACCCACCAGCATGTCTGTCCCTGGATAAAATTCCAATAGATCCTTGTCTCTCCAGTATATACCCTAAAATTACACAATGTATCACCTACCCAGGTGCTTTGTGTGTGTGTGTGGTTGGTACACAGTCTCCAAAACAAATGTGTCTCCAGATCACCATAGCACTCATTTGATATTTTTTTTTGATAAATGTTCTCATGGCATATATTATTTCCTGCAATATATTTTTAAAATTTAAAACTAATTTGTGTTGCTCTTTTTGGTATGTCTTAGCAGCATAAATTTAGATTTTATTTTTGTATTCAAGATGAGTAGATACATGTGTCTTTTCACAGGTAAGTTCAATTTTTTTTTTGTAATTATTGCTTTCTGTTGTATTTGTACTTGTTAATAACATTTTATTTTGCATTTTTGTTTACTCTCCTTTTTTTTTTGCTTTTAAAAAATACTTTTTTTTCTGAATTTTCTTTACCTAAAGATAACTTTCTTTCCTTTGTTTATCCTCTACTGCTTATAATCTATAGATTTTATTGTTAGTTATTTTAGACATTATTCTTAATTTGCTCATCTATATATTAAACTAAGTTAAAAATCTTTAAAAATCTAAGTTCATCCAGTCTTTCTATTCTCTTTCTGAATGTGGCAAGGACTTTTATTATGCTTTAACTGCCAATTAAACACCTTCAAGGTTGTTGGATGTTTTCAGTTTTACTTTTTTTATTAAGCAGGAAATGTAGTTATATTTTTTACTCTATAGAAAATTAATTTACTGACACATTTGATCAATATCTGTGCTTCATAATATATTTAATATAGCATGTCTTCACTGTGGTTCTATTTTTCTTCTTGTTGAAACAAATCTTTAGTAATTCATTTAGAGTTTGAATGTGTGGTTGATAAACTCTCAGCCATTGTATACTTGAAAAAAATTATTATTATTTTCTCACTTTTGATAGATCATTTATCCATGTATAAAATTCTAGGATAATAATAATTTTTCCTTACCATTTTATCTACCATCTTTTTGTGTTTATTGTGGCTGATGAGAAATTGATATTAAGTGGATAGCCACTGAAAGATCTTAAGAAGGGAAGTGAAGTATTTCAATTTCTATTTTAGGTAGATCCCTTTCATAATTTTTAGGGGGGGTTATTTGAGGAGGGCATGTGTAGAAACATATCAATTAGGAAATGGTTTGAGTAGTCTGAGCAATAGATGAGGGCCTGAATTAGGGCAGAGACAGTGAAGTTAGGGAAGGGAGTATAAATTTATAAAGTATTAAAGAGGTATAATAGACTAATCATAAAACTAAGGGTAAGAATGTTTCCGTTGATTAATCAAATATAGATGATGAGGAATAATTAAGGATGATTCCTACATTTTAGCATGGGCATCTACTCTTATTATATGATATTCAAATAAAATATTCAGATCATTGGGAAATGTACATGAAGCTCAGGAGAAAGAAGGAGACTAGGGAAGTAGACTTTGTTCGTTACAAGGACATAAACACACAGATTTCAGCTGAAGTAGTTGAGTTCAACCAGAAAGAGTATGTAGAGTATGAAAGTGTTGAGTTGATGGCATAAAGTCAAGGAAACAGCGATATTTTATGTATGGATGTTGAGTCCCTACTATAATGGCCAGACCCAAAACCTATATCATTTGACTTTTTAGGTGGCATCTGCTTTCTTGTCTTGTTGAACCTATTAGCTAGGCAACACAGAGCTTCTGTTTAACCTCTGGTGATGTTTTCTGCGTTGTGATTGGACTTTTTCAAATCTCTTAGATTATGTCTTGTTGGGCCAAATAAAACTTCACTGATTGCTAGGATCAATTTCTAGAACCCCTGCTTCCTTTCCTAAGAGAAACATCCAGTACAAACCCTGGGCTTCCATATCCACACCTGACCTGTTTCCCTTTAAGTAAACCGTTATCATCAGCTAATGACACCACCACCTCAGGGAACTCTGGCTATATTCTCTATACCTACTGCATTGTGCTCTGAACTTGGCTTCTAGAATGCTGCTCCCAGTTCCCCTAAAGGTAGACAGATGACATTCCCAGAAACATGAATATTGACACCTTCGATACTATGAACACTATGAAAAAAAAATATTTTTTTGCTTTAGGAAAATGTTTTGGAAAAGGTTGATTATCATTTGCTCTGCTCTGAGCTTGGAGGTCGATTCAAACCTCACATTCACAGACTGTACTGCGACAATTCAGAATAAATTTATACAAAAACAAAACATAAAAATCTCTTCGAATACATATTTGCTACATTGTTTATATTTATTTATTTTTCTTGGAGGATTACTAAACATATTATTAGCAGTTAATATCCCCCATGGGTTTGTTTTCTAATATATCAGGGCAGTGATACAGTTTGCTGTTTCTGCCACTGACACGTTGCTAAGAGATTTAATAATGGGTAAACAAACACGACATGTGGTAATTCATTTCAAATTAAAAGTTTATTAAACTCTGGCTTGATGGCTTTCTGGCTATTAACAATTAAAGAAGCAAACCTTAGGGAAAGGATGACCACGTGGTATGTTCATTTCTATCTGAAAAATATGTTTATGATCTTCCACAAGCTGTCCCACATTGATAGGCTCCATATGTAATGTGTTGAATCTACTACAACCCCTAGATAATGAAAAAGTGACTTTAATGTTCACTTCCAATAACACATGTGCATGCATGTGCATTTACACACAAGCATACAAATGCACACGCCCCAAGAAGATTCTGAATTTAATCCCATGGTTGATGTTTTAAGTGGTGCTCAGCTTTGCAAATAAATGGGTGGATGCCTGAGGCCAGAAAATAATTATGAAAGGCCAGAAGAAAAGAGCCATGATGTAACTTTTGGGTTATTACCATCTCTTAGGCTGGTTTACTATTTAGGGGGCAGACTAGGAAAATAATTTGTTATGCTTGATAATTTTGTTTTGTGTCTGCTTACATTGCATGAACAATGGTCTCTGGCAAGATTTATATATGTTTTGTGATGCAGAATTCAATTCAGGAGAGTTTTATTGTGCTATGACCACCAACAAAACATGATGCTAAATACTGTGAGAATATTAACCAAAATAACATGCAGTCCCTTGCCCGCAGGGGTTTACTTGAGCCCAAGCCTACTCCACCACTGAAATATGTATATGTGCACATCTCGAATAGATGATGGGAGGGCCTAGGAGCACTTTATTTACATGCAGGACCAGCAAGGATTCTGAGAGAAACTTCAAACTTGAGAAGTGAAGCAGATGTAATTGGCTAAGTAACAAAGATTTAGTTGTTAGGTGAGAGGGGCAATTGTGGGAAATGTATGTTGTCTGTCAATCAGATTTGTTCTCTAGCTCACTCATTTTGTGGCGGAATTCCTAGGGAAAAGGGAACTGCATGAAAACACTCTCCAACATGCTAAAAGGAAAACTTTTTTACTGAAATTCTGTAAGACAGAGAAATATACTGTATATTATAGTACATACTATCCTGTGAGACAATAAGGCATATTATATACATTCCCTATGTTCTATATACTACAATTCTGTAATTCAAGCTGTTATGCGGGTTACTGTGGGACAGTGTAAGTGAGTAGATCATGAGCTCATGTGAGACAGTCTGGTGGACTCCCAGAAACAAATGAGTGAGCTTTTGAGGGCAGTTGAAATTTGCCTAAATTTATTTTTAATATAACCCTACTTTAAATCTTATGTTGGTGATCTGGGGAAATATGTCTTAATTTCACAATTGTGTTTTGGAGAAAGCCAAACATAAATGGAAATTCTTTTGGGTAAAAATCTGGGTGTTTTTATCCAAATGATAAGGACAAGGATAATTTGTGCTTTGGACAAAGACAGTTTGGGGTTCAAAAGGCAAGCATCGATGGAAATTCTTTTGGGTAAAAGAAAAGCTATAAGAAAAGTTAGAAACTGAGAATGGCACCAAGTATATCTGAGTAATTATAAGGAATTATTGGATTTCAGTGTAAGTGTGAGGATGGATTAAGGCAAAGGACACTTTAAGACAAGTAATCCAGTAAAGGGGACATTGCATTAGTACAAAGAAGAGATGGGAAGGGCCTGAGGTGAAATAGTGTCAGTAAGATGCAATTAGGAAGATTCAAAAAGACATGTTAAAGTTGAGTCAACAGGATCTGGTAGGTGAATAGTTACACCATGATGAAAAACATGAAAATTATAGTCAAGAATATTTCTATCTCAGGTCCAAGAAAATAGTGCTACCCTTATCAGAGATGAAGTACCCAAAAGAGCTGGTTTCAGATAAATGTTGTCAAGTTGGTTTTGGTCAGATTGAGTTTAAAGCGTTGATGAAGTAAGAAGACTATGACTAGCTTGGAGTTAAGGAAAAATGGATTTAAAGCTCATGAGAAGTGGATGTCATTGTGATAGGGGTGGTACTGAAGCCACAAGAACGGTTGAGTTTACCAAAAAAAAAAGTGAACAAAATGTAGGAAAATCTTAATTTAAGAGCAGGTGAAAAAAAAGAAAAAATTGCAAATGAGCAATCTGAGAAAGTAGAAGAACCAGGAGGTCATGGAATATTAAGAAGTCCAAGTAGAGAGAGGGTGATCACGTCAGTAAAATACTCTACTCAAACTTTAAATGTATACAAACCACCCAAAGATCTAGTTAAAATTCAAATTCTGATTCACAAAGTCTGTGATAGGCTCTAGATTCTTTAGTTCCTACATGCTGTATTTGTTGCTGGTCCACGGACTTCGCTTTCCTTCAGCAAGGCTCTGGAAAGGTTAACTAGGATACAAAATGAAAAGATAGTTTGCTTTTACAATAAAGTGCATTTTGATGCCTTTTGAGAGAATATGCAAGAAATGAGGGCACAAACCACACTGCAACGACAACAGGAGGGAGGAAGAAAGAGGAAATGAAGACAGTGCATATACAAGGTGCTCTTGAATATGTGATAAAGGAGTTTCAAGAGCAGCTTAATGCAATCATGGGTTGAGGGAAAGTTTGTTGTAGTTTGTAGGATAAACACTTACCTCTCACTCCATAAATATTAGAGAAAGGTCTGGAGGAGGAAAGATTGAGAATGCAAGAATAAGAGGATCATTGTTGGAATGAATTCCTGTTGTAAGTATGATAGAGGGGAGAGGTGAATATTGAGAAGGAGAAAGGATAATTCTTCCTTTGCAGTTAGAATAAAAGATAAAATAATGCAGAGTAGAGTTAAAAAAGCTCTCTGATATTTTCTATGTAAAAAAAGGTTTTTAAAATTGAGCAATAATAGCAACATTTAAAAAAGAACTGTGAAATTTAGGGAAAATGATAAATTACTGAAGAACAATGATTTTTTTGGAATTCTAATTTTAAATGTCTTCAACTTATTAAAATACTTTTCCTTCTGGTCCCTCTAAAGATAAGCTGTTGCTTTCACAGTTATTTTACCTTTTGGCTTAAGAACGAAATAAGGATGCAGAAATGAGGCTCTGAGACCTCTGGAAAGGCTGAGCAACCCAAGTGTAGAAAAGCACTTACTGAGAACATGGGACAATTCTGGTACTCATTTTTTATCTAACATTATAAAGAGATATTGACACCAAGTTTTACTGCATGTAGATGTGTCAGTGAAATAAGGGTCAAATATATGCACCCTGAGAATCCCATAAGCATAGCACCATGTATCCAACTCAAAGGACCTGTGAAATAATATACCTTAACTCTGATGATTTACTTCTTTAGCTTGTAATCCTTTATGGGTATTCTTTGCATGCCATGTTCCTTTGACACTAAGCTATTTATCTGTCTTTGGAAGTTTACTTTTTGACAGTATAGATATAGTTGATGCTATGGTTTCTCTCTCTCTCTCTTTTTTTTTTTTGAAGAACTCCTGGAGGACTAATTTATAAATATAGATTTGCTAAGTATGACATATTTATGTATTCATTTGACAAGTTCCTTAAGAACCTCTACTAGGTTAGATTCTTATTTGTATATATTCTCTACCTTTAAAAAAATTTATATATTTTAATTTTTAAATTATAGTTAACATACAATATTATAATAATTTCAAGTGTACAACATAGTGATTAAACATTTATATAATTTATAAAGTGATCATCTCGATAAATCCAGTACTCATCTGACACTATACATAGTTATTACAATACTACTGACTGTATTCCCATGTTATGCTCTATATCCCCATGACTATTTTACAACTAACAATTTGTACCTCTTAACCCATTCTCCTAACTCGTCCCCCTAATCTATCACACTAACCCCTAATCTGACAACCATCAAAATGCTCTCTGTAAATATGAGCTTATTTCTTTTATTTGTTTGTCTATCATGTTCTCTAGAGTCCACATATGGCATTTGTCTTTCTCTGTCTGACTTATTCCACTCAGCAAATACCCTCTAGTTCCATCCATGTTGTTGCAGATGGTAAGATTTCATTCTTATTTTTATGGCTGAGTAATATTACATCGTATATATCTACCACCTCTTCTTTATCCATTCATCTGTTGATGGACATCCAGGTAGCCTCCGTATCTCGGTTATTGTAAAAAAGGTTGCAGTGAACACACGGATTCATATGTCCCTTTGGAGTAGTGTTTTGGGTTTCTTTAAATAAATGCCCAGAAGTGGGATTACTGGGTCCTTCTTTGTCTCTTGTTGTAGTCTTTGTTTCAAAGTCAATTTTGTCTTGTATAAGTATTGCTCTGACAGCTTTTTGTTTGTTTGTTTCATGGAACATCTTTTTCATCTCTTTACTTTCAGTGCATCTTTCGATCTGACGTGAGTCTCTTGTAGGCAGCACATGTAAAGGATGTGTTTTCTTATTCATTCAACCACCCTTTGTCTTTTGATTGGAGCATTTAATCCATTTACATTTAAAGTAATTGTTGCTAGATTTGTACTTACTGCCATTTCATTATTCATATTTTTAATCTTTTTTGTCTTTTTCCTTCTTCTTTGTAAAGAAGTCTCTCTAACATTTCCTGTATTACTGGCTTGGTGGTGATGAACTCCTTTAGCTTTTTCTCATCTGGGAAGCTCTTTATCTGTCCTTTGACTCAAAATAATAATCTTGCTAGGTAATGTAATTTAGCTTATAAATCCTTGCTTCTCATCACTTTGAATATTTCCTGCCATTCCTTTTGGCCTGCAAATTTTCTGTTGAGAAATCAGCTGACAGTCTTATGGAAGCTCCCTTGTAGATAACTAACTGCTTTTCTCTTGATGCTTTTAAGATTCTCTCTTTGTCTTTAACCTTTGTCATTCTAATTATGTTGTGTCTTGGTGTGGGCCTCTTTGGGTTTATCTTGTTAGGGACTCTCTATACCTCCTGAGCTTGTATGCCTATTTCCCTCACCAGGTCAGAGAAGTTTTCAGTTATTATTTCCTAAAATAGGTTTTCAATTCCTTTTTCTCTCTCCTCCCCTTCTGGTTTCCCTAGGATGTGAATGTCGGTATACTTGATGCTGTCCCTGAGGCTCCTTAAACTATCTTTATATTTTTGGATTATTATTTTTTTAAATCATTGTTCCTATTGGATGTTTTCTGCCACCTATGTAGTAAGTGTGCTGTGGGTCCCAGTGGCACAGTGGCACACTTTCCTGGACACCTGAGCCAGGTGCTCCAGGTATGTCCCTTGCATGGGTTGCTGTGTACCTTTCTGTTGTAGTTGAGCCTTGGTTGCTGTTTGTTCATCAATGGGAGGGATTGACTCTTGGGCTGATTGATTTTGAAGACTGACCATGACCAGTGGAGGAGCTATTGTGCAGGAGATGACCCTACTGAGCAAGATTCGCTTTAGCAGTGCCTATCTTGTCTGCCCTTTGGGTGTGTTATCTTCAGATGTGACCCTGAGTGGTATTCCAACTCAGACCAAAGCTGGCCACCATGCATGCAGGCTAGGGTCTCTTGCCTGGATCTGCAAGCCAGGCAGGGGAGAACTCAACAAAGAAATAATGCCCTCTGCCAGCACTTCTGTCTGGGAGAAAACTGCCCCTCCAGCTCTTGCCTTGAAGCCAGAGAATTCAGTTCCTCCCTGAATGTCCCTGGCATCTTAGATCTGTGCTCCAGTGTTGCAGCTTGGAGTGAGTGAGTCCATCAGCAGTAAGTTTGGTCCTGGGCCCAGCCTCTAAGTGGCCTCTTCTCTGTGTCCCTAGTTGTAGGATTTTTGTTCAGCTAGACTTTAGGTGACTCTCAATAATGGCTATTCTGTTGTTTAGTTGTAATTTTAATGTAGTTGTGAGAAGAGGCAAGCATGGTGTTTCCCTACTCCTCCATCTTAACTGGATCCCTTACCATTGTCTCTTTTTAACTAGAGATTCCTCATTAATGCTTATAACATAAATACTATAAGAGGAAACAAAGAGCTACTATTGGTTATTGCATCATGTGCCACATATATTGAAATCAATAGTATGTGAGCTTTACAGTATGAAAACAGCCCACCCAAACCTAACTGATTAAAAAAATGTTAAGTTCCATTCATATTCAACCAGAATATTAATAAATTCTGAATGAAATCTATTGATAGTTAAATATAAATTTGCCTATATCTGTCATTCAACAAACTTAATGAAACAATGCCTCATAATCTTGCCTGTACATTGAATCTTCTATAGAGCTTTGAACAAATACTCATGTCTGGGCTCTGGCCCAGAACAAATGTATCAAATTCTCTGGGGACAGGACCTGGACATCATTATTCTTAAAAACAAAACAAAACAAAACAAAACTCCTCTTGGTGATTTTAATGTGCAGCCAAAGTTGAGAAACACTGATGTGTAGCTGTTGATTGCTCTGGTTTCCTTCAATGACTTAAATACAAGGTGATTTCCTCCTTAGGGTATTCTTTCATGCTGTTTCTTTTATCTGGAAGAGTCCTTAACTGCCACCGACTTTTCATCCTTCATAATCTAGCTTGAAACTTCCTTTTTGAAACAGCCTTATCAATGCCTCTACTGACCTGCCCTAATGTTCTTTCCCTTCATAGCAATTATCCATTCATTTGTATGTCTCCCCATCTAGACTACAAGACTCACAAGGAGAGGGATCGGGTCTGCTTGTTCCACCACTGTGCCTGGCACATAACAATTGCTCAAGAAAGATTTGTTGAATAAATGGCAAATTAGTGTATTTCGTGAGCATTGTGGATTATCAAAGCCAATAAATACAAAGAAATAATTTTCGTTTGACCAGTTCACTATAGTAGAGGAGAAAGCAATATGGACTTGATGTCAGAAAATCAGTTTGAATCAGAAGTTCATTGCTTAATACTTGTGAAACCTCTGTGAGGTAGTTCTGTGATGTATGCAGAGTAAGAATAGTAATAGCTGACTTTTCTACTTTGATATTTGTGGGGAGAATCAAATAATATTTTATTTGATTCATTAATCTTTTAATTTAGTTTGGTGACATTGTGTTACCTGAATCTGTTTTCTGTTAAAAAGAAGAAATTCCAGAGTCCTCTCTAGTTTTGATTCCTAAAGATTACTAGGAGGGCAAGAGGTGGCCTAATTATGGTGTAAATTGTAACCTTGCTATAGATGATAAATTATTATTAGGGACCTTGCAAGAGTAGTACTCTTAAACATAGGACCTTTTATGTCTAGAGATGAAGCTGAGAGCTGCTTAGGCATCAGCTCTATCCTCATCTCTATGTCCCCATTCACTTGGCTGAGTCTTGAAAAATTCACCATGAAGAGGCATAGCTGTACTGCAAACTCCATGAAGGCAGGGATATTTATTTTGCTTATTTATGTACTCAGTGCCTACAACAATATTTGGCACAGCATACATTCTCAGCAAATGTTTGCTGAGTGAGTATGTGAATATGGCTGTGAGCGCCCTCTGGGCTTACAGATCCCTTCTGTGGAAATAAGACAAACAAACCATTTATTTTATATTTTAAATTAACACACATTAAAATTGAGTTTTGGGGGGTATATAGTTTTATGTAATTTAACACATATATAAATTTGTGTAACTACTACCACAATCAGGACAAAGAACCATTCCATTACCCCAAATGACCTCCTTTGTGCTGTCTGTTGTAGGCACGCCTCTCACTCCCACCAGCTATCCCTAAGCCCAGGTACCCATTGATTTCTTTACCATCACTATAGTTGTGTTTTTTCAAAATTTTCATACAGTGTGTAATCTTTTATTGACATTGTCTTCTTCTAGTGAACCTAATGCCTTTGAGATTCATTTCAGTAGTTCTATGTATCAACAGTTTATTCCTATTCATGGCTGAATAATATTCCATTATATAGATGTACCACAGTTTGTGTATCTATTCAATCATTAAAGTGTGTATGGATTTTTTCTATTTTTGGTGACTCTGAATAGCGTTGCTCTAAATTTTCATACACAAGTTATTGCATGAGCATACTATTTATTTTGTGAAGATATATACCCAAGAGTAGAATTTCTGGGTTGTATGGTATACGTATATTTAATTTTATAAGAAACTGCCTAATTTAGTTCTGTACCCAATTTCCAATGTGTGTGGGGAAGTAGGGAGTGTTTCCCCCACCAACAAGCAATTCTCAGGGTCATAAGTTAGATGTACTATAATTTAATTCAATTTCGACACTATTTACCTTGAGAAAGCATCAGATTCCACAGGTTCACTAGACTACCCTCCACTTCAGGTATCAGTCTCAAGCCCAGCTATTACCTATGCTTTTGACTAGTTAGCTACAAATTGAAGTTTTCAATGACCCTCTCCAACTCAGGATGACGATCTCAAGTCTGAAGTACAGGTTGGTACCTGTACTTCAGACCCCCTCTTTGGGTTTAATGAATTTGCTAAATTGGCTCACAGAACTTAGCAAACATGTTTACCCACTAGAAAATCGGTTTATTAAAAAAGAAATATAACTCAGGGACAACCAGATGGAAGAGATGCATAGGGCAAGGTGTGGTAAAAGAGCACAGAGCTTCTATGCTCTCTCTGAATGCTCTACTCTACCAAAAAATCTCCACAAGTTGACTGACCTAGAAGCTCTTTGAACCCTGTCCTTTTGGGTTATTATGGAGGCTTCATTACATAGGTATGATTGATTAAATCATTGGCCATTGGTGATCGATTCAACTTCCAGTCCTCCCTAGAGGTCAAAGGGTGGGACTGAAAGTTCCAACCCTCTACTCACATGGTTGGTTCTCCTCATCCTTAGGTGGGGCTCCAAAGTCATAACAGATCTCATTACTTAAGAAATTCCAAGGGTTTTAAGAGCTCTGTGTCAGAAATGGAGACAAAGTCCAAATCTATATCAGAAATGGAGACAAAGTCCAAATCTATATTCTTATTATAAATCACAATCTCTCTCTGCTTAGCTGTTCTATAGAGTGGTAGTACCATTTTGCATTTCCACCAGAAACGTGAGAGTTTCAGTTGCTCTGTATCCTCATCAGGACTTAGTAGTGTCAGTTTTTTTATTTTCTTAACAGTGTCTTTCACCGAGCAAAAGTTTTGAATTTTGATTAAGTCCAGTTTATCAATTTTTAAAATATCATTTCTATGAACTTTTTCTTAACTGTACATTATAAGATTTTCTGTTATATTTTCTTCTGAAAGGTCTATAGTTTTACATTTTACATTTAGATTGATCCATTTGCAGTTAGTTTTTGAATAAGATGTGAGGTTAAGGATGAGGATTTTTTTTTTCTTTTTGCATATGAATATTTAGTTGTTCCAATATCATTTATTGAAAATACTATTCTTTCATCACTGAATTCCCTCTGTGCCTTTGTCAAAAATCAACTGGCCACACATGTGTGGTTCTATTCAGTGACTTAGGTGATCTGGTGAGAGAGTTCTGCCCTGAAGTTCTTAGGCCACCATTCCCTAATGTGTAAGATAAGGAAAGCAAGTTTTCAGATACTTATAATTATCCCAGACAATGGTGAGATATACATTTAGTTAATGATTTGTGAGTCAATTGTTACATTGTTTCTATGGAAGAATTATGAATCTGATATTTGAAAATAATATACGTGACTTAGCTTTTAAAAGTCGGATTTGAATTTGTGGAGAGATGGCCTCAAATAATTTCCTATTACATATGTGCAATTATTTTCAGATAACATATAAGAAATGACTACTTCTATAAAATAAATCCAAGAATTTAAAAATTTGGAATAGCCACTTCAAAATTACTATTAGATGAAATGTTAGGGCAATTTTTAGATATGGCATTTGTTCTTTTAGATTTCTTGATTCTCAAACAGTATAAGTGGATCCGAGTATGTTATTTGAATACAAAACTGAGCCTGAGGGAACCACAGTATGTTTCAAAACTATTAATCTGCATAAAAGCTAAATACCTGCAATGTTTAAATGTCTTTATTTAATATATGATGGAAATGCATCAAAATATTTTAAATCATATACAAGTTTCAAAATATTTTAAAGTATTTTAAATCTTTTTTTTTTAAAGCATCAGTTGGTTAAGGTAAATCCTTCTTTCTTTTCTTCCTTTCCTTTTCTTTTCCTCCCTTCCTTCCTCCCTCCCTCCCTTTCTCCCTCCCCTTTAGATCAATGAAGTTGTCACCTTGTAACTTCATTTACAAACTGAATAAGACTTCCCAAAGCTACAACATTAAACTCACCAAATTGGGGCTCAGCTGGGAAATCTCCACACAGATGTTAATTGGAGGTGTAGTAAGGATTGTGCCATTAACTAATTTGCTTAAAAAATTATAACTTGTTTTAAGCATTATCTTATTTTGTGAACTTCATCATCCATTACAGTTAATTAAAACAATGGTTTCTGTTTTGATACACTTAAATCTCAAAGTCATTTAAGAAAACTGCTGGAATCGAAAAAGCTTTAAACAGTCATGCAGGTCTTTAATTGTAAATTAGTTTTGACAGGACTATGATGCAGAGTCCTGTTTGGTTCCAAAGTGATGCTAGCTGACAACCCCTCACTGCTCCAGGAGCAAAGGAACATGTGGAAGGAATTGTTCTTTTACATTTCACAGCTTGTCATTTCCTCTGCAGGGCAGCCCCTGACCCCTCTGAGAGATCCTGACACCCATAAGGGAAGTGTTCCCACTGATGTAAAGGAAGTAGAGAAGCAGTTTAACACTAAGAAAAGAGGGAGGAGGGTGTGTCAAAAGGATCTGGGGGACAGAGAGACGAGATGGGCTTAAAACGTTTCCAGCAGGTTAAAATCTTTTTCTGTGTTGTTTCCTTTCTTGAGAGAAGACAGAAATTATTTGGAAGGGTTCAGAACATTATGCGGGTTTTTAAGCTACCTTTAAAAAAAAATTTTTTTTTTGAAGTGGAAATGGCAAAAAAAAAAAAAAAAGAATGTGTCACATGTGAACAATCGAACTAAGGTTTGAGGGAAAGGTACAAATGTGTGTTCGCTGCTCTATTACAATATGTTTCTAATTACAGAGGGTGTGTGGATTAGATCCACAACATCAGATTACGGCTTGTGTTTTCAGGACATTTTACACTCTTAACATTTTATTTGGTCTCATATATTCACCATCGTCAATTTTTTCTCAGTACCTGTGCCATTAACAGTGCAGTAAGGAACATAAAAAGGCAGTTGGTTATATTATCATTCAAATTGGTTTGCCATTCTTTCCACTGAACTGGCATGGACCATTTAGAAAATCCTCAATTATCATTATTTTAGGAGTTACTAATGAAGTCATTTTTAAAAGTTCTTCCTTTTTTTTGAAATACTTGAAAACATTTTTTTTTTAGGATACACTATTTTTCTTTTGTTTAACTTGCTTCTTTCTAATATATATGTATTTCTCTTTCTCAATTACAGTTGACATACAATATTATGTTAGTTTCAGGTATAAAACATAGTGATTAGACATTTATATAACTTATGAAGTGATCACCCCCATCCGACACCATACAGTTATTACAATATTATTGACTATATTCTTTATGCTATACTTTATATCCCCATGACTGTTTTGTAGCTACCAATATGTATTTAATCCCTTCCTCCTTTTCACTCATTCCCCCACCCTCCTCCTATCTGGCAACCATCAAAATATTCACTGTATCTATGAATCTGTTTTTGTTTTGTTTATTCATTTATTTTGTTCTTTAGACTCCACATATAAGTGAAATTATATGGCATTTGTTTTTCTCTGTCTGACTTACCCCACTCAGTATGATACCCTCTAAGGTCATCCATGTTGTTGCAGATGGCAAGACATCATCCTTTTTTATGGCTGAATAATATTCCATTGTATACATGTACCATTTCTTTTATTCATTCCTCTTTTGGTGGACTCTTAGGTTGCTTCCACATCTTGGCTATTGTAAATAATGCTGCAATGAACATATGGATGCACAGGTTCCTTCAAAGTAGTATTTGAATTTCTTCAGCTAATACCCAGAAGTGGAGTTATTGGGGTTTCTTTGTCTCTTGTTATAGCCTTTGTCTTAAAGTCCATTTTGTCTGGTATAAGTATAGCTATTGCAGTTTTTTTTTCTCATTTCCATTTTTATGAAATATCTTTTCCTTTACTTGCAGTCTGTGTGTGTCTTTTGATCTGAAGTCAGTCTCTTGTAGGCAGCATATGCAAGGGTCTTGTTTTTTATCCATTCAACCACCTTATATATTTTGATTGGAGCATTTAACCCATTTATATTTAAAATAATTATTGCCAGATATGTAGTTATTGCCATTTTATTATTCATATTTTTTACTTCCTCCTCCTCCTCCTCCTCCTCTTCCTTCTTCTTCTTCTTCTTCTTCTTCTTCTTCTTCTTCTTCTTCTTCTTCTTCTTCTTCTTCTTCTTCTTCTTCTTCTTCTTCTTCTTCTCTCCTTCTTCTTCTCCTTCTTCTTCTACTTCTTCTCCTTCTCCTTCTTTCTTCTTTTTTATTTTTCTTCTACTTCTTCTGAAGTCCCTTTAACATTTCTTATAATATTGTTTTGGTGGTGATAAACTGCTTTAGCTTTTGCTTGTCTGGGAAGCTCTTTGTCTGTTCTTCCATTCTAAATAGTAGCTTTGTTAGGTAGAGTAATCTTGGTTGTAGGTCCTTACTTTTCATCACTTTGAATAGTTTGTGCCAATCCTTTCTGGCCTGCAAAGTGTCTATTGAGAAATCAGCTGACAGTCTTATGGGAGCTCCCTTGTAGGTAACTAACTACTTCTCTCTTGCTGCTTTTATGATTCTTTGTCATTAACTTTTGTCATTTTAATTATGCTGTGTCTTGGTGTGGGCCTTTTTGGGTATATACTTTTTAGAATGCAGGCTTTAATGCAGGGCTAATAAATACTTGTATTCTCCCACCCCCAACACATACCTTGTTTTGCGTATGTGTATGTGTTTATTAATATATTATGGTGAATATGTTAAACACAGTATGATTTGTATATTTAGAAATCACTCATACAATGTAAAATTTATGAAAGTAATCTGAATTTTTCTTACCCAATCTCTTTCATTTAATCTGTGGATACTCAGTGCCTTAACATTAGACAAATGTTCTTGCAAAATGATATTAAAGAAGCAGATATTGACTGACTGTGAAACATTACAATTGACCCAGCATGTTAGGGAAATTTGAACATTTCTAAAAAGCCTCAGGAGCAGTGGTTTAGAAAGGAAGAGTTACTGAGGACTTGTGACAAGACACACTTATCTGTGGCCCCACTATTCAACCAGAACATTTCCAGAACTACCTGCAGCTAAATGCACAGTCTGGACATGTTGGAAATAAGGAACTGTCAAAATAAAATGTACTTTTATTCTATTTTTACTAACATGTATGTTATGATGAAAGAAACCATGACTGACTGAAAGGAATTTACTCTTTAGACATGACAAAAAAGCAGCCTACCTGACCTGGCTTTCAAATTGCTCTAATTTACAGTATTGGTTTTCACTATGGGCTCTTTCACTTTTAAAATTTTATTTTTAATTGTAAAAACACTTAACATGAGATCTACCCTCTTTACTGATTTTTAAGTGCACAACACAATATTGTTAATATATGGCTGATACAGGAGACCTCTAGAACTTACTCATCTTGCATAATTGAGACTTTTTGCTTGTTGGTTAACAACACCCCATTTTCCTTCCCCCCACTTTCAGGCTACCACTATTCTATTCTATGATTCTACGAGTTTGACAATTTTAGATACTTCATATAAGTAGAATCATAAATAGTTTTCCACAGAAGATATACTATAGGCTCTTTCTTCATCTTTAGCAGATAGCATTTCATTTGGTAGCATTTCCTTGTCAACTGATGAAATTATAAGTGGAAAAAAAAATGACATTGTGAAACTTCACATAAATAAATAGATTCATTAACTCTTTCTAATCATGAGGTTGGCTTTGAACATTTTAACAGTATGATTGATTTAGTTCTCCTTTTTCCAGTATCTAACTTGATATAAGTATGTGACTGACTGTGTTCGATGTAGAAATAATTGAAATCAAAATTGGCAAAAAGGGACAGTAATTTTTTTATCCAGATGAACTACTCTATCTAATTAGATGATCCATATGAAAAAAGAAGTATAAATTAGAAAAGTAGGATTTTGAGTCAAACAGTTAAATATTTCCTTTGGTTTGAAATAAGAGAAAATCAATCTCTATTGGAATTGTACTCATTTTGTTAGTCTGTTCTTGAATGCTGCTGACACTTTGGCAATGAGGGAGATTAGGATGTGGCAATTCATAGCATCACTACGTGAAACATTGTTTTTGAATATTTTGTGTTATTAGATGTCAACAAATGTAGACCCATCTTTATATGTGAAAATCACTATTTTTTTAAGATTATTTACCATAACTTTATTGTACATTTACTTTACAAATTAAGTGAACTTGGGACCTTAAATATTTCACCAGAATCTTGAGCACTTAGAATTTTGTCAGTATGCAATATTTTTGACTTGCATAGAAATAAGAATATAGAAGAAATATGCTAGTTTTGAAAACTGATAGCTCTTGTAATGTAGTTTAGTGAAATATGTTATGAAAAAATAATTTAGTGAGAAACAATAGAGAACTTAAAAGCACAAAATTTCTCCTTTTATTATATTAATGTTCTCTCTCTAAACAGATTCATGAATTAGTTTCTTTATGGTTAGTTTGGTGTATTGTTTTTATTAGCTAGTGTGTCTTCTCCAGCATTAAAATGATATTAATCACACATGAACATGCACACATGCACACATGCATGTAAAACTTCCTAACACTAAATAATTAAAAAGTGTAAGCATTTTCTTAAAAAACTGCAGCATTTTATTCTTGAACCATAATTAATAGTATCATCTAGACTTACAATAAAACATCTTTTATTTTCCTTTTCAGACTTGCAGACATCAAGTGTCATGTGTGTGAAAAATTGCCATGAAATAAACTTTTACCCAAATGTAGTGAACTAGTTATTGGAGAGAGCAAGAGTTCATCATCTGATTCCCCCCCGCCCCCCATAAAACATGTCATGTTAGATAAAACTAGTAGTTGTTGGGTATGCAGTTTGCAAATATTTTCTCTCAGTCTGCAGCTTGAATTTCCATCCTCTTAATAGGGTCCTTTGCTGAGTGAAGATTTTTAATTTTAATGAAGTCCAATTTGTTAATTTTTCCTTTACTGGATCATGCCTTTCATATCAAATATAAGAACTTGATAACTAGTCTTAGACCATAAATATTTTCACCTATTTTTTTTTTCCAAAAAGTTAATTGATTTTGAGTTATATTTTATAAGAAGTGAGGTTTAGGTAAATTTTTATTTGTCTATAGATGTTCAATTGCTTCAGCATCATTTGTTGAAAGACTATCTTTCCTTCATTGACTTGCTTTTGCAACTTTCTTAAAAATCAGCAATCGAACGTAGTTTTTGAACTTGTTTCTAGCTTTCCTATTTTATATAGATTTATGCATCTGTTCCTCTGCCAATATTACTTAGTCTTTATTATGGTAGCTATATAATAAGGCTGTATAATTATTTGCATACATTCTTGGATTCATTTTACTAATATTTTGTTCAGTATTTTTGCATCTAAGCTTCTGAGAGATATTGGTCTATAGTTTTGCTTTTTATATATTGGCTTTGTCTGGATTGGTGTCACAGTTATAATTGCCTCATAAAATGAGTAGGAAGTGTTCCCTCCTTTATTTTTTAGAAAACATTGTGTAAAATTTGTGTTAACTCTCCTGTATATTTTGGTGGAATTACCTAGCAAAACCACCTGAGTATGGGATTTAAAAATTATTAACTTAATGTATTTAATGGCAATAGGACCATTCAGATTTCATCATGGTAGAGTGTTGTCTATTTATAGTACTTAAGGAATTGGCCCACTTCTAAGTTGTTGAATGTACGAGCACAAAGTTATTCAAGGTATTCCTTTATTTTTCTTTTTAATGGCTGCAGTATCTGCAATAATATCCCATTTTATTTCTGATACTGATGAGTTACCCCTCTCTTTTTCTTTAGTCTTGCTAGAGGTTTATCAATTTTATTGATTTTTTGAAAGAACCAGCTGTTGTTTCATTGATTTTTCCTATTGTTTTCCTGTTTTCAATTTCATTGATTTCTGTTTTTATTCACCATTATTTTCTTTCATATGCTTGCTTTGAGTTTATTTTTCTCTTTTTCTAGGTTCCTGAGATGAGGTCTTAGATCATTGATTTTCCTCTTTTTCTAACATAATCATTTTGTGTTATAAATTTCCCTCTCAGCATTGCTTTAGCTACATCTCTTAAATATTGATGTTATATTTTTTTATTTTATTTAGTTCTACTTTTTATTTTCTTTGAGACTTCTTCTTTGACCCTCAGATTATTTAGAAGCATATTGTTAATTTCCAAGAGTTTAAAGATTTCCTCTTGTCTTTCTGTTATTGCTAGTTTCATTCTATTATAATCGCAGAACATACTCTATATGATTTCAATTTTTTTCAGTTTGTTTAAGTTCCTTTTATGGCTCAGGATATGATATTTGCAAATGATTTATGGATACTTAAAAAATATATATACAGCTGTTGTTGGATTGTTTTACATTTGTGTGTGTTTGTATGTGTGTATATAAATATGTTTTTGTTTGTTAATTATGTTGTTTAGACTTTCTATACTCTTGCTGATTTTCTGTCCGATAGTACTATTATTTTATGAGAGAGGAGTGTGGAAGTCCTTAACTGTAATTGGGAATTTTTTCATTTCTCTTTTCAACTAGTTTTCACTTCATGTATTTTGAAGCTCTGCTGTTTGGTGCATATATATTTAAGATTGTTATGTTTTATTAGTAGATTCATCATTTGATCATTATATAATGTTTCTCTCTGTCTGAGAATTTTCTTTTCATTGATCTCGATTTTATCTGATATTAATATAGTCAATCCTATTTATTAAAAATTAATGTCTGCATGGTATATCTTTTTTCATTTTTTAAAACTTTTAATCTATCTATGCCATTGAATTTGAAGTGAATTTTTGCAAATAGCATATAATTAAGTCATGTTTTTAAATTTACTCTGTCAATATCTGTCTTTTAATTGGTATAGTTAGACTATTTACATTTAAGGTAATTATTAAACATTAGGGCTTAAGTCTGCCATTGATATTTATTTTTATTTTTTCATTATTTCCTCTGTTTCTCTTTCCTCTGATCCTCTAAACTTGCCTTCTGTGCGTTACTTGAACACTTTTTAGGATTCCATATTGATTTATTTATAGTTTGGGACATATCTCTTTTTGTAATTTTCATAGTAGTTGCCCTAGATATAGCAACATACATAGGTGACTTATCATAGTCTTCTGGTGTCAACATTTTACCAATTTGAGTCAAGCATGGACACCTTACTTCCACTTCAGTCACTTTACTTTCCTTGCTTTTAAACTGTCTTGAGTAACACGTGATGTTATAATTTTTGTTCCAATCATGAAATATAATTTTTAAAGCCCATAGAGGAAAGGAGAGTGTATTGTATATTCTCACATCTGATGCTCTATTTTTTTCTTTTTGCTCTCCGACACTCCAAGATTCCTTCTTTTATCATTTCTTGTTTGAAAAAAGTTCTATAGCCATTCTTTAAGGATAGGTATTCTAGTGACAATTCTTTTAGTTTTCCTTTATCTGAGTGAGTATTTTGCCTTCATTCCTAAAGGATAGTCACTGGATATAGAATTTGTGGTTGATAATTTTTTTTCTTTCGGCACTTGAAAAAATGCACTATTTTGGTCTGCACAATTCAGCTTCTATATCTGGAGCTCCCACTGGATCCTTCTGGTGATGCCTGAGAGGACAGAAGGAGTTTCCCCAGCCCTTGACACTGTGTTTTTCTGAGTGGTGGAAAGAGTCTCCAGCCTCAAGATATTAAGAGGCTTTTTGGGCCAGGCCACAGTTGTGATGAGATTCCCCTGCTGGTTTCACTCAACTACCTGTTGTTTCTAGGTAGAGGAGGGTTGTCTCAAACAGCAGGGAAGGAGAGCACATCCCCCGGACAATTATTTCAGTTGAGTTCTTGGTCTATTATCCTGTCCAGTGCTGCTGGCCTCATCTGATATTATTGGTGGAATGTCCTTTGATGGGTATATAAATGAACTTACTTAGGTGACTATCTACTATTAGGATAGGATCAGAGATGCTGGGTCTGGGTTGCTTTATTCTATTGGATGGGGTGGGAGTGGACATAAGATGCCCTGCCCTACATTTTTGCTCCAGTGCTCAGGTTCCTAATTACTTTTCCTTCCTCTTTACACCTTCCAGAATCCTCTTGTGGCTGCCTCTTACAATACTTCCAGGGTTTATAGTAATACTTAGAGGGGAGGAGGAGAAAGGAGAAATGAGTCTATGCATGTAATCCCAACCAGAAGCACCTCTCTTTTCAGAGCCCTAAATTAGCATTTTAAAAGTTTCTTAGCATTTCTTTTAGGACTTGAGAAATAATGAAATAAATAATTATTTTATTTGTGACAAAATATAGTTACCATTATGACCACTTTTAAATGGATAGCATTAAGTACATTCACGATGTTGTACAATGATCACCCCCATCCATCTCCAGAATTTTCTCATCTACCCAAACTAATACTCTACACCCATTAAACAATAACTTATAATTTTCCCTTTTTTCCCCAGCCCCCAGCAACCATCACCCTACTTTCTATCTGTATGAATTTGATTATTCTGTGTACCTCTTATAAATGGAGTAATACTGCATTTGTCCTTTTGTGACTGGCTAAATTCACTTAGCATAATGTCCTTAAGGAAAGAGGTAAAATTTGAATTGGTACAATTTATTACTCATTGAAGTACTTTAAAATAGTTTTGAGGAGAAGAGTTTAAAATTAATAGCTAATTTGAGACTTTGAAACCTATAAAATCTAGTATGTAGTGTGGACTCAACAATGTTAGCTAATTACTGCTATTTTCTGCTGGATTTTATTATTTCTTCTCTCCCTAGCCCAGGTAGCTAAAAGTCAGCAGTTAGGGCATTGAATCACAGTTCTGTTTTTGTTTCTTTTTGTGACCACTAGCCCTAATGTCTGTCTGCTACTGAAAATGTCCACCAAAAATATCAACGGAGAGAATTCAGATAAATGCAAATGGGAGGAATAGAGCCTGAATATGGGAATTAGAGAGGTTTAAATTCAGATCTTGACTCATCATTTAATGTTCATTTTCAAGTTCCTTAACCTCTGAAAATTTTTCTTCCCCTATGAAGAGAAAATAACCAGCCCTTTGAAGATTAGTGATGACTTATGTAAAGTGCCTTACATATAGTAGCTGCTGACTAAACCATCCCTGTGTTATTGAGTTAGTTATCATAACATTAGACACACAATTAGCTATGTCTATATCCTGCTTAATTGCTATATTAGCAATGACTCCCTCTATCCTTACCTGTAATTTTCTTTTAGCAATAGGGACTTACTAGTGGGTAAAATAACTTATTATTCTAAATAGCCTTGGATGTTCCAAGTTCAGTAAAAGTGTTAATTGATGATAACCAAGGAAAGCTCATGAGCAGCATATTATATTTTCTGAATTTTTTCATTGTGCTTAAGATGTTTAATATTTTTTAAGGATAAGGAAAAAGAAGCTGACTTTCACAAAAGGGTAAAACCTTCTTAAGGATGACAGAAATGGGTGATGTTTAAAAATTATTCTTGAAAAGGATAGCTAGGCATATTTCTGCTCTTACATTACAATCATATTTTATTAGGCAAGGCACGCACGTATGAATCTATTTTTACCTCACAAATGCAGAATATTCAGCTATTGCTACTGGATTGATATGATGGTAGAAATATTTGCAGCTCTATGAAGTTAATAAAATTAATCAAAATAGCTTGAATTAAATAAGTAACATGTAAATCTGGCAATAAAGTTAATCAAAATAGCTTAAATTAAGTAACATGTAAATCTGTCTTTATAAATTGAAAAATACTGTATAAAGTATATGGTATTATTATCAATAAACTGCTGATATATTCATAAATAGTTTCAAAGTGTTACATGAGTTGGGATTCTAGAGCACAGATTGTAGATCAGCAGTTTGGATAGAAGTGTAAATATGGATGGTATTGTTGCATTCCTACTGCCAACAATATTAAAACATCCCAAATATGAAACCATTAAGCTTCTTAACACTTTTAAGAAACTAATTCATAAAGTATAGGTGCACGTTACCTTTTACTGAACACTTTGATTTCTGGAGGGAAATAATCTTGGCCAAACCTATGCTCCAATTTTATGATATTTGCTCTTCGTCAACAGTTAAATGTTTGAAGATCAATTTGTTGATTTTCTTCTTCCCATGTAGAAAAGATAAGACAGTTTTCTTGCTTCTTGACAATATGACGCACATTTATCTATCTATGTTTGCAGTATCCAAGTTACTGTTTATAAGTTCAATTGCTCACAGAGAATGTTATCAACTCATTACTTGCATTTATGTGATTTCTAGTTTGTTCACTGTTAATATCCTCAGAGACAATTCTACCATTATTTTGAATGTCATTAAAATATATTTGTTTTCTTAACTAAAAACTAGATATAAAATATCACATTTCAAATTTTTTGAGCATGTGTTTCTGATGTAGATAAATAATGCTAAGATTTTGATCTGTGGTTACAGCCATGGTCATTGCAACATGTCATTGAGAATTCGTACTTTGGTGCTCATTTTGGCCTTTAAACTGTTCATTTGTACTGTGAACTAGATTATGTACTTCTAACTGTCAGTTAGCTAAATGCATTTCAAGTCAATTTACTAAAATAGTCACTGTTAAGCGGTATATTTGGACAGAGTTGACACCTTTGACATTTTCTAAAATGGCAAAAATAACTGTATTTAAGGGTATGATTTATGAATGTTGTGTGCCTACAGAACTTCCATCTGATTATGGTTTTCATTTTAGCTGCTGAAACTCTTTTCACAAAATGCTGAAAGGGCAACTAATTAGTGTTGTGTGATCAGATGTTTAACACAGATAGACACACTCAGAAACACACTAAAACATAATATCAATCCAAAGTCTATGATCTTGTTGCTTCATAGAATTGCCTTTGCCAAACAAGAAGAGGGCAGTTGAGACCAGAGCAGAGGCTGGTAAGTAAAGAGAGAGAGTAAGATTGATAATATAGAACTGCCTTTATGAAACACATATTCTTTGGTATAAATAAGGAAAGCAACTTGCAATGATTAAAAAGTATTTTGAATCCTTAGTTGTCTTCTAGATTGCTGGCTTCTATTAAAAACTTCTTAAAATAATAGATAGCTTTAATTCTTCAAGCAAAAGAAAAATTATATCATCTTAAAGATTTTCCATATTTATTATATAGATGTGACTTGACTGCGGGGGAAAAAAAGAGCAAAAATCTCTTGTATTGCAAGTTTTAAATGTACCAGGCTAAGGTTTACTTAATTAGAACCTTGAGGCAATAAAGGAGCCCTTTTTAAAATTCTGTGATTCTTAATATGCTAAATAATGCAAAGCTTCGACTCTTCAAGCATGAGACACACATCTGGCAGCTTAACATTTAAATTACAGGGGAAAAAAATTCCTCACTTCAGTGGTAATTTTCTCAAAGAATAGAAAATGTATTTCAACTAAATTTAATTTATTTTTAGATTTCCATCTTCTTTAATTGCAGGCATTTTTCTAGGTTCTTTGTATTTATATTTTTATACATATTTTCTGTACATTTTATTAATCTTTAATTTGAGATGTTTCTCACAGTAAGAGTTCTTAAAAAATAGTGGTACATTTTACTTATTTTGAGAAATCTATCTGATTTCAAGTAATAAGACATTGGCATAGAAAATAAAGGGAAAATGAAATTTTAGTGACCCATAAAAATATTACAAACCAAAAGGCAACATTTCTCAGTTAGTTCCACTTTCAAGGTTTAATTTTTTTCTGTATGAATGTTTTCTCTGTTTTGTAATTTTTTTTCTGGTTGTTTTTCATGCAAAAGTTATTATAAGCAGCATTCTTTGTATTTCTCTAAAGGACAGTGTCAGATCCTCGATTAATTTTACAAAGGTCATTTGGAAAAGCCATTAAAAATATGCCAAGTAAAAAAGATTAGCACAACACAGGGAAAACACACTTTTATAAACATATATATTTAGATATAGATAAGGTATTATAACATTATACAATTTTGACGTGTTTTTCTTGTGTACCTCATGCATTATTAAAAATAAGAATATTTCACTTACTTTTTCTAGGTGATCCCAGCTGACACATTCCAAAGGCATCAGCAGGTTACTGTTATTTGTAAACATTTCATCTTTTTCTTATATAAAAGGATCTGATAATTAAATTAAGTAGTAGTTCTATAAAATAAAATGGACTTTCAAAATAATTAACCCACATTTAAATTACTAACACATAAACGTGGGTGCTAGTTAGCCTATGACAAATGCATGTATCCATTTCCACTTTTGAATTACAAAATTAAACAATATTACAACCTCTAATTTCAGCTGTGGCAGAGTAGCTGGGATCATACTAGCTTTTCTGCTATAATCAACCATTAAACTGGAGAGAATGTATGAATCAACTGTTTTGGAACATTGATTATCATGAAGCAAGAATTCCCTGTTTCTCAAGAGAATAAAAACTTTTGAAGCAAACTCTGGATTTCTACCTGGGCACAATATTCTGTCTGTATGTAGAGCAGTGAAGTGGAATCCAAGAAGAGAAAGTTCCACTGAACTGAGAAGACAGATTTTGGCATTCAGGGCAACAGAAGCATCTAGGATCTGCTGAGCAGAACAGAGAGCAGGGAAATATGCAGAGGGGAATCTGAACTCAGCATAAATACTTCCCCATAAGTTGTTGGTTCACTGAGACCAACTAAGGCTTCGCTAAGTGAACCTGAGAGTAGAGTTGGAACAGAAAATGAGTTCAAGCCAGGAAAGGCATGTTAATACCTCATTATCAATTTGATGGCAAATCGAGATGTGAAAAATATGTATGTTAGTAATAAAGACCATGTTCTAGAGTGGCTTACTCTAAGCCTGTCCTAAAAAACCTAAAACCATGCTTCAGAAAGATCAGCTGAGGAATTAGAATTTTGAAGTTAAATTCTGATAAGTGGCTTGGAAACTGTTTTTTGTTTTTTGTTTGTTTGTTTGTTTGTTTGTTTGCAGACATGCTGTAACTAAATGTAAATTTAAGCCTACATATTTTAATGGAGTTACCCAGTAATTGAATTGTTTACTAAAAAAATCAACACCTTTCTAAGGAAGATAAAAAATTCAGTCTTTTACAGTGTCCATTATATTATCTACAATTACTAGACATAAAGAAAAAAAAAAAGACAAAAATATAAGCCTTAGGCAAGGAAAACAGTGAATAAGAATAACACCAAGATGATTCAGGTGTTAAATTTAGCAGGAAAAGCCATTAAAATATCCATTGTAAATATGTTCATGAATTTAAAGAAATTACTGTATAGTATCTACAGGAAAATATGGTGTTAATGAATGGGTAGGTGATCTCATCAGAGACCCAGAAATTATTTTTAAAAAGTAACCAAGTAGAAATCGCAAAACTGTAAATCCAAGAATGAAAATAAATTTACCAATCTTAAATACAGAAAAGAAAATGTTGTGATAAAAGTGAAGAGAGACTCAGAGACCCATGGGGCAATATTATATAATTTATATACGTGTAGTAGAAGTCTTAAAAGGAAAAAAAAAGGGTCATAAGGGAAGAAAATGTGTATTAAAAGAGTAATGAATGGAAATTTCCCAAATTTGGTGGAATACATTGGTGTATAAGCTGATTACCCTTAGTGAACTCCAAAGAAATAAATACATGGGCATCCACACTTAAGAATATCGTAGTCAAACTGCTGAGCACCAAAGTTAAATTAAAAATTTTCAAAGTAGACAGAAAAAAACACATATGTAGGGCAGCAATGAAATGTTAAATGGCTGACATTATCAGAAACAGTGGATACCAGAAGTTAATGTAATGCCATATTTCATGTGTTTACAAAATGTCCATCTAGAATTCTGTATCTAGTCTATGGCCATGCCACCCTGAAAGTGCCTGATCTCATTAGATCTTGGAAGCTAAGCAGAGTTGGGCCTGGTTAGTACTTGGATGGGAGACCACCTAGGAATACCAGGTGCTGTAGGAGTCAAAAAAAAAAAAAAAAAAAACCAAACAAAAAAACCCTTAGCAGTAGAATTATGTATCTAGTAAAAATATCTTTCAAAACTTGAGGTTGCTATAAAGACATTTTCAGATAAGAGAAAGCTGGAATAATTTTTCTCCAACAGAATAGTGCTACAAAAACAACAACAACAAGAAACTAGAAAATGTTCTTTAGGCTGAAGGAAAATAATACAAGATGGTTCACAGAGGAGAATGAAGGAGTACCAGAAATGGCAAATATATAGGTAAATATTAAAGATATTTCTAATAATTTTATTAAAATATACTGTGCTGTTTAAATAAAATAAAATGCAATGTAAGGTGGGGTTATAAAGCATGTACTGATAAAGACATATAATAGTAGCTGAAAGGATGAGTGGATGGGAATTGGAATTATACTTTTGTAAGGTTATTGCATTTGTGAAGTGAGAAGTGTGAAGTGGGTAATGTGAACTGTCAGGTGTAAATTGTGAAATTCTATGACAATGACTATAAATACACATGAATAATTTTAAGATTTATGCTGTTAGCTCTAGAGCAAACAGTAAAACAACCTCAAAGATGTAGAATTAATAGAAAAGAATAGAGAAAAGGATAGGAAGAATAGAGGAATAAGATGGACTATTAAAAACACATGTCAGTTGCCCAAAATAAGGCAGGAGGGGTTCAACTGAACAAAAGGGACAAAGCAAAAATGAATAACAAGGTGGTAAACAAACTCAGCCATATAAATAATTACCTGAAATATTCAAAACTAAATAATTAAATTAAAAGGCAGGGATTGTCAATCTAGATAAAAAAGCAATACTCAATAGTAGTATGCTAGCTATAAGACACTATAAGTGTGTTGAAAGACAAAAGTAAGGTGAAAGTGAAAGAACAGAAAAAAATATATCATGTAAACATTGCACATAAGAAATCTTGTTTAGCTACATTAATATTAGAAATCTGATAGATTTTGAGACAAAGATTTAAGGGACAATTCATTAGGAAGATATAACACCTAAATATACACCTAATTGCAAAGATTAAAAATTCATGAAACACACTGAAACCATCAAAATTCTAGTAGAAGATATAGGTGATAAGCTCCTTCACACTGGACTTGGTGATGAGTTCTTGGATTTGATATTGTAAACAAAGGCAACAAAAGCAAAATAAACAAGTGGGACTACATCAAACTAAAAAGCTTCTGCAGAGCAAAGGAAACCATCAACAAAAAGAAAAAGCAACTTGCCAAATGGGAGAAAATATTTGCAAATCACATATCTGCTAAGAGGTTAAAATCCAAAATATATAAAACTCATACGGCTCAACAGCAAAGGAAAAATTGAATTTAAAAATGGCAGAGGATCTGAACAGGCATTTTTTCAAAGAAAGCATACAGATGACCAACAGGTACATTACAAGAAGGGCAACATCACTAATCATCAGGAAAATGTGCATCAAAACCACGAAGAGGTATCACCTCATGCCTATTAGAATGGCTATCATCAAAAAGACATTGATTGCTCTTGCCTTTTACTATAAATATATTTACAGGGTTTGAATGATGAGGTGAGTACCCATATGAATGAGGTTTGGGGCGAATCATCAGTCTGTTGTTATTCTTATTAACACCTCTGCTTTCAATCTTAAATAATTGGTTCATATTTCTAGTCAGGGCTAATAAAAACAAATGTTTTCAACATCTTTTAAAGGCTTTACTCTGCCTGCGGTTTCTTTCAGGGTAGCTCCAAAAATTGAGAAGGAAGGTAGGGCTTGGTTACATTTGTCTCTATTTCTGAGTGCTATGCTTCTATTCCTTCTCCTTCATCTTGTGAATATTGGTTATTGATCCCTTTAGAATTTGATCAGGAGCAGTGAGGTGTAGAAGACAGAGTTGTCATAATTGTAGGAGCTAGGTTTTTAAAAGATGACGCTTTCTTTCACGCTTTTATACTTTCTTTAGACATTCACTTTCTAAATCCTTCTCTTTGTCAGAGGTCTCTCACTCTATGCTTGTTTTTTACTGCTACTTTATTAGAATCACACACCTGACAGTACACTTGTAAATTTGTTCTCAATGTATATGACTATAAATGCTGAAAAAGTAAAAGAAAGTAGTCAATTCTATGGAGAAGCACAGTAGAACACACACATTAAGAGGGGAAGTGAAAAAAGAAATGAATATTATCCCAAGCAAATCAGCCAACTAAAAAAAGGAAAGAAGTAGAAAAGCAAAATAAATAAAAAATAAAATAAAACATACCTTTTTTATAATAATATGGTAATTCCCCATTAAAAACCAGTCACAACACATTTAAAAGAAAATCCCAGCGACATAGTACTTAAAAAAAACATACAGAAGACAGTGATAAAGTAAAGTTGAACACTTATGGATAAACTGATACCAGAAAATTAAAACAGAAAATAAAGCTGTTATTGGAGGCAATGTCGACATCAAGTAAGCTGGCATTTAATGTTTAAAAGGATCTAAACAGTAAAAGAAGGACATTTTGTAGTGATAAAAGGTATAATTTAAGAAAAAGACACAATATGACACAACCTATATGCAGCAAATAACAGAGCAGCTGAATATGAAACTAAGTTTTTTTTTTTTGTATGTGAGGGGATATAGATAAAATGAAATTATAGAGACCACTTTCTCTGATCATAATCTAATAATACTATAAATTAATAATTGAAAGGTGATTTATTGGTGGCAAAGATTTGGGAAAATCGATTTTCTTACATATTGCTTTTGGAAATGTGTAGGTTTTACTTTGTTAGTTTTATTTTTAGTTTTTTGGAAATCACTCAAACATCTATTAACATTTAACATATGTAGACTTTTTAACCCAGCAATCTCACCCTGAATATCTCTTCACAGGAATAAAAGCACCAGTATGAATGAGTACAGATACAAAGATTTCATTGCATCATTCTTTTTGATAAGAAAATAAAAATGAAGACAAGTGAATGGTCATAAGTAGGGAATGGTTACATAAATTATGCTACAACTGCAGTGTAATATTTTATACAGCCATGAAAAATAATAGAGACAGAAGAAGCCATGCTGAGACTGGTAGGAAGGGTGTGGATGCAGGATAGGCAGGCCCCATACCTACCTGTGGCAGTTAAGAATTGAGAGGGCTATCTGGGCTACAGAGGTCCCCCCTGAGGAATGAGAGATTTCAGCCCCATACCAGGCCCCCCCAGCCTAAACCACCAGTGCCAGGAAGAAACTTTCCCACAACATCTGGCTGTGAAAATCAGAGTGCATTCTATCTGGGTGAAACAAAAAGCTACTGAAGTCCCAGATATTCCTCTTGAAGGGCCTAATTACAGATTTACTAGTGATGTACTCATTGTTTCTAAGCTCTAGCACTGGGGCAGCAACTCAAAAAGCACTAAGGACATAGAAGAGGAACTGAATTGTCTGGCTTCAGGGCAAGGGCTGAAGGGGCAGCTTTCTCCCAGACAGAAGAGCTGGCAGACATCATTGTTTCTTTGTTGAACCCTCCCCGTATGCAACCTGCAGGAACAGGCAGGCACCTACTCTGAGTATCCATCTACTTGGCTAACACTGTTTGCCTTGCCGTGATGATTCCCTGAGACCTTGCTACATCCAACTTGCAAGTTCATCCAAGGCACTTCTAAGGGCTTTTCCATTCAAATGACATGTCTTGGTCATTTGCAGACATTTCTAAAATCTCTCAAAGATTCACAAACCTTAAGCAAGCAGTGTCTGGCCTCGGCGCGTCCCATACTTTTTGCTAAATGACCTCAAGTTTAGTACCAGTGGCAGCCAGCCTCAGTTCACAGCTTAGCCTTCCCCAGGTGCCACTAAGCCCAGCACGAGAAGCAAGCCATTTGCAGATCACTTTGTAACTTATACTAGGTGGTCCTAGGAAACATAAAAATTGAGATAGAAAACAGAAAAAAAGAAGTCAGAAATGCAGAACACAATAACTGAAATGAATATGTGAGAGGGATGCAATAATAGATTAGATAAAGCAGAAGATTTCATCAGCAATTTTGAAGACAAGGTAGTGGAAAACACTCAATCAGAACAACAAAAAGAAAAAGTATCTAAAAAACAATGATAGTTTAAGGGGCCTCTAGGACAACATCAAGTGTGCCAATATTCGCATCATGGAGGTACCAGAAAGTGAAGAGAGAGAGAAAGAAATTAAAAACCTATTTGAAGAAATAATGACAAAAAACTTCCTTAACCTGGTGAAGGAAGCCCAGGAAGCACAGAGAGTCCCAAACAAGATGAACCCAAAGAGGCCCACACCAAGACACATCATAATTAAAATACCAAAGGTTAAAGATGAAGGAAGAATCTTAAAAGTAGCTAGAGAAAAACAGTTAGTTATTTACAAAGGAGCTTCCATAAGATGGTCTGCTGTATTTTCAACTTTGCGGGCCACAGAGATTGGCACAAAATATTCAATGATGAACAGCAAGGGCCTACAACCCAAATTATTCTGCCCAGCAAGGCTATTATTTTGAATTGGACAGATAAAAAACTTCCATGACAAAAGCTAAAGGAGTTCACGACCACTAAACTAATATTACAAGAGATGTTAAAGGGACTTCTTTAAGAAGAACATAAAGATAAAAAAAAAAACGAGTAATAAAAAGGCAAGAACTACATATGTATAATTTCTTTAATTGTAAATGGATTAAATGCTCCAATCAAAAAGACATAGGGTGGTTGAATGGATAAGAAAACAAAACTCATATGTATGTTGCTTACAAGAGACTCTTCAGATCAAAAGACACACATAGGCTGAGAGCAAAGGAATGAAAAAATATATTTCATGCAAATGGAAATTTGAAAAAAGCTGGGGTAGCAATTCTTAGATCAAGTAAAATGGACTTAAAACAAAGGCAACAACAAAGAGACAACAAAAGACCCAGAAATTTAACTTCTGCATATTTATCTGAAAAAACCCAAAACACTAATTTGAAAAGTCATATGCATCCCTATGTTCATAGCAGTTTTATTTACAATAGCCAAAATATGGAAGCAACCTATGTGTCCATTGATAGACAAATGGATAAAAAAGAGTTGGTACATATAACAATGGAATATTACTCAGCCATAAAAAAGAATAAAATCTTGGCATCTGCAACAACATGGATGGACCTAGAGGGTATTGTGCTGAGTGAAGTAAGTCAAACAGAGAAAGAAAAAAAAAAACATTTGATTTCGCTTATATATGGAATCTAAACAACAAAATAAATGAACAAACAAAACAGAAACAAACTTATAGATACAGAGAATATTTTGATAGTTGCCAGATGGGAAAGAAGTTAGGGAGATGAGTGAAAAAGGTAAAGGAATTGAGAAGTACAAATTGATAGCTACAACACAGTTATGAGGATGTAACCTGTAGCATAGGAGATATAGTCAATAATATTGTAACAACTCTTTATGGTGTCAGATAAATTCTAGGTTTCTTGTGGTGATCACTTCACAAGTTATATAAATATCTAATAACTGTGTTGTATACCTGAAATGAATATAATATTGTATGTCAACAGTAATTGAAAAATTAAAAATTATTTAAAAAATTATTCACATCAACTGTTAAAAAAATAATAAATTAAACCTATGATTATTAACCGAAAGGAATTTCATGACATGTTTTTGGATGTGAAAGGGTGTAGGCAGTCATATACAGTATAAAATTTTCTTTTTTCTTTTCGTGCAACAGCGAAAATTAATCTGTATCCATGTGTTCATAAGCGTGTGCATGTTTATATCTGGTGAAATGAGCATAGAGTAAATAAAGTGGGTTATTTGGGGCAGGCTGAAGGAATGGTGGTAGGGGTTATGGATGGAATATGTGAAGGAGGATCAAGGGAAACAATCCATTTTAAGTAAAAGGTAGTTAGATGTATATTTTATGACTTATAGAGAAGATGACCATGATTTTTTATTACATGATAAAAACATGATTCTATTTGTTGAGTCTTCATTTATCTATCTGTCTATCTACCTAATCTATCTTATCTACCTATATTTATCATTATCTATCTGTCTATCTGTGTGTATGTCTATCTATCTATCTGCCTGGACACGTGGAGTTGGGAAAGTGAGTAAAGCTTAAGTCAGGGTTATGGCAAGAGAACTTCTTAATGAGATATAAGAGAATGTGGCAAATGATTAACTGTGAATGACAATAAAGAAGGAAAATGCATGGAAGACAGAGAGGTTTTGAGTCTCTATGTCTTGGAAAACAGCAAAGTAATGTAAAGAAATAGGGAATTCAGGGAAGGAGCTTTTTGAGAGAAATGAAAGGTTGTTCTGTTTTATATGTCTGAGCCTGGGTTTTAGAACTCAGTGGTGTCATGGTTGCTTAACTGAATGGGAGTGGGAAAATGTGAAAGAAAATCATGCAAGAAACACATGAGTTCTTTGTTTACTTATAGTTTGTTTATGTACATTTATATAGAGTGGAAAGATTTTGTAAGCTTATAAGCAACATGATTATCTAATATTGAAAACTATATCTTACACACATTCACATACACTCAAAGAAATTAAAAGTCACAGTACAAGTAGAAAAATATTTTGAACCATTGTGTCAAGCAAAAAGTTGATATCTTTGGTATGGAAAGATAAAAATTCTAAAGAATATGTGAAATATTCCAACTGAAAAAAATGGGGATGGGAATTTACAACATAAAAAGCATAAATGCTCAGCAAACAAAAATACTCAAATTTATTAGAATTATAGTATTGAAAATTTAAATCACAATGAAATATTGTTATTTTATTTATCAAGCAGGCAAAACTGAAAAATATGGTAAATTTTGGTAAGCACATGGATAATAAGATATTTTCATGCATTGTTGGCTGGACTTTGAATTTTGGTAGTTCTTTTTGTCAATTCTGAGTTTTTAATTTAATATTCCTTAGATACTCATTTTGTGAAAATAAACACAGATAAACATCAATATTTTTGTAAAATTTGTTCAACGTGATGTAAATATCCAATCAAAGGACACTGGTTAAATAAAGCCATATGATGCACTGATTAAAAATAATACTTTGAGGAATATTTAGTAACAGGTAAGAAATATAAGTGTAAAAAGGGATGTAAACTGCATATATGGTATGATTGCAATTTGATAAACAATTGCATTATGTACACTCATAAAATGTATAATACTTATTACATAGTATATATAACTATATAAAATGTATATTAATAATCATCAATGTATATATACTTACTATATACATTTTTATGTATAGGAAGATAAATTTTAGAGCAAAGAAAGGTTCTCATTTTACGTTAGAATAAAGAAAAAATAAAGACTTTTAGGAGACTATTTCTTTGGTAGGGCCTTTATTATTTGAGTAGGCACAACATTACTACATTTTAACATCTAATATAAATTCCGTTAAATCAGGAATTGTTCATAGTAGACAGAATTTCTAAGATAGTTTCCCAAAAATGTCTAAGCGCTAAACCTGTACTCATCAGGAAGGAGATTATCTAGGTGAACCTAATATAATTACGTGAGCCTTTAAAGGAAAAAACTATCTCAGGCTGGCAGCAGAACAGGAGACAGAAGGAAAAGTTGGAGAGCTTCAAAGCATGAGAAGGGTACATCCTGCTCTTGCTGGCTTGAAGGTAAAGGGACCACATGAAAAGCATGAGAAGGAAATGAATTTTGCCAAGAACCAGCATGCCTAGAAGAGGATTCCAAGACCTGGATGGGAACTGTAGCCCTGGCTGATACATCGATTTTGATCTTATAAAACTTTAAGAAGAGGAACCAGTTGAGCCATCTATGCCCAGATTTCTGACGTGCAAAAACTGTTAGCTAATAAATAATAAATGGATATTAAGTCACTAAGTCTGTGGAAATTTGTTCCAGCAGCAAGAGAAATGAATATATTATTCAATGTTTAAAAATGTGTGTTAGTATAAAATGGGGTATGGTTCTCAAGTAAGATATAATAGAGTGGTTAAATGTATAGGCTTTGAGGTCAACTAGAACTTGGGTCTAACTTTCAGATTTTTCCCTGATTAACTGTCTGATTTGGAGCAAGTTTTTTGATCTATCAAAGTCCCAACTTCCAAATCTGTCAAATGGGGTAATGATAGCTCTTTTAACAGTTTATTTGTTTTATGTTTTTGTGTGTGTTTGTGTATACAGCATAATATATCTGAAGTTCTTAGAAAATGCTAATAATAAATTTTATTATTATTTCATATTTGTTATTTCTAGCTAGCAACTGTGCACTGAGAGTTTAAATTATAAGGCTTTCCTGTCTCAGGTGGGAAGCACTGAGTACTGGCAGGGAATAACTTCCTTCCATTCTCCTCCCTTTCTGATCTTGAGTTTGACCATATCAACCTCACTATCAATGAATTCGGTTTTAGACTCAAAGTAAGGAATCTCTTCCAATGGTTTATATGACCTTCATTTCAATAGACTGAACTGTCAGGGTTCTCACAGAAGGGGCATGTGACCCATTTGACTCTCCAAGGAAAAGGATATTTTTCGGTTTCTGACTTTAGTTTGGTATGGTGCCCTGGGAGCGGAGTCAGAAAATACAATAAAATCATTGCTGCTCCAAATGCATGATCCACACAGACTTAGGTTGGGGAGAAGAGACTGGCTGGGTCATCTTAAGGGACAAAAAGTTTTCCAAAGGTTGCAGACATGGACACAATGTCCTAAAAACTTTATATTATGGCAATCTTATTAAAAAATGTCCATAGGACAATTCCAAAGGTCAGGGGATGGCAGCATTCAAACCCTGGAGGGAGAGAAGAGGACAGGCAGCAAGGCTTTGGCTGCTTGTGGTATATGATGCATGTATATTTTTTAAAAAAAGATACTGAGTCAATCTCCTTGTCAAAGCTGTGGCTCAGCTGAGGTACTCCAAACTCTAGCAGATTCTGGGTCAGAATATTTGTCACAAGACCCTGGGGATAAACCTTGGCATACAGGTTGAAGTGAGAGGTCAAGTCAATGACTTGAGAGTCATAGAGTTGCAGTAATACATGCTTATGTGATATCTCTGTTTGTTTATAATTTAAGAAACATTTGTTGAACTCTATTTCAGGCATTGTGCTAGACACTACAGGAGAAACAAAAATGAACAAGTTTTTGATGAAGAGAAGTTGTTCTCAATTGGGGGTGTTTTGCCAACGTTTAGAGACATTTTTTGGTTATCACAACTTGGGGAAGGGTGGGAAAGTGGAAGGTACTACTGGCATCTAGTGGGTAGAGGCCATGGGTGCTGTTAAACATCTTACAAAACAGAGGACTGCTTTTACAACAAAGCATTAGCCAATCAAAACTGTCAATAGTGCTGAGGCTCAGAAACTGATATAAAACAAGTCATGCAAGACAGGAAAAAGGTGTCTCAGGTGGGAAGCACTGAGTACTGGCAGGGAATAAAACTCTCTAGTCTCAAGGTTTTATACTGAAATATTTTTAGGAGGTACTAAGAAGTTTCTTTGAAATCTTGATCCCAGAATCATAGCTGATAATAGAGAATCCTACTCAGATGAGGGTAGGAAAGCAGATCAGACACAGCTGCTACTTGTAAATTGCAGCCCTGTGGTGTGGCCAAGAGTAGAGATCTACTTGAAGTTTATACATTGACTGAATTAAAACTGGGAGTGTAAAACAGCTTAGAGCCTCCTTAGAATTTTTTCTTTTACCCCCACTTGCCAGGCCTTATATAAGCTCTTAAATTTCTGCAGTGTAAGCCTATATATCCTCTGAAGTGAAATCTGTAATACATTTTTTGCACCTTTTGTTTTTAACCCTAGGAAGCATTTCTAATAAAATTGATTCTTGCCCTATGGACTGTGATATCGATCTCTTAAAAGAAGACCAGGAATTACACAATAAGGTAAGATGAAGGCTGTAGAAGTTGGCTTTAAAAGGACCATGAAAACAGCAGTCTCTGATTATTAACTATGATTTTTTAAAATATATATCCAGGTAGAAAGTAATTTGGTCTTCAAAGCAGGTTTTGAAGTACGGGAACTGCTAAAGCAGCTGACGTTTGTGAAATCAGTAATGCCAATAAATTTTTATTACATCCGAATCAGACTTCTTTAAGCTGTTGAAGACTTTAGTTAAATTAATCAGTCTACATGCCTTTTTCCAGCCCTGGCAGGATGATTAGAAAATGTGCTGATTGTACTACTGTGCTTTATTTGGCATGATCATGGCTGCCATGAAGTCGGTCCAGAAACTATCTTGATAAATTTATATAAATTATGTAGCTTGTGTTTCCAAATGTTGGTTAAATTAAGTTTATTGGTATTATTGGATGTGGTTTTTAGATACCTAACCATTTCAAAAATCTTTATCTATGTAGACCAAGTGACTGAGTATTAAGTATTCAGAAAACTTAGCTTGGATAGAAAGTTGAGGTAAAAGGATTGCCCTCTACCCCTGCCCCTTCCCATACAAATGGTCTGAATCATTATCTCAATCCTCTACTATCCTGACTAAATAAATATATAGGTCACAGAGACAACTTTCATGTCCTTATCTTTAAAGTAATTTTTTTTCATCTGTAATTGTGGACCAGTATCTGATTAAAGAAATGACTGATTTTTTAATGTCCAGATGACGACTTATAGCGTTTACAATTGTGGTTGTTTTCATACTGCAGCCTGTATTAAAAAAGAAAGTTTAGCAATAAAAAATTTAGTGAACTTTGCAACAATGAAAGATAATATTTACTGAATGCTAGAAAATTACTAGGTTCCAGGAAATGTTCTCAGTCCTCTACATCAAATGACTCATCTTATTCTCACAACAAACTAATGGAATAGAAAATATTATTATCATCATTTTCCTTATTTTACAGGTGACAAAAATAAGGCATGGGAGATGGAGTAAGTTAGCCAAAATAACTTTGTTAATAAGTGTATAGCTGGACTTTGAACACAAACTGTCTATTTCTAGAATCCATATTTGTATCCGTCATGAAATTATACTTTAAAAATGTGTCACTGCTTTCTCCTCTCAGCCAGGTATATGTTTTCTACTTCTTAAGTCTTATAACCTTAATCGAAAAGCTAGAATTTGAAAATAAAGAACCATTTGCTGGAAAGAAAAAAAGATCACATTTTTTTATACTTATTATGTATTAGATACCGTTATGTATACTCTTTGGGAAAATAGAGAAAGGATATGCCCATGAGACTTCTAGGATATTATGTATCTAATATTAGCCTTTTAAATATTTTTGTAAAATTCTCATACCAATTGTTGGGCTTAAACTTCGGGATTACGAAAAAGGCTGAAGTAGGTAAGGTGAGAACACAATTACCTAGAAAACCCCCAAAGTTTTTTCTATATTTTCTGAGTTTGCACATTCAATTAAGGATTTCTCTTTTTCATTTTATTTTTAATATTATATTCCTAAAGCGGAGTCAATTGCTTGGGAGAGTAAGCTATTCCCTGGGGGTCAGGCACTTTGGGAAGGTGTCTTAAGTTTGACTTTCTTCAGGAAGCAGCTTGTGCCTGTCGGGAATATTTCTCAGTAACATGGTTGTTGTAGAAAGACAAAGCCAAAAGTTACAAGCAACTCAAGTTACAAGCGGCTGAGTACTGTGGTTAAAACACTTACTAAAACACTTACTAAATCTACATCTGAGACTTCCTATTCCAATTTAAGTGTTTTCTTTTTTATTTCTTCTTATGGTATTAGGACTTAATTTGTATCTTCAATTGATATTAAAAACTCTAACCTATACAATTCATAGGGTGGCTGTGGGAAAATAAAATTAATGTTGAACATCACATGTGAAGCATCAGTTTTCAAATAACAGATGACCAGAGAACAATTGGAATTTGTGGTCTTAAATGGCCAGAAATGCTAATTGTTCTCCAGAGGGCAGAAACAGAAGCCAGGGTGTTAGTTAATTAAGGGATCTTTTCAGGTACATCGTGAGCTACACAGCCAGTGATACCTCTGGGTACTGCTAATGGAAAGCCTGTTCTGAAAAATTATCTGGTAAACACATCAGACATGAATTAAAGAAAGAAGAAATAATGTTCTTGCTGAATAGTCTCAGGATTTAGACTGGATTTAATTTAGAGCAATGCTTTTTTTTTTTTTTTAGATCATAATAATAGCACTGATGGAATCGAACATGATGTCATATTTATTTGCTTTGATACTTCAGATGCACCTGGTGTTTGTTGTTGTTATCTGTGACTTGCTATTCTGTGATCTTATTAACACAAGCCTCTCAGCAGAGTACCTTCACCCCAAACCTTCCTCTTCTGCCGTCTTAAAAAATGGTGCACATCACTTGGGCAGGCATTAAAGCGTCCGTACTGCTTACTTCTGATCTTCCCAGGGTAGTTCAAAAGCATTTGTAATCCTCAGGATTCAGCCCTTTATTCACTATTTCCTCTTTCTAAGGCTCTCTCTTTTGATGAAACAATCCCCTTGCTCTTCATCTGGCCAGATGGGCAGATGAACAATGCTCCTCAGAGCCCCGCACAAAGATCCTGTAAGGACTTTGGAGGGGAAAATGCTGCTGCTAAGTGGAGCTTAATTGTGCTAGCACCATAATGCTTTTCCACTGCACTGTCATTGGCCTGTGAACTGCAAACTCTCTCTCTCCACGCAAAGGCTTGCCCTCTCACCGGTCCCATCATTATCACCCTTCTCCATTAACCAATTGTTCTATGGAAGGAATTAGGGCTAAGGGGCAAAAAAAATTCTGAACAACAAGATAGGGACCCTAGGAGTTGCTTCCTACCATGTAACACAATGAAACAGCCTTATCATGTCATGAGGTAGACAACTTTGAGACTAAATATATATTGTCTTCCTATAATATTTCCTACTTAGCAACTTCATAGAAATGTTGTAATAAATGTACAAGGACAAATGTTAAATATCTCATTGATTAATGTTGATTAACTAAATAGTGCATTGTGGCAGATGCTACTTATATACTTAATATTCTATATCATTATAAGTGCTATCCTTCCCACTTCTAGAAAATTGTTATAGCTGTTATCTCAGTTTATCTCCATAAAAATTCTATTCTGTGCAGGACAAATATTATCTTCATTTTTTCAGGTTAAAAAAACTTAAATTTATGAACTTTAAATAATCTAAGTTTTAAAAATACTGAGAAGGCTTAGCCGAATGTCTTCTAACCATCCCTTATTGGCTCCTTTCACTATAACACTCTACATTTTAGTTTTTCAAAATTCTTTAAAACACTTCTTGCTCTCGTTTTATGTTGTGTTTGAAAGAGTGCTAATTCATTGTTTCCTAACCAATTTAGTACTTGAATGGCAACCCTCATAAGCCAAATTTTTAGTTCATCAACTTGAAAATCATAATCTGAATTTTATCAGTTTACATTTAAATATTTCCTGTTGATTTCCGCAATGAGTTGGAGTATGAGTAACCATGCATGTAACATAAAATGTGACATTCCAGAACAAATTTGTACCACCGATTTCTTTTTTAAAGTATAGACATTCATCTTTCTAGAGACATTGCTATTGGAAGAATCTTTTTTTTTTTTTTTAAATGATGATTTTGTTTGGGTTCAAGGTATGAACAGGAATTAGAGTTGTAATGGGCCAGGTAATCTATTTTCTGTCTTTTAAATGTTGATGATATCCTAGTTAAAACATTATTTCTCAAGTATAGATTCAAGATATAAATTTGTGGTTGACAGATTGTTTTGATTCCTCCATGTGAGCAGACTCATACACCCTGGTACTTACTTGAGAATTTCCCTGCACATATTTACCTCCGTTTGGATTTAAAACTCATATTTCTGTGTATGTTTGTTCCTCTTTGGGCTCATTTCTATTTTCCATGATCTTATGTATTCCAAAACCATCTATATGAAGGAATTTTTAACACATTTTACTTAGATGTTCTTTAAAGGAAATCCAAAGATTCAGAAAATTTTTCTCTTTTTAGAATTCACAGGTGTGTTCTTTGTAATTTAGCAACCGGAGATAAAATTCATTGTTGTTATTGTAATGTAAGTACTTAACAAAATAACCTCTAATAACTATTTCTTGAGTGTCTACTATGTGTTTGTTACCATGTTAGGTGCTGTGAAAGAGAAAGAAATGTACTACATCCCATTTCCACCATAAATTTAGTTGAATAATCGAGGTAGATATTCACAGGTTAACCAAACACAAAGCAATTTAATGCAATCTATCATGGAAAATCTATACTTTAACAAACCAGGCTCTTGGGTCAACAAAACAAATGTATGGTGTAATTTTGGTGGCAATTTCTATTTATTATCAAGTGAGGCTAAATAAAGTATCTAAGAAACTCATGAAGAAATGTCATCAAATTTAAAATTCAAATAATTATGAAAACATATTTTAAGCAGTCTAGTAAGTTATGCAAATCAAATATATTTAGTTGGGACAATTCAAAGCTCTCATTTGTAAAGGAATTTTGGCACTCTCTAATTTACTCAGGAATAGAGTAATTAAAAATACCAACGTTAAATACTGTGATTAAACATATGGATTGTTTTACCGACTATATAGATGTCTAACCAATGTACTGTATACTTGAAAGTAATTAAATAAATCAATTAAAAAAACACCTTTATTGGTACAGGAGCTATAGAGGCTGAGAAAGATAAAAAGGACCATAACAAAAGGTGCCTTAAATTGATGGTTGTCATAACTGGATTTTGTTTTTAAGGTTATCAAAACAATTTTATAATAAAGAAATGAGTTGAGTTCACTAGAGGTTTGATGACACACTTACTTCCCCTGAGTTTCACTCTAAGGTTTTCCTGTGAATCCAAAGCAACATTTTGCAATTTCAAAATATTTCAGCTACAGAGTTGAGATGAAAAAAACTTATATAAACTGATATCAAGGAATTCCAGGCAACTATCCTCTTATAAATGATACCTAAAAACATTTGAGAAGAATATAAAGAAAAGGATAGGAGAGTTTTAACACAACTGCCTTATAAATACAAATCATGCCTAATTTTCTTCTTCTGTAGGCTAGTGTTCTTTGAGTGACTTTTTGCAGCAGCATTTTGTAATAAAATTTTACAGGAGACCTTAATATATAAACAGTTAAAAACTGAACTTTTTTAGTGGAAGAGAGAAGAGCTTAGTTAGGTTAGCTCCTCTCTCTTTCCATTTCTCACCATAATAGGACTCCTAAGAATCCCTAGTCGAACTATAGGGCTCAGTTTCTCCAATGGGACAATGTATTTGCTGGACTCATCATCATGGACCACATAATTCTCTCAAGTTCTAGTAAATTACCTCTAAAGACATTGTGTGGTCCTGAGTTTAAATTTATGTTGTTGGGAGTCACAGGTTGTGGAACTCAGGAACTTTGGCGACAATGTTAGAATAAAGTGCCCGGCTGAAGCAGAGAGCAGAGATGAACAAAGAGTCCTGGTGGCCTTAGATTCTTTGGCTCCCATGTTTCTGAAATCCAGCTGCCTTTCTACCTTCTCCATAAGTTGGTAGTTCAAACCTTACTTCAAGTTTCTTTTTGCTGAAAGCAAGTTCAAGCTGAAATTCCTTTATTTGCAACCAATAGTCCTGACTTAATACAAATACCATGACCATGTTTCTTAAAAAAAAAAAAAACAACTCTAACAACATTTATAAAAGCTATTTCATATGAGATAATAAAAACGTGAACATGACACAATCTGCAATTAAAGATGAGAATTTAATGAGAGAATCTGGAATATAAAGTAATAATTTCAATGCAAAAACCATGTCTAACTATGTTTCTGTAGGATCAATGATTCTTTGTTATTCTGGGGAAAGTGTCACTGAAACTAGGTAAACTTCTTATCTGCTATCTGCTGAAACACTTTATTTTTTCCATTTCTTAAATTTCACTGATAGGGAGAAAGCCTGAATGATTGTTCTGTGAAGGAAAAATCAACTGCTTGGAGAACTGGAGAAACTGAAGATTATTCACAGGATATATCTTACTTGGAGGAACTGGAAAAACACAGATTTTCAGTTTGGTAAGTAACTATATCTTGTCTTTCTATTTTAAAATTGACATTTATTATATTCAAGAAGTCTTTACTCACTCTATTCTTTGACTATTCATTTATTCAACAAATATTGATTGTATGCCTATTACAGGCTATACAATATGTGTTTTGACTTGAAGAAGTTCACAGTCCAATGAAGTAAATGAATGTTTAAAAATATTAATGTGATGTAATAACACTATTTTTATAAATGCACACATTGCCACATATACACATAGAGAAAATGTTGGCCAAGTTTGCTTGAGAATGAGAAAGAATTGTCAGAAAGAGTTTGAGCCAAATCTTGGGGAGAAGACCTCAGTGGAGAAATGGTAAAAATTTGGTGTGGGCAGTGTCCAGAGATGGAATTACAAGGATGGCTGTGGTTAACAAATTCTACAAACCTTAGTTCAATTGAGATTTAAGCAGATCATAGTTACTGCTCTCTCTACCTGGTGATGTATGTACAGATATAACTGTCTATGCAAGCATACATATAACAAATATGAAAAAATATGTAAAAGAGCAAACAGTGGAGTTTCTCAGAAGTAATGATAACAGAATCTTGCAATTTTGGGGTTCATCAAAGGTGGGAGAAGGAATAAGAGTAAGTGCCATGTGGAGTAACCTAGAAAAGGAGAAGAGACAGAGTAGCTAGTCAAAGTCATCTGTTTGAAACCACTGCTTCCCTACCCACCTCAAGATTCATACCCTAAATGGTTATTTCACTGGATGCTTATCTGCCTTACGACTTGGTTCTCAAAGAATTTTCTCTTATTTTTGCATCCTAAAACCATTGGGAAGATATGATATCAACTCAAGTTTTCTTTATTCAGTAACATTTTTCTGCAAGTCCTACTGGTTTTTGCTTAAATTTAAAAGCCTAAATATTTTCACCAATGCTTTTCTGTAGCAGCTGAAGTGTGGTCTCCAGGCTAAACACTGAGTTCTCTAGATCAAGAGATACAAGTCTGTTCTTAAGGAACATCGGGCAGGAAGAGGAGCCAAAGAGCCTAGAAGACATGAAATATACATTCCTCTTCTAGAAAGGAAAAAATATACAGTAAATGCAATTTTAAAGTAAAAAAAAAAAAAAAATGGCAAGCTCCCTGGATAAGTACACACTAAATTTCATTCAGTAAAATAACTACCCGAGTAGATACCAGGTACCGACTATGGTGTGCCAATGAGAAAGATGAAGCTTCTGTTCAGTCATGTGTTAAGTTCTTGATCCCTGTTCGAAGTTCTCCTGGACTGGAGAAGCACTCAATTAAGCTCTCAGGCTCCCAGATTCTCCATTTGTCCCTATTACCTCGTAGGTTTTCTCTGATGACTCACCTCTCTGTTGGCCTCCCTACCTCTGTTGAGGTGATCTTTCAGAGTCCAGCGTATGTAATTTCACAGTGCCATTATTATTTTACAGACAGAATCAAAAAGTTTAAGAGTTTCTCAGAGCTTCCGTTTCTGATAGATCCTTTAAACTGCAACTCTGAAGCATTATTCTTTTCGTAAGCTTTTCCTCATGCTCTAAGTCAAGTCCGGGGATTGGCAGGTACAGCTCCCAGACAAAATTTCGTTCCTCTTTTGTCTTAGTAAAAACAGTTTAAATGGAACTCAGACACACTCACTTGGTTACATATTGTCTTGGCTGTTTTCCTCCACAATGGCAGAACTAAGTAGTTAAAGCAAAAACAAAAAAACAAAAAAAAACAAAAACAAAACACAGCCTACAAAGTCTAGAATATTTACTGTCTAGCTCTTCACCAAGTAAGTATGCTCACCCTTGCTCTATACAGATTTAAGATGCTTCTCTGTTTTTCTCTCATGACACACATTATCTTAAAGATGTTCACATGCTTGTCTCTCACTGAGCCAGGTTTCTCACATGTTTTGGTTTTTTATTGTTGCACGATGAATCACTGAAGGCTTAGTGGCTCGAAACAACTTTCTCATTTGCTCACAATTGTATGGGTTGGAAATTCAGGCAGGACACATCATGGAAAACTTGTCTCTGCTCCACCACGTTTGAGGCTTCTGCTGAGACCGCTCACATAACTGGGTCTATCTGGGTTGCCTTGCTTGGGACTGTAGATCTGGGGCCTTGGTTTTTGCTCTCAATTGAGATCTTCACTTTTCCATGTGTGCCTCTCTCCAGTGATGCTTGGGCTTCCTCACAGCATGGTGCCTGGGTTCCAAGTAGCATCCTTCCAAGCAGAGAAGGTGGAAGATGCAGGTATCTCAAGGCCAAGCCTTCAAAGTTATACAGTGACTTATTCCATATTTTGTTGGTCAAAATAAGTCACAGGGCCAGAGAGAGGAAGAATAGTCTCCACCTCTTGATGCCAGAGTAGAAATGTGACATTGCCAAAGAGCATGTTGGGATAAGATATATTGTCTGGCCATCTTTAGAAACAACCTACTGTGCTTTTCTTCATTCGTTTTTAGCATAGGGTTCCACAAATATTTGTCAAACAAAACAAACAAGCTAAAAGATATGAAAGACTGTAGGCTTCGTAGATAAACTCAAGTATGAATTCTGGTTTTGCCAGTAATCTATAACCTTGAATAATTTGCTTAAACTCTCTGAGGCTGTTTTGGCCTGTATCAAACTGGAATAATAATATCTGTATCATGAAAACTGAGAGATAATGCATATAAGATAGCTTGTACAGCAATTGGTAGATGTACATTTTTAATGAAGGCAACCAATAATAATTCACATCAACAATAATACATTTTGAGGTAAATGTCTTTTCCAAAGGTTAAAATAGATAGCACAGTTCACCCTAGAATGATTTCTCACTTTTTGTTCTTCAAACACACCAAGCTCTATCACATCAGGGCTTTCATATGTGATGCCTCCTTTATCTGGAATGTTCTCTCAGTTCTTAGTATTATGTTTGGCTGCACATACTGTTGGTCTCAGTATCATTTTCATCTCCCCAAAGAGTCTTTTCCTAACCATCCTACATAAAGTAGTACCCACTTCTGGTTATTTACTTTCTCATCACCTTGCTTGTTTGTTTTAAAACACTTATCACAACTTAAATTGCTTTCATATTTATTTCATTTATTTGCTTATTTCTGTGTTCTCTCACTAAACAAAAGCTATAGGCAGGCAGGAACCCATCTTGTCTGCTCCCTCCTGAGTGTGCGAGCCCTAACTACAGAATCCTGATTCTGATTTATAATAGGCAATCAGTAAATATTTATTGAATGATTGAATAAAAGGACAAATGAGTGATCAGTCAGCTTCTCTCTCTCTCTCTCTCTGCCCAACCCCCTTGACTGTCATACATATTTATTTACTTCCACTCTCTTACTTCTCTTGAGATTGCTACCATTTAAAAAAAGTAATATAGGATAATTAACCACTATAAACATTTCTTTTTAAACCAGATTTGAGGATATGGGGGCTGCTGAGACCTCTATAAACTTGTGTTTTAAATGCTCTGACATACAATCTGAACAATTTCCTTGATGTTTTATTAGAGCTGGTAAATCATTTATTGGAGCAGCCTTTACCTAAATCCTCCTCAAATTCCCATAAAATGCATTTAACACAGAATACTGTACTACCCAGCTTCAAAGATTTATATGAGTGTGGGAAGTATGTGCTCCAGTGCAGCAAACTTAAATGTATGCATTTTCTTTCTCTCTTATTTGTTCTATCTTCCCTCACCCCCTACCCATCCATATCTCATTTGAACATGTTGATTTTGGAAAATTTGGTAGATTGTTAAACTTCAGTAAGTCACAGATTTCAATTTAAAGAAAAATGCATAGTCTAATGTAAGTTTATCTCATTTGCAGCTGCCAATTATCTTTTAAAAAGCTCCCAAAATATAATTTTTAGACTGTTACATTTTCTCAACAAGAAAGATACCCTACTGAATTGCCTGTGAGTGTGTAAAAGAGAACACTATTCCAGAATATCTCTCTCTCAGGGGCCTGCTGCCAGCAGTGTCATGTGATCAGAGACAAGAGTCCTCTTGGCTGTTCCTGGTAGAGTTTGCATCGCGGCCATCTTTTCTGAGCCACAGGATGTTTATATTTTTCCTTTGAAATATATGATAGTGTAATAGGATGACTATCTTTTACTTATATTTTAGATAACATGAGCTCTCCAAGATATGCTTCGATACTTTTGTGGTAGATGCTTTATTTTCATTACCACTCTTTTGGGTGCACAGTGTTTAGCTCTGTCTATTATAAGTTCCCGTTATACCCTGAACATCTTCTTTGTGCCACTCAGCACATGGTGATTAGGTGTTTGATAGTACCCCTTCTCCATTAGACTGTACATTTAATAAATTTAATAGGAGTAGAGATTAAGTCAGTCTTTCTGGCCTATCTATATGATTGATAAATTGCTAACACTTAATAAATATTTATTAAGTGTTAAATGAAAAATGAGGGTAAAATAAAAATATTGACATTTCCAGAAGAAAGAGCTGGAGAAAAAAAATCAATGACATAAAATTTTACAATAGGTGTCCTGGGCCTATGGTGGCTATTGTTTCTTCCTATTGAAGTTGTTTCCTCACAAAGAATTCTTTCTTCACACACCCACTTTTCTGATAAAAGACTCCCCCACCCACACATACATATGTATGTATCTATATACCCCCAAGGGTTTGGACTGTTATATGTATTATGTTTTTATGACCACTATGATTGGTTCAGGGCTGGACACTTGATCTGAACCAGGCTGCCCAAGCCCTTTTCTAGGATTTTACATTTTGTTACTTGGCAATAGAAATTCTTTCCCCTCTCTACGGTCTTGAGCTGAAATGATTTAAGGTTAATACTCCCTGTGGCGATGGCCACCCTTTTACCAGCCCTACTCCCTCTAACTCCTCCTGTTAATATTTGTCATTTATAGCCTATCTATTTGAAACAAATAGATATAGGAGTCTCATTGCTGCTTTTTAGGTGACACATGTATTCCATTCCATACAAAGGAAAACTATTAAAAGGTGCATCAGGGAGACTACCTGAAATTCACATTAATGATGAATCTATATTGGTAAAATTATATGCATACATGAGAACATGTATTTCACTTCAAAACAGACGTTATCCACTGGGAAATTTTAATTTTATTTATTTTTCTATGAAGGAAAAGACTTCAGTGAGAAAGTTTACAATGTCCATTTAGTTAATTACATAAATAACCACTCATTTGCCTGGGTAAACAGAGCTATAAAATCTCATTGTCTGTGGAATGAATTGGGTTCCCTGCTTCCTAATGCAGTACCTTAATCTTTGCACAGTGATTTCTCCAAAGAAGTAAGCTAGATTATGTGTTAAATTCCTCTGGAAGTAATGCTAATGACTGCTTAAAGACAGTAGATATCACTCCAGTGGTTTAAAGAAGTTAACATAGTTTTCAGAGGTATCTAACTCCCAATTGGGGAGAAGGTTCAGTAACAAGACGATCTTCAAATGTTTCCACTACTATTCAAATACAACTGGGTGGGTAAGCGGTTAGGGACCAGAGAATCACATACTTTGGGAGCTGGAAGGGATCTTGGGGGTTATTTAGTTCAGCCCTGTCAGTTTATACAAGTGTAAAACTGAGACCTATAGAAGTTAAGTGACTTGCTTGAGGTCATATAGCTAATAAGTAATGGAAATGGGTCAAGAACCCACTTTCTTTTCATCTGAATCCAGTCCCAATTATAAAAAGTAAATTCTTCCTAGAACTCAGCTAGTTGCGTTATAGTCTGCTGTTTCTATCAATTGCAAGCTGCTTCGATATTTAGCAATACATTGATGAGGAAGTGCTGATTCTTGGGAAAATGCACATAGTGGATTAATATGCTTCCTCCTGCCATGGGGGTGGGGAGTGCGCAGCTGCGAAGATGTTTGCAAAATGCACATGTTGCTGGCCACACAGAGTGAGATCTTTGTGTGTTCTCAGCCAGTAATTTATGAGGCTGACCTGAATTTGTTGCTTAGGGAAGGTATGAGTTAACTATAAACATCACAACAGGAAAGTTATTCTTTAATAAAATGATACACTTTTCTTTTTATAACACACATGTGATTTGACATTGAAATAAAATGCAGATGCTACTTTGATTGGCGTATTCCCTATTGTGCTTTTCCAAAACACCTTCACATATGGTCTGCCTCATTCCTGAGAAATGACTTGTTGTTTATGTCATACAAACAGAACAGATTGATTTTACAGTGAGTAAGGAGGATGATGAATTGTACGTTGGAGAGAAATCCTTGTCTCGGTAATCTAAACACTTGAAAATAAATGTTGCCTTTTAGAATACGTTCTCATGATACACCCAAGACGCCTTCATTTCATCCCCTCTTTCTAGGGGTTAAATAGATATACACATGCAATCTCAGAAAATAAGAAAGGTAGTTACGATAACCTCAAGATATAATTTTTCTTTTCACCATTTAAACGGCTCCTGTGACCTAACAGGTTGAAAAAATGACGGAATTGTCCCAAAGAACCAACCCTGAATATCTAGTACTTCAATATTGTATCTGTACTATGACCAGAAGTCTCATCTTGATAAGAGAGTAGTACTATTTCTTTATTTCTCAAGTGAATTTTAAATGTAAAAATCTTATGCTCAGAAGCTTTCTTACAGGTCTTCAACTTTTATCTCTTCCGAATTATTCTGCACAATACAGAGAAAATAATGTTCTGTTCTCACTCCTCTGACAATAGGCTAACCACATCCATTTTTGCAGAATTTTACAGTTTGTAAATCTCTTAATCTTGTTCCCATTCCTTTCTTTTTCATTTGGTGCTCACAGCTGCTTGGTGATATGATAGTATTAACCCATTTTACAGATTATATGATGAAAATCCAGAGAGATTAGATTTTTTTTTTTACCAACACTTAACTGGTTTGTCTGTATCCCTATCCAGTTCTCTTTCCACTATAGCACATCACCTCCCTCTCTAGCCTGACATGAACATGTAGACTGCAGTTTTCGCATTTTGTGGCTTTTAAAAATGTAACATTTTAAAGTAGATTTTTATTGAATGTCTCACAGAGTTGGATGGATGTGAGATAAAGATAAAATGCCATGGAGGAGGAAAACTAAGTCAGCTCTAGAATGACCCATCAGGGCAAAACCTCTATGGAGGAATATTTCTGACAATCGTTTATCAATGATCCACATACAAGTAGGTATTTAAGGACCGATGTCTTTATCTTATTAGGTATGGTTAAAGCATGACAATCTATTCCTCCTGAGAAAGAATAAATCTTGGTGACTAAGAATACAGGCTCTGGGCCACAATACCTAAACTTAAACAAGTTAACTTCATGAGTTACTAGTTGAGTAAACTTAGACAGGTTTCTCAAACTCTTTGTACTTCAGTTTCTGTAAAAATAGTTATCTGTAAAATGGAGCTAATAATACTTGCCTTATTTTAGTGAGTTCAAATATGTATGTTAAAAAAAAAAGTATCAGTGTAAATGCTCATAGCATATATAGCATATAGTAAATGCTCAGTAAATGGTAGCTTTTATTACTAACTGAGGCTCCTTTCTCTCTATTACCTCCACAACTATCTGCTTTTCAGCTTTATTTTACCTCGTATAATAACAATCTGTTTGTTTTAGGGGACACAATGAAAGTATTTACTGTTAACTCAAAGACCTGCAGTGAGAAAATAGAATAAATGTTAAATAGTAGAAAAGAGATAATAGATGAATAAACACAGTGTGTTACTTTTCTGTTGCTGCCAAAAAAAAAATTACACTATTTTAGAAGCATAAAGTAACATATCTTATTAATCTCACGGTTTCCATGGGTCAGGAGTCTGAGCACAGCTTAGTAGATTCTCTGCCCAAGATCTTACAAAGCTGTCCTCAAGGTGTTGGCTGGGCTATGTTTTCATCTGGAGACTTAACTAGGGGAGAAATTCCCTTCAAGTTCATTCAAGTTGTTAGCAGAATTTATTTCTTTGTGGCTATATGATGGAGGGCCCCTGCTTTTCGTTGGCTATTGCCAGGAGGCCACCTCCACCCATTTCCTAGAGGTTGCCTGTAGTTCCATGCAATGAGAGCTTTTACCTGATTAAGTCAGACCTGCCTGGATAATCTCTAATTTGATGAACTCGGAATCAACTGATTTGAGAACTAATTACTTCTGCGAAATCCCTTCATTTTTGCCATTTTCTGTGTACTAGAAGTAAGTCATCAGTTCCATCTACGCTCCTGGAGGAGATCATACAAAGTACGAACACCAAGAGACAGGAATTGTGAGGGCTGGCTCATGTGGTCTTCATCTGCCTGTGCATATAGGAAGATGATTGAACAGGCTGCTATTTGCAGTAGTACTAGGTAATTGGCTCTCCACCAGCAATAAAATGAATTTCTGCCTATGGAAGGTTTCAATCCCGTCTTTTTTTTAGTTGACATTTGCATCTGCTTCTTTCCTAAGTGCGGGCCCGAGGCTGATGTGACCTGTCTATGGTTAATCTCCCATAGCCCACTATGCTTTGTATGTTCCCTCTTTCCTCTCATAGGACTTTTCAGTTTTACTCTACTGTCTTTATTACTTGATATGTGACTATTAAGTGTACTTTTCTTCTTTAGTCTTTCTCCTGCCTCTACCTATTATGTCCTACACAAGTTGATTTGGGTTACATTTTTATGAATAGTATTTTCCTCTCTGGGTTTTAAATTTCATGTCTACTTTTTATCGTGCTTGGTGCTTAAAGGTTATTTTCTAACAGTTTCTCCCTGGTAATTTTTTTAAATATAAGAAGCTATAAAAACTCTGATAAATGGTCCCATTTCCTGGACCCCACAGTCCACTAGATTCCCAGGCTGAAAATAAACATCACATAATCTTTTTCCTCATCTATGTCTACATAAGTAAAATGACAATGCAGAATTTACTTACCATTGACATATACAGGGCTAATTTAAGACTGTCACCCTTCTGATTTCCCTTATAATAAAAGCAGAGTTATATGTTGTGGTGGGCACTGTTGGCTGCACCACACAGTCCTTCCTCTTTCCTGTCTTTCTGTCTTTCTACCTGGTGATGCTATGTCCAATGACTGAAAATGGTAGACGCTTTCCTATTCTATCATGCATTATGGGTGGTCATGGACCCAGTTCTGGCCGATAAGATGTAGGAAGATACCAGCTTGGATTTCTTTCCTTTTAAAAGGGAAACAAGCTATAAGGAAATATATATATTTTTGCCACTCTCTCATTCCTTTCCACTGTGATCATCGCTGCAAAGATGTGATAGTAAAAGCTTCTGAAGACGTTTTATAGCATGAAAGGAAAAAAATAGGAGAGAAACCAATCCAGCATCCTGTTATGTTAAGCCTTTGCTTATGACCTCTTTCTACCTGACCCAAGGTTTCTTTTAAATGCACTTTTTGTTCAATACTCTTGGATGACCATTCTGTTGCTTGTAGCTGAAAGCAATCTTACGGAGACAATGAAACTCTACAAATGTAGTCCTGACTAGTTGAGGGGCCAGTATTGTTTCTTTCATTTAGTATTTATCATGTTGACATGGTACCCTAGATTCTGTACACATAGTATCAGAATATTTTTTATTGTCTGGGATTCATCAAAGCGTAGTATATAACTAGTTGCTTTTTAGTTTAGAACAATTTGGAAAATGGGCACAGTATGGTGCAAGAGATTCTTCTCCATGGATACCACTCCGATTCAGTTGGGGAGGTGGAGAATGAGGTGAGTAGAATTAATTTAGCCAACTGTCTGGAAACCTAACATGACATCAGTGATAAGATTTAAATATCCAGGAGCTTCAGATTATGAGTCAGTCCAAATTCAAGCTGCATGATTTAAATGACGAAAGGGCAAAACTGAGCATGAAGCAATGTAGGGATTTATTTCATGCAAAAAACTCAAATGACCAGTAAAATAGATAATGTTCTGTTGTAATAGTTTGCGAACAGCATCAAGAAAACAATTGAGTGAGTGTATTTGAGCTTCAGGCATTGTAAATTCTTTCACTCTCATATACTTTATGCCTTCTTTAATAAACTGGAGAGTCTTGGGCCAGCTTCATCGGTGACGGTAGGTGGTCATTCATTTCACAATCCACTAATTTTCATGATTATTCAGTATTTTATGTTACCTAAACTGCTTCGAATTTTGTCTTACTCAATTGTAATATGGCAATAGCTTATATGATTTCAGAATCATTAATTCAATTGGTGTTCTCAGCATAGGGGAGTTACACTTATCTCTTCAAATACAAACAAAAACTTAAAAGCCTGAAATATGCTGAGGGTATATACATTTTTTTTGAAATATATATCAGTGTGATCTGTTAACCTAATGTGTCTTGTTAAAAAGATGCAGAGTGCATAGGAAATTCTTAGGAAGAAAAACAATTGACATCAATTATAGTCTAATTCTGCCATAAAGATACGAATATATGTTTATCTTAAATTTATTTCTAGCCTAACAACTGAATCCTTATATTACATGGAACAAATAATAGTAATATGACTATTTAATATTTAAGATTTTTTAAAAAATATTTTCTTCATATGACATTTTATAGAGATTTTGCCGAAATATACTGCAAGGACTCCTAGCACTATGCTCCATCTCTCCATCTGAACTTTCTGCCATACCCCTCCATGCCTAAATTTTGATGCTTGTTGACAACTTCCTTCAGAGTTGTCATAAAAAGCTGTGCTAATACTTTCAAGAATAAGCCACTTACTATATTTCAAGGCCACCCAATTTATTCTGAACTTTTTGACAGTTTGAAAGTTTTTTCTAATATTGAATTGAAATCCATGTTTTTAGAAAAATATTATTAGTGCCAGTTTGATTTATTAAAATCACATGTAAAAAAATCTTCTTAGTTTTCAATTTATCTACTTCCTTCCTCCTTTCTTCCTTTTCCTCCTTCCTTCCTTCCTTCCTTCCTTCCTTCCTTCCTTCCTTCCTTCCTTCCTTCCTTCTTTCCTTCCTTCCTTCCTTCCATCTTTCTTCTATCTTTCTTTCTACCATCTATCTATCTATCATCTATCATCTTTCTATCATCTATTTATCATCTTTGTATTGTCTATCTATCTATCTATCTATCTATCTATCTATCTATCTATCTAATCTATCTATCATCTATCAATCTATCATCTATCTATCTATCATCTATCTATCTATTATCTTTTCATATGTCTATCTTAGGATTTAAACATTTGTTAAATATCATTTAGATCAATTAGTTATCAGATTATTACATCTCAGTTTCAACATGCCTCTCAATCTTCTTATCCAATCACATCTTATAGTGATAAGGAATTTATCACTAAGTAAACAGAGTTCTAAGTAGGTGCTCAAGAACTCAAGGATGTAGTTTCCACCTCATAGGACTCCAAAGAACAGAATATATTCTTTTCATTTGTGGACTAAAAAATATCATGATATAGTCTGTTTATAGGTTTGGTAGACATCTAGTTCTCTTCTTCCAGGCATACAAAAGACTGCGTTCTTCAGTCTCCTTTTCAGTTGGGCAAATTAATTTGAATTCTTTTAGTCAACTGGTTAGGAGCAGAAGGTGTGTATATCCTTCTTGTTTAAAGCATTTAATTGTTAGTGTGAGACCTACTCTCTCCTTTCCACTGTGTGGTGGCTATGGGGAGTCCCTGTGTAGAGATGACATTATGAACAGATTAAGGTGGCTTGTATCACAGAGTTCTCATATGGAGGAGAACCACCTGGAACAACTGTCCTGTAGCAAGATTTGCATGAATAAAAGGTAAACTTATTGTTGTGTTAAGTAATTGAGATATGGACTACCATATAGTAGACTAGCATAACTTAGTCTACTATAATATTCTCGAGGCTACCATAGTATAACCTAATAGGATGATCAATCCTAAAGGTCTGCATCCCCTAGAAATTTCTAATTTTCTTGAGAAACTGTTTGGAAATCGATTCCGAAGGGATAGAAGTATGGGAGTTTGAGTCTCTTAGTTAGTGATGAGTGAGCCTATTCTAACTGCCATGTCTGTGCCTAATACATGGTCTTATTTAACCTTCAAAACATCAAGATGAAGTTGTTAATATGCTATCTACATTATAAATATTAAAGCAATATAATTTGCTGTGGAAGCATTTTTTAATTGAGAAAATCCCAAAAGCTTTGGAATATATTATTCAAGAATGTGTGTTGCAGTAAGAGAGAAATAATGACTATATATGATAGTCACATTCTTATATTAATCAACTATTAACTTCTCTATTTTTCCATCTAATGTATAACTCCAAAACCATCTTCCTGTATATATTTTGGAAAAACAGCTGTCATTTCACTTCTGTTCCTGAGTTGCTATCTATGGCAATACTTTTCCAAGACAATCATGCTACTATCAGAGCTTTCCAGCTAGCTCCCTTTGGATCCCATTCACTCTGCTGCTGCCAGTCACCACGTGGCTGTTTGAGATCACTGTATTGCTGGGTTGAGCTACTTCTTTACTGGCCTTATTAAATGAGTGATCTGGTTCAGGCCACTCCCCTCTTCTCTTTACTGACCTTTTATAAATTCCCCATAATACAATCACAGAGGCTTACAAATATAATTAATTTACTAAAAAGTTGCAATAGCTGAAGAGAATATAATATAGAAGAATCAATTAAAAGTTTGATGCTAAATATAACTGTTCTCGAAGTTCAAGAAAAAAAAAAAACAACCTTTAAATTAAACCATCTACAGGAAATTCCTATGTAGATATTCCTCACTTCCTAATTGTCACTTTGGTTATAAGGTCTGCCCTTTTTTCTTTCTGAGAAAGTCTCCATCATCAACCTTCACATTCTACATTTTGCTCCCCTTTATGAAAACCCCACCCTCTGCATACAGAGTTTTCCTTGTAATCAGTCTCCTCTCCCCACCTGGCAAAACCATAGGCCTCCATAAACCTCAGGAGGAAGTTTCCCAAAGACTGCACTGGTAGGTGTGAATGAGACAAAAGTCCAGTATGGGCTTGACCCTTACAAGTGCAGTTTCTCTCTTTGGCCTCTGTCAGCTTGAGGTACCACTTAGTCTCCTGTTTTTGTTCCAACCCTCCCACCCCCGCCGCCCTGATATTCAGTGAGTAACTGTGGTATCCAACATACACAAAACACATATGCATTCATCTCAAAGACAACGCAAATTTTTAGAAACAATCCCATCTATGTTCGCATGAAGAAAAAGAAACATTTTTTCTAACTACAATATAATTCTCACTAATTCCCTTCCCTCAAGGACGCTAGTAATTTGCAGTACTGGGCATGACAATTGTGGTTGCCAGAAGCAACTCTTCTTCTTCTTTTCAATTTAAGTCCCGGATCTCCCAGTGCTCGAGAAATGTGGACCATTAGAGGGCCAGCTACTTGCTGATGCCACTTTTTAGTTATATCATCTCAAATTATCGCTTTTGTTTACCTGATGCTCAGAACCATTCCTAGGTAGGACATCTTTCTTGCTTCCCTATATAGACTGTGAGCTGGAATTTTGAGCAAGAGATGTTGGTCTTCAAAGCTCCTTATGAATCTAGCATTAGTTTAAAACAGTTATTGGCAAACTTCTGTTGTGTAGATGGAAACTGATATGTATGTTCTTTATATTTTTCTATTATTTGATGATAGTTCATAAAATTATATAAATTCATCAATGTGCATGAATTTTGAGTAAATATTAAATTTTCTGTTTGACCATAACAAGAGAACATCCTGCCATCAATCCATTCCCTAAATAAAAGTAACGTTTTTGTCCTCTTCCTCCTGACTCCCATACTTGTCATCAAATTTTCATTCTCTTTTTCACACTGTTTTGAATTTGAGATAGCAACTTCTCTGCCACCTCTAAACTCATATCAGTTAAGTTTCTAAGCACTCTTTATTCTTTCTGTGTAATACCTTAGCAAACATCCCCTTTTTCATTTTCATTTTCTTGTGTGTGTGTGTGTGTGTGTGTGTGTGTGTGTGTGTGTGGTGTGGCTAAATTACTGTGATGTTTTCTTTCTTCTAATCTCCTGATTTCCAGAAGCTCTATCTGATCCTGAATCTTAGCCACTAACCAAAAAGATGAATTTCTTAAAACACAAATTTTTTTCATGCCTTCCCCTTGATGTCAGTAATAAATAACACTTATTCAGTATTCCCTCTATATGACACTATTCTAACTGTTTTGCACGTATCATTTCTCAATCCTCCAATAACCCTATGATATAGGTAATATTATTATCCCCATTTTAAAGATGAGGAAACTGAGGCAAAGGTAGATTAGTGGATATTGTCACAGATCTGGTAAGTGCCTGAGCTGTGATTCATACCCATGCAGTTCGAACTCCAAACCTGAATCACCATGCAGTGCTGTCTCCAGTTGCAAATGAAAATAAAATAAATGACTGCTGATACTGTGTTAGGACTATCTAGTGGGCATCACCTCCAAATGTCAGATAGGTACAGTTCTTAGACATGGCCAATGAGTCATGTGGCATAAACCTACCTAGGAGAAAAGCCATCTGCAGCGAGACATTTAGAACTGTGGGCTCTCCTACAAGTGCACAGGTGGAAGAGTTTTTGTTTTTTTTTATTTTTACTCCTTTGGTAGAAACATTTGTTGCACCCTGTGGATCAAGAACAGGAGGATTGAGCTCAATAATAGTGAATCTTAAATTTATTCTTATCTTGGGTTCCTTCCTGATTCTGGTTGATAGCAGCTTGAAATCAAGGGAATAAATTAAGAACAGTGATTCTCAGGACATTTTAAATTGAAACTGTTTGGGGATTTATCAGGCCTCAGAAGTCTCCTCTAGATAGTACTGCATGTGGATTTGGGATTAGAGATTTTCATTCTTATTTTTAGTTTGATCTGAACTTTCTACTTATGGGTGCTCTCTCTGGTTCTCCTCCCTACCACTTTCTCTTTCTTCCCAAATTTATCGATTTTAAATTTGCTCCCCAATACTTAGAGCAAATAATAGGACAAGCATTTTAAAACAAATAGCTAGGCTTGTTTTGGGGTTTTCCCCAAAACTGAGATGTAATTTATTCTCCATATACTACTGTTACTACTGTATCTATCCCTCTCATACCATCCCACTTCACCCCTTCCATCCACAGATACTGTTAAATAATCTTTCTCTCTCTGCTAACCCGTTCTTTCTCCCTTTCAAGGATGTACCATCCTCCTCCATCTTGTATTATTTTAATATGTTTCATTACATCATCTTATTACCCCTCTAACTGCTACTTTATTTGTTCTTCTTTCACCTCTAAAACTATCATCTTTTGAGCTGAAACCCAAATCTAAATACTTCCTGAGTTCTAGACCTTGATTACCTGCCAGCTCCTTATTAGTCTTTCAAAGTTAAAAGGTACCAACTTGAAGTCACCAATCTTCTCCATCAATCAGATATGTTTCTCAACCTAAGAAACAGATTATTTTAGTAAATGGCCTCTATTGTATGCACTCTGAGGTTTGAAATCTCTTTCAATTTCCTCTATCCTTTGTTTTCTATATTGAATCATTGATTTACTCGCAAAATATTTACTGGGTACCAACCATTGTGTTCAGTTCTAGATATACAAAGATGACTAAAATGGTTATTTTAACTATGTAATGGTTATTTTAACTATCAAAAGTAATATGTTTGATGTGTGTTCTTAAATTTTGTATGTCATTCTAAAGCATGTACTGTTGATTTATATGGGTTTATTTTAAAGGTATTCGGCTATAGATATGCTTTTTACTCCGCCCTATGTCTTAAAAATTGCTCAATGTTGTATAGTATCCTAACAACCAATATAACGCATGTAATATTCTAGCATTCTGATAGCTGTGCTCTATTTCATGAGCATTTATCTTTTTTTTTTTTCATAGACCACTTTCAATCCCACTATCAGCGACAACATAGAAGTAAATGTGTCACTTTCTGGTTCAATGTGAGAATTTCTCTGAGAAATATACCTAGGAACAGGATTGCTGAGTAGTAGTGTACAATTGTGCTTGTACTCACAAGTCTCATATCCACCAAAAGCACATGAAGATTCTGTTTCTCTCAATTCCTTCTACATGTGACATTATCCAATTTTTTTTTTCCAAATATGATCCATTTTAAGTGGTATTTTGCTGTTTTATTTTGCTTTTCTCTAATTACAAATATGTTTGAGTATTTCTTTCATACACTTATTTTCATTTGGGTTTCTCCTAATGTGAATAGCTTGTTCGCATACTTTGTTCATTTTTTATTGAGTTCTCTGTATTTTTCTTGTTAACTTTTGGAAATTCCTAATAAGTTCTGGACATCATTTCTTGATGGTGTTAGATGTTGCCAATATTTTCTCTCAGTTAGTTATCTGTCGTTTTCTCTGTTGGTCCTTGTTAAATTAAAATCCTTAAATGTAACGTTATCCTAATTCATCACTTTTTTTATTATGGTTTGTGCTTTTTTTGCCTTATGCTTAAAAAGCATTCTTCGACACTGTAGATCACAAAGATATTCTCTTACATTTTCTCCTTCTAACATTATAATTTACTATTTACATTAATATATCAATTCATTTGGAACTCATTTAACCCAATTTTATTTTTAATCCACATAGCAAACCTATTTTCACTTTCTATCTGCTAAACAGTATGTCTATTATTCACTACATAGATGGAGAGACTGAAGTTTGGATGTTTAAATAATTTGTCATGTGACATGAACAAGTAAGAGTCAGAGCTGTCATTCTCACCTACATTTCTTAACCTTGAAGTTCATAAATGCATTTTCCTCTATACTTTCTATATAAGGCTCCTTTTATATTGCAATTTTTTTTGAAGGCAGAGGCTGTGCATTGTCATATTTTTATGCACAGTATCACTGAGAACAACTGGCACATGTAATTGCTCAGTAAGTATTTGTTGGAGTTGTGATATTTTGTTCTATCATTCTGTTCATTTCCTCTCTGTAGATTATCATAAAAGCTGTAGAATTATCTTTTCATCCATTCTGCTGACAAACTTTTTCCCCAAAGTGCTGCCATTTGATTAGATTGGCCTCAGCCTCTGAAGGCTGGACACACTCCAGGGCTTGCTGGTGGAGATTTGACACTGCCATTTGACTTGGAGAGTAGCACTTTGGTGGCACTAATGGAATAAGTCCAGTAACTAATGAGAACATCAATGATGAGTTCGAATCTGGGACACATTAAGGTAATTGTGCGAATAGGACAGCTCCAGAGACATGAATTTTCATCTCTATCTTGATGCTACATTGTTGCCATGTCCTGACAGACAAGCTTCCAGTAATGCACTCACAAGCTTAATGAGAGCTGCTATCTTCTTATCCAACTGTTCATTGTTGTAGTATAGAGGAAATTCAGTTCTAGTCTTTGGTTTTCTGCCATGGACAGCAGTATCTGGATGCCTCTGTGATTTTTCCAGGTGTTGGCCATATCTGACCTAACTTCCTGCCAGCTCATAATGATGTGATCTAGTCGGAAAACAATGAACTTATCTCTGAGACTGTTTGCTCATGTATTTCAGCTCAATCATCAGTGTCTGTGTGGAGGATTGCCTTAGAGATTTTAGTGGTAGCTGATTGTCTAATAGGGGGAAAAAAGCTGTACATGAGAACAGAATTTAAATTTTATACTGATGCTTGAGCTTTGATTATATTATTAGTTGGGAGATAAAAACCAAAAAACAGAAAATGTCAGATCATCTTCAATACTCTGTACTACTTGTGAGATGGCCCCAGCTCCAAAAACCTGCACCAATACTGATCTAATCTTAGATATCAGAGTATTACCAGGACATAGGAGCCTATGGGACATTCCAGACTGGATAAGTCTGGAATTTTGTTCTAGGTAGAATCAAAGACTCAAGAGGAAAACCGTTCATTCATTCTTTCATGTGTGGATATAGTACACACTTTTGGACACTGACTATAGAGCGGGTGCTGGGGATACAAAAATGCCTCAGGGGATACAGACTCCACTAACAAGGCGTTAACCATTTACTCAAGAACACTAAGTCTATTATTGTAGTACTATTATCTTGCAGATGTAGTAACTGAAAGTTAGGAGTGTTGAGTAACTCATCAAAATTTACTCAGTTAGGAATTATTAAATCTATGAGTTAGATCCAGGCCTTCTAATTCTAAGTCAAGCACTCTGTGCACAATAACGCCGTTACCCAGGCATCAGTGACCAAGTCATTAAGAAACTGGAGGAATAGGTAAAGAACTCATACGCTAGGGATGGAGCTCCGAAAGAGGATCCCGAGTCTCTGAGGAACCAGAGGATAGAGAGCTTTGCTTTGTAGAAATATTTACTAGAGAAGTAGTTACCAAGGACAGATAGAGTCCATAGCAACAATTCTCTATGCCAAACCAGGGGCATCTTTCATTGGTTTTTCATTATAACCCCCTTCCTGGGTCCAGGATTGGTTTGGAATTAGGAGTAGGGCCGGTGATGAGCCAGGCCATGGGGATTTAATGACACTCAGTTACCAAGTTTAGAAGCTAGGTTTAGGAAGCACTCTAGGTCGTTTTATCCTTTATCGAGTTTGTTTTGAAAAAATATGTTTTTGAATGACTTTCTCAAAAGTATTAGGATGCAGATTTTACAGAATAAGTACTGTTATCAAATCAACAT